>NW_004567118.1:16812027-16821267 GCF_000260355.1 Condylura cristata | reverse complement strand
GAACTCATGTGGAAGTGGCTTTAGATTCTCAGTGCTGTGCTTTAACCCACTGCGCCACCAGGGAGGGCCATCTGTTTTATTTTTAATAAGATTTATTTATGCAAGGAGCAGGGGGCTGAGAGAATTCATCAGAGAGAGAGAGTGGGTCTCAGAACAGGCACATCCACTGACACACACTGCTGAGGGGAGCAGTGGCGAGACAGGAGAGGTCTGCTATGCCATGTGGGTCAGCTCCCTGACAGGGGATTGACCTTGTGCTGCAGTGATTGCAAGCTATCTTGATAGCCCTGGAACTTTAACCACTGTGCTCAGCCTCTCTTTCTTACCCATTTCAGGCTTTCCATCTAGAGGCTTAGGCAAATCAGATAGTTTGTTCCCCCACTATCTCTGTAATGGTGAACCAATGCAGTTTGGTTAAAATGAACATCAAGTACATTCATAAAGGAGAAGGAAAATGAGGCACAATCGTGGAGTTTTTTAAGGGTATAAATGGAAGGTCAACGTGGAAATAGTCAACTTCTTTTTCATGAATTTAGTAGTATATTCTCTTCTTTCTTTTAAAACTAGTAACAGTTGCTATTTTTTCCTTTATTTTAGTTCCAACTTCCTAAAGATATGTGAGGTTGTTCCTTAAAATGGATTGAGGCCCTGAGTATTCACTCATGATTATACCTTTCTAAATGAATCTAGTTTGTACCATTCTTGAAGCTTCAAGTTGTTATTCTTGTTAGATTGATTAAATATGATAGGCCCTTAAAGCCTATTAACTTCTGAAGTACTAATTAGAGCAGTAATTCTGTCCTCTAAGAATCACTTTGGGGAACTTTAAAAATGAATCTAAGAGTTCTCTCTGACATACTGATTTATTTGTTCCCCAGGGGGTCTTAAGCATTGTTATTTTTAAATACTTTACAGATAATATTAGTGTGTTGCCGGGGTTGAGACCCACTGGAATCAATAATCAGTAGGTAGAGTTTTAAGGCCAGCTCTGTCACTTACTCATTCTTTGACCTTTGAGCCTCAGTTCTTTATAACGTTGATAGTGGGTGAATGAGGTAATTAGATTCTCTTCTGACTTGAAAACACTGATGTGTGAGCATGTTCCCTTCCTTCGTTCATTTTTTTCCTGAATGCCCTTAAAACTCTGCTGGGATATCATTTCTCACATGCATTCTCTCCCCACTGAAGTTAGATATGTGAGATTTGCTTTTTCTTCACTTGTGTGGCTCCTAAACATCTGAATTGCCATTGCTCTCCTACCATAACCTAGAAGACAGTGTCACCATCAGTGAGTCAGTTAATATTCTGGGATTTGGGTCATACCTACTGTATAATTTTTAAATAATGTTATTTCAGTTGCAGCCTTTGGTTAGCTGCTGTGTTGTAATTATACAGTGCAATATTTTGTTTAGATCTCTTGGGACCTCACCCATTTGTTCTGTTTTCTTGTAGGAGAAATCTTTGAATTAAAAGCTGAACTCAACAATGAAAAGAAGGAAAAGAGAAAGGAGGCTGTGAAAAAAGTGATTGCTGCTATGACTGTCGGGAAGGATGTCAGGTAATGATGATGACCGCCATTGTTGGTCACTTTAGACCCATAACCCACTTAGTGCTCTTCATGAAGATTCATGTGAATTATAGAACCTATAAGAATGGGTTTTCCCAGTGAAAACAAAATTTGGAAAGTGTAGTGAACTACTTCCCAAGAGCTGGCATAGTTACAAATCTATTGTTGAGGTGGTTAGAAGTTTACAAAAAATATACTCAGGTATGCATATTTTTTTTTTAAGATTTTTTATTTATGCATATAAGAGCTGGGATGTAAGTCAGAGGTGCAGGGTGGGTGACAGGATTCACCAGAACAGAATAGGGAGCAGAATAGACAGGTTGAAATACACTGCTGAGGGGAATAGCAGGTGAGACATGAGAGGTTTGCTGAGCCGTGTAGGTCACTTCCCTAGGTGGGGATTGACCGCAAACTGCAGTGGCAGTGGATTGCTTCATAGTGCTGAGACTTAACCCCTTGCACCACCAGGAAGGCCCAAGCACATATGTTCTTTAATTGACTCAAGCCACTGCCTTCAGATTCATAATAACTCCAACTCAGTTGCTGAATTCAGGATGAAAATCAAAGTTAATAAAGTCCATTTGGTTTTATTTTATGCCCCACAACCCCGTAATTTGGCAGGACCATTTAGAAGTAAATAAGAATTAGGACCTACAGACTCTTTAGGATTCCCAAGATCCTTTCTGGGGGACCATAAAGTCAAAGTTATTTTTATGTCAGTAATTATTATTTAACTTTTTCATTATGTTAACATTTGCACTGCTGTTGCCTAGCAGTATCATTGTATATATTTTTTAAGATAAAAAAAAATATTTACTTATTTATGCATACAAAAACTGGGGTACAAGCCAGAAGTGTAGGGGGTGAGAGAAGTCACTATTGACAGAACTGGGAACAGAATAGGCCAGTCAACTGAAACAATGCTGAGGGGAGCATCGGGCAAGGCAGGAGAGGTCTGCTGTGTCAATTGGGTCCCCTGTCACTGGCTGGAGCTGCAGGTAGCCTCATAGTGCTGCGCTTTAACCTGTTGTGCCACCTGGGAAGGCTCTATCATTGTATTTTTAACTGTTATGTACTTGTAGGGTAAGGGGTATTTTCACTAAGAACTGTCATTATTGAAGCATTAAAATTTTATTTTATTAAATTTTGAATGTTGAGTATGAGTTTTTAAAACATTCCATATGATGAAATATGAATTATTCATAAAAAGCACTTCTGTGTATCATGGAGAAATGGTTGACTTGAGAAAAAGTCCCTGTGTGATTTTTGAAATGGAGAACATACTTTTCTGTGAAAGAATGATTGACAAGTTGTAGTTAATCAGCCTTCAGTATTTAGGAGACATTTTTATCAGAAATGAACAAAGTGGACCTATCACTTCAAGGGGAGAAAATTGACAGTAGATACATTTTAAGCTTTAAAGTAAAAATTAAAATGTTGGAAAACTTAACATCTCTTTTTGTGAACTTGACAGCATTCTAGTACTTTCCTGTTGAGACTGTTAGTGAGATTAACGAATGTGATTATTTGCTGTTATATAATGAAATATGTCAGACTCAAGAAGACTTACATAACTCAGTGAGCCTATATTTTCCAAATGATCAGTGTATATATCAAATAATTATGTCCATATCATTTCAGACTCCACATTGCAACTAACTTTTAATAATTTGTGAACTAAGACAAAGGGGAAATAACCATTTGTCTAGTTTTAATGTGTCAAGGAAGAATATACAGTTATATGAAAAGGTATTAAAATGCTTCTCTTTTTTCCATACATTTATACATATATATGAAATTGGATTTTCTTCTTACACTTTAAACCAAAACAACATTCTACAACAGGGGCAAATAGGAGAATCCACATTAAAACTAGTCTGTCTTCGTTTAAGTTAGATACTAGAGAGATTTTCAAAAATGTAAAATACTGTCAGTCATCTTCATTTGTGAAAAAAATTTATATAAAGGTGATATATTAATATGACATTTATTGTAATTTTTACATGTTATTGTTTTCTCAGTTTTAATCCCTAACAATGGGTATAACCCACATGAACGAAAATCTCTTTGGGGACCTCAGAAAATTTTAATAGTGTAAAAGTGCCAGGAAGGTGAGAACAGTCCTTCTCACCAGAGGAGAGCCTTATGGAAATAAGAAATGACCCAGTATCGTCTTATGCTCTGGGTGCCTCCCATTGGAGGTGGAGTTCTGTTAATTGTAGTTTTATTAGTTTGTTAATTGGTACTTTTGGGGGAGCGGTGGTTCCAAAACCCAGGAACAACACAACTGATTCTTAAGTTGCTATTCTGTGACATCCTGTCTCATCTTGCCTTTTTTGTGTAACAGGCAAGATAGTAAGTACTTTAGATTTAGCGAGGCAAGAGCCAAAGCTGAGGATATTATATAAAGTAATTATATAACCAAATAACAAGTTTTCATAAATTTTTTGTTGCTGATACTCAAAATACAGTAAATTTTTGTACTATAAGTCTACTGAGAAGATTGGGATTCAGAGTTAGTATTCTCTAAAAATCAATTATAAATATTCATCTATAAAAATCACTTTTTAATTCATGGCTTGTGCAGAATTGGTGGGCTGAATTTTGCCCGCTGTCTGTATCTTGTCTACCTATGAACAAGTCACTAATTTTTTTTTAAAGATTTATTTATTTATTCACACAGAACTGGGGTACAGGCCAGAGATGCGGAGGGTGAGAGGCTTCACTAGAGACAGATTGGGGAGCAGAACAGGCAGATCAAGGAAGTACACTGCTGAGGGGAGCAGCGGGCAGGTCAGGAGAGGTCTGCCACACCATGTGGATCTCCTCCGGGGCAGGCGGGGATCGAACTCATGCGAAAGTGGCTTAAGCTTCTTAGTGCTGTGCTTTAACCCGCTGTGCCACCAGGGAGGGCCCACTAGTGTTTTTTTTTAAAAGAATTTTATTTATTTATGCATACAAGAACTGAGGTACAGGCCAGAGCTTGGGGGATGAAAGGATTCACCAGAGTCAGAGTGGGGAGCAGAACAGGCAGAGCTGAAATAACTGAAATATACTGCTGAGGGGAGCAGTGAACACAGGAGAGGTCTGCTATACCATATGAGTCACTACCCTGGGGAGGGAGGGATTGAACTCTTTGCTGTGGCTGAAAATAGCTTGAGAGTGCTGAGACTTGAGCCATCTACTACCAGAGAGGCTCCTCTAGGGCTTTTGTGTTGAGGAATAATTCTAAAGTGAGAGCAGTAGAGAGGAGCCGGAAAAGTTAGTAAACTTTGCTAGTGAGGCTTTTGTTTTCTTACCAAATTTATTTCTACATACTACAGAAAAGTTGAAAACCCTTTTGAGTTTCTTGTGTATGTGTGCAACAAATTATCTATTAATCTGTTAATTGTGATTATTTTGTGCACTATTCGATATATCAGAATTCAAACAAAAAGATATAGCAGATATCTTTTAGCCTTCAAAGAACTTAGTAATTGAATATACCTCAAATTAGCAAATAATAAAATATGTTTATTTAATTAAGTACGAATGTCTTTCTAAGTGCAGTAAGAATTCTACAAAAGATTCATGTAAATAGGAGTAGTTGAGGAACCCTCCTCAGAGGAGATGGTATTTGACCTGTGCCTAGAGAAATAGCTAAAAGGAAAATAGAGAAGAGAGAAATCGTACGTGTTTGCAGGTTGCCATAGTTTATTTATTTTATTGAGGCAACACTGGTTTACAGCAATATATATAATTTAGAGGTATGGGATCATACCTCTTTAGATGGTTGTAGCCCCACCCACCAGCAGGGCTGATTGGGCTCCCTCCTCAATTTGCTCTTAACCTTCCACTTCCCCTCTAGGTATTCATAATTTAGTCTACTCTTTAAGTTCAGTGCTCACTCATTAAAATACATTTCATAGGTGATTTAAAATTTTCTGGTAGCTATGTTACACAAGTAAAACAAATTGTATTACATTTTACATAGCTCAGTATATATAAGATAGTGTCATTTTGGCATGAAATCAATACAAAAAATTTTTTTGATGTTTAGTCTTTTTTTTTAATATATAATATTTTATTTTTACATCGTTTTGTGCATTATTTTCATCTCATTTGTACTCCCTATGGGTTTCTCATCACCAAATCATCCTGTGCCATCACCATAGTCCCGTGTATTTCCCTCCCCCCACTGTTTTGGATCCCATTCCCCACTCTATCCCCATAAAATGTCTCTGGTCTATAATTCATTATTATTATTATTTTCTCTCCTGGTCTGTTATATTACTGCTATGAGTGAAACCATCTGGTATTTTTCCTTTTCTTTCTGGCTTATTTCACTAAGCATGATGTTCTATAACTCCATCCATTTTGCTGCAAAAGACATGTGTTTCTTTTTTTTTGGTTGCTGATTAATATTCTATTATGTATATGTACCATATCTTTTTAATCCAGTCATCCACTTTTGGGCATTTGGGCTGTTTCCATGTTTGTCCAATTGTAAATAAGGCAGCAATAAACATGGGGGTGCAGGCATCTTTTTGAATCAGTGTTCTTGTGTCTTTTGGGTCAATACAAAAAAATTTTTTTAATACAAAAATTTTAGTGAGACACTTTACATTGTAATTTTGATTCTAAGACTTCAAAATCCAAATGTGCTTTACATTTCTATCACATATCTCACTTTGGATTAGCCACATTGTAAGTAGTCAGCAGCCACATGTGAACAGTGGCTATTACATTAGAATACTCAGGTTTCTAGCCTTTCTTGGTTGGTCCTTAACAGTTTTAGGTCAACATCTTATTCAGGTCATGGGAATTTAATTATTTAAGGTATTAAATTTACTGTTGGTTAATGTTTCGTTTATTTACTTTTTCAATTTGTGGTTATTTTGTAACATTAGTTTGCCCTAAAGAAATGGATAGAATGCTTTTGAGGAGTGTTTATTAGTATTTATAAAATGTTTACATGCGTGTGAAGATACAGTAAGTATCTACATTCACATTAAATAATAAATAAATAAATAAATAAATACATTCACATTAAATAATTTGCTTTCCAGGGCAGTCATTGGTAATATGGTAGAGTTTTGACTTTGTGATAAATCTTCCTTTTTGTAAATGATTTAGGTTTCTGTATTATTGTTTGCCTGTATAAGAACTATACCATGTAACCACTTCATTTACTCTCTTTTCATAGAAATATATTGTATTTGCCTCTCTGCTGTACTAGTAATAAGATACTTAAAAGTCTTTAAAATTTGTAGGCTACTGTGATAAAGCCTTCAGATAAAGCTTAATTGAATTTTCCATAAAATTTTATCTTTATTTAAATATATAGCTTACACTTTACTGACATGTTCAGCTCTTCTTTGCTAATTGGTACTGTGTAAATGGAAACATTTCTGCAGCTTTACAGAAGAATGGTAAATCATGAATTTGATTAGAACTTTTGTATTTGATTATACTGAATTTTTCATTTGTCTGAATGTGAATGTTAAACGTAAATAAGAAAATAAAAAGTAATGAGGGCCTCTGAAGAAATGACTAATTGCTGGTTTAGGGTTAGACATGTATAAAATGAGCATCTTGTCATAACATAAAGTAAGGAAGCTTTGAAAAATCCAGTAAATGACACAAGAATTCAGGATCTGAGTAAGTTACCACTGGTGAAGTATGAACAAATATGACAAATGTAGTTTTTCAAAAGTATAATTGTAGTGCTTTGAAACTTCAGTGGGTTAACATGAAGAGTTGTTATTAGTTTTGGGTGTGATAGTGGATTAAAAAAAGATTCCTAAAGATATATAATAAAATACTATCTATTAAGTGATATAATGCATAGGATTTGTTTAAAAATAATATAGAGTAATTTTAAATATAAGAACTGGAGGAAGGGGGAAATGGATTGAGCATCAAGATTGGACACGGATCAGTGTTTGCAGTTGGGTAATGGGTACATTGGATGCATTATACAGTTTTCTGCTTTTCTTGTTTGTTCGAAAATTTGCATAAGCAAAAGTTTCTTGTTTGTTTTAATCTATTGAGTAGAGACTTTGGGACCATTTTCTTTAGTGACTCATCTTTGTGATAATTATTACCTCTATGGGAATATTTGCCTTGGCATCAAATCAGTATCTAAAATATGGCTGCTTTTATATAGCACCAACATCTATTTCATTTCCTTTTCTCTTCTCTTCTTAGCTCTCTCTTCCCAGATGTTGTGAATTGTATGCAGACTGACAACTTGGAACTAAAGAAGCTAGTGTATCTCTACTTGATGAACTATGCCAAGAGTCAGCCAGACATGGCCATCATGGCTGTCAACAGCTTTGTGAAGGTAAGATTTCCCTGAGGAATCAAATAATCTTTTTAAAAGTTTTTCTTGATGTAGTTATTAGCATTTGCAATGGAAATAAACAGAATCTTATAAAAGAGGGCCTCAATAGATGTACTGGCAATGACTGGAATGTTCATATATTAAGTATTCTATATGCCAACATGTACCATCCAGTTCATACCATATGGTGAGCCTTCTGTTAGCTGGGCTTGCTGCATCCTTGCCAGAGGATGGGAGAAAAAACTAGGTGAAACTTCTGTTTATCTTCCAGAACTGACAAAGGTTGGGCATATCATATTATTCTACTAGTCACCTGGGACTTTACCTATTTTATCTTAGCAAAATTAAGCTCACGGGGTTTAAAAGTATTAGAAACTATATGAGTTACTGCTTCTATTTTATAGATTCTACAACAGTTGATTAATGTTTTAACTGTGGAAATTATCAAACACATTTAGGTAGAGAACATAATATGATATATACCTAACTGACCATCTTATGGATTTACTAGTTACCAACTCATCACCAATATTTTGAAGTTTATTTCCTAACCTTATCCCTTCTCCTACTAGACAATTTTATTTATTTGCGGTGATACTTGCTTGCATTGCTGTATATGATTTAGAGGAACTAGGCTCATAACCTCCTCAGATGTGCGTTATCACTAGATAATTTTAAAGCACACCCCATCTTTACATTTGTCAGGTTAAGACCTTGTATTACATCTTAAAATATGGCCATTAAAAAATTGCTTGAGGGCCCTCCCTGGTGGCACAACGGTTTAAAAGCATAGCACTAAGAAGCTACAGCCACTTCAGCATGAGTTTGATCCCAGCCTGCTCTGGAGGTGATCCACGTGGCGAGGCAGACCTCTCCTGACCCACCCGCTGCTCCCCTTAGCAGCCTACTTTGTCAATCTGCCGTTCCTGTTCCCCACTCTGTCTCTGGTGAATCCTCTCACTGCCCCTGCAACTCTGGCCTGTACCCCAGTTCCGTATGCACAAATAAATCTTTAAAAAAAAAAATTGCTTGATATTGAATACCCAGTCCATGTTTTCCTATCATTAGATTTGATGAACATAAAAATGAAGTTTTTCTATTAATTTTTTCCTTTGCAACTTAGTCTTCATTAAAAAGAAAAACCAGGTAACCTTAAAAATAGACTATTTTGAAGAATAACATGCTTTGTTTTTTTTAAAGATTTATTCATATTCATTTTATTTATTCATATAGAATTGGGGTACAGGTCAGAGATGTGGAGGGTGAGAGGATTCAACAGGGACAGAATGGGGAGCAGAACAGGCAGATCCACAAAGTACACTGCTGAGGGGAGCAGTGGGCGGGTCAG
>NW_004567118.1:16768876-16811044 GCF_000260355.1 Condylura cristata | reverse complement strand
AAGTACACTGCTGAGGGGAGCAGCGGGCGGGTCAGGAGAGGTCTGTCACGCCATGTGGTCACCTCCGGGGCAGGTGGGGATCGAACTCATGAGGAAACGGCTTTAGATTCTCAGTGCTGTGCTTTAACCCGCTGCGCCACCAGGGAGGGCCTAAAGAAATTTTTTAATGTAGGGCAAGTCAAGGAACATTCTCAGTATTTGTACTGTATTTGAAGATACTTGCTAATAAAGACAACTGTATGTTAATCGGATATCAGCGTACCCTCTCTGACGCTACACACCAGGATGTTAGGCTTAAACTACCTCCTGTGCTCTCCTTTACTTTCTTTGCCATAGACCTCAAAAATCCAAATTTCTTTTCTCCCTTGTTGATATTTGCAGACTGACTGTGATGTGAAACACATTTTTCCATTTACTTATTTTTTTCCTGTACCAGAATACAAACCCAAAAGCCTTTTCTGTTTTTAGGCAGGTCTATTAATGACTTTGGGGTTGGTAACAGCAGTTCACTAAGCTTCTTCCCAGCCCTGAATGAGTCCTACTGGGCATTTATTTCTTCATTGTGTATATAAAACATCAAATGAAATCCTAACCTAAACTGTTAAATAGGCAACTAAGATTTGTGCTTGAGAAAGAAGTAGATTTGGGTTCTTGTGTAGAATCTTAACTGGGAACTGAAATTAATGAAATATTCTTTTGTGCCTTATGTAACCTAGACTCTACTTTTAATTACTGTGTACATTTATTCTTATCAATGGTTGTTTTCCATAGGACTGTGAAGATCCCAATCCTCTGATTCGAGCCTTGGCAGTCAGAACCATGGGGTGCATTCGGGTGGACAAGATCACAGAATATCTCTGTGAGCCTCTCCGCAAGTGCTTGAAGGATGAAGACCCTTATGTTCGGAAAACAGCAGCAGTCTGTGTGGCAAAACTCCATGATATCAATGCCCAAATGGTGGAAGATCAGGGATTTCTGGATTCTCTGCGGGATCTTATAGCAGATTCAAATCCAATGGTAATAAGCTTTTACAGACAACAGTATTTAAAATGTGTCCTTGTAAAGCAAAAATTAAACAAAGACATGTTAAAGAAATCTTCCCTTTGGGATGTTGAACCATAGAGTAGCTGTGGAAAACTTGATCATCCTAAATTGTCTTATTTTTCAGGTGCTTCTGAGGTGAAAACAGAGTACTCAAATGCAACAGATCTTTGTATTATATTCATCTTACTTTCCTATGAAATAAAACATTTCTTTCATTTTTCTTTAAGGAGGTTTTACTTTAAATTAATATAAAAATCATTTTTTTTAAGTTTCTTCAATTTTTTTGTGGTATTCTCTGATAAGTAGGAATAGAAGCTAAATCAAAGTTTTCATGATCAACTAATTATTGTGAAGCATTCTTCTATGGGACAAGATTCATGTAGTCAACTTGGTTATATTCTAAATGTTTGGCAACCCAGACCTTAAGGTTTTGGGACATTTTTAAACTTTGCACATGTCCCAAATGGTGCATTCACTCTGCAAGCAAGCAAAGTCATATGAATTGATTGGTCATTAGGTATTATTATAAAAAAAAAAAGTAGAGGACTATACCCTTTTTTTTTTTTAAGATTTATTTCTGGGGCTCTCCTTGGTGGCTCAGTGAGTGAAAGCACAGCACAACGCTGCAAAGCTAGCTGTAGTCACTTCAGCACAAGTTCAATCCCCAGCCAGGGAGCTGACCATATGGTGTGGCAGACCTCTCCTGACCTGCCCCTGCTTCCCTCAGCAGTGTACTTACTTTGCCATTCTACCTGTTCTGTTCCCCACTCTGCCTCTGGTGAATCCTCTCACTGCCCACCCCCCACACCTCTGGCTTCTTATACTTATAGGAATAAATATTTTTTATTTATTTACTTTTTAAGAGACACTTATTTATTTATACATATAGAACTGGGGTATGGGCCAGAGGCACAGAGGCAATGAGAGAATTCACCAGAGACAGAGTGGGGAGCAGAACAGGCATATTAGCAAAGAACACTGCTGAGGGGAACAGGGGCTGGGTCAGGAAAGGTCTGCCATGCCATGTGGGTCACCTCCCTGGCCAGCTGGGGATGGAACTCATGTTTGTAGGGCTGGTGATAGCTTGATAACACTATATCTCATTTGCCACCAGGGAGAACCTCCTCTAGTAATTTTTTTTAATTGAGGTAATATTGGTATACAGTAGCGTATATGATTTAAAGGTACAGGATCATACCCTCTAGATGTATGTTAACACACAACCACCACCTTTCTATTTTATATTCTTTTCTAGCTTAATTGCTTTAGTTAGGATTTCTAATGCTAGGTGAATTATAGTGGTGAGAGTGGGCATCTTTTTCTTGCACCATCAAATATTAGAATTTTATACAAGAAATTAATAGTTCCAGGGAATTCTGTTTTACAGAATTCCAAAACCATTCTGAGTTCCAAAACCCATTCACTAGTGATTGGTCACTGCCTTAATGGATGTTTGTACATAATAGAATTTAAATGTTTGTATATATAGCCACACAGGTTTTGAACTGTTTTGCTTCATCAAAATGTTTAAAACACTGATTAACTAAAAACTTTTGATATGGAAACCCTCTACCCTCTTATTCTGATAATGGGTATGAAATCTTTATTTTAATACTCCTGAGTGGTAATTTTGTTTCATTCTTTCAGATGCTGCTTCACTTGTGACAGCATTGCACCATCAAATATTAGAATCTCATAAAATAAATTATTACTTTCAGAGAATTCTGCTTTAGCATTTCCTCATAGCTTACTTCAGAAGGGCATCCTGGATATAAGTGCATCAGAACTTATGCAGAAATGGCTTCTGAAATATTGATCCAAATCTGAATACTTTTAAGATTATGTTGATCTTCAGATGGTTCCTAGTAGTGTAATTTGCTTCAAGTATTCAAACTATCATATTTTCATTTCTGATTTTTTTTTGCAGTTATGATGGACTTTGAAAAAAAGAATTCTCACTCTGTTAATGGCTACTTTAATCTTCCTAAGTAGATCTTTTCTGTAAATTTAGAAGAGCCATTTTAGAGAGTTATTAGGGAGTTTTGAAGCTTTGTATTAAAAGCATCTATTACAGTGCCGGACTTACGTGAGCTTGTAAGATGATGATTGCTGTTACTGAAATTATGAAGTAGACTTTATACTAAGGTTAACATCATTGCTTCAATATTAATTAAAAGGTTCCAATTCCTTTGACAATCTGTGTAAACTCATAGTAAAATCTTTTCTAAAAAAATACTTTCTGAGAAAATTAGAGTTAAACTTACTTTCAGGGTGAAGATTTTGTTAGAATGTGGGAACACTTTGGAGCTATAAAAATGGTTTCTTCACAAATACCAGAATTTTAAAAATCACATCTTAAGTCTATGTTTGCAAGAAAAATGCACTTTTTGAGTGATAGCAAATACTTTCTCTAGCCTTGCCCATAAAATAGAATTTCCTCCTTAGTTTTTTCCCCACCAAACCTGAGGCTATTTGAGGTATTTCAATGTCAGTTAACATGTTTATACTAGAATTGACCACGCCAGACAGTCTTGATATCCTCACCACATGTGCTTTGTCTTTGATCACCATCTTTGAAACCTTGCCAGTGCTGCTTCAATCACTCTGAGAGCGGTCCATAGGAATTACACCTGTTTTATTTCTGTACCCTTTCTGTCAATGTAGAAACTACTGACTTAGTAGAAAATGTATTATTTTCATTTGTTGAGAGTTCTGCATTAGTAGCATGTGCTCAGAGTTAACACCAACCTTTCCCATTGTTGTCTTTTTAAGATTCTAGTTAAAATGTCAGTTTCATCTAATTTTGAAGTTATTCAGGAAAATGTTTTATGAAAAATAATGCTTTTATTTTCAAAGTAACTGGGTATTTTAAGTGTGTGCAAGCCAACAATAGAAGCAGCATGGGGTTATGATAGTGGTATTCAACTTAGTAGGTAGAATCCAGGGATACTTGAAGCCTCTTGCAGTGCACAGGACAGCTCTCTATAACAAAAAAATTACCTATCCCAAAGAGTCAATAATAATCCAAAATTGTGCAAATTTATGTTACAGAAATAACATGTACACTTTAGAGTGGCTGGTTGAGTCCTGCTTGGCTACTTCCTTTCAAATGTGGCCTTTGCACAAATTACTTAAATAACATTAGTCTCAGTTTCCTCATGTGTAAAATAGAGGCAATAAGCGCTTAGGTTGTTTACATAACTTGGCAATTGAGCATAGGGCTGAAGTGAAAATAGTGCTTATAGATCTGGCTGCAATGAGTTGTGTTGACTCACTGAGTAATTTTTCTCTCTCCAGGGAAGAAGATGGGGGTGGTGGATGTCAGAAATAGGTCATTATAGAATTTAAGTATATGTAGGTGTATATACTATTGGATATATGTATATGCATTATAGAATGTAGGAATGTGGTAGGTGTATTATCAGTTGGCATTCTGGAGTAGCTTGTATTAAAACATGAGGTCTTAAGTTTTACTAGAAAAGGAAATAATTAACTGATACCATATAGTCATTGTATCCTTAAGGGGATGATAAATGATAGACATATACTAAGAACAAATACAATGTTGCTCTATGGTTTTAGCATGTTATTTGAAGTACCCCTAAAAAAGAGAAGTCAAGATTACAAACTGCTGGTATTTGGAAGGATAAAAATATATAAATCACCTGTATATTTCATATTGGCTTTGGTTAATTTATTCTACTGCTTTTACTTTATTCAAGGCTTCAAGGGCACCAACCAAAAGAATTGTGAAAACTGAAACATAAATCTGTTCATGCCTCAGATCTTGTTGCTGGAAATGAAAGTCCTCTAAATAGTAATTTAGTTAATAAGATAAAGCCTCTGTACTAGAAAGTGATGTCTTTCTTAAGTGAAAGTAGAGTGCAGGATAAAAATCAATCAAAGGGGCAGGGATTATTGTGAGATTTCTTATAAAAGAGCTTCTGTCAGTGATGTTCCACTCCCACTGTATACCTAGATTTACTTCTAGAATTCCTTTTTATAGGGCCATTTTTATTTTAACCACACTACAGGTCCAGCTTGTTACCTTTTAAGAAAATGAAGTCAAATTTATTTCCTCAGAATTGCTGTATATATGATAGAAATAACTTATATTGCATATTAGATTTATAGTGGAATAGTAAATCTTGCCTCTTTAAAATGCTTCTAGGATAAAATATCACTGAAATAAAAGTAGAAGAATATATTTTTTTCCTTGTGTAAATTTTCATGTCACCTCTGCCTGGAAATAATGTTTTGCTTATATTATCCTCTCCAAGCTCTGATTATTCGTTTCTTTCCCCCATTTGAAATTCACAGCTCTTAGAACTTCTATAAATGCTGGAAGGGTGGGTCATCAGTACTCACACTAGATGCAGACACAGACTTTGAGTTGATATATTTAGGCAGCAAACCTTTTCTGGCTATGCTGATTAAGTCAGTCACTGAATTTTTCTAACCTTATTTATAAATTCATTTTAAAATGAATTGTTTCTTTTATAAAATGTTTATTTGTGATAGGTGAAGTATGATAGCAATTACCTCGAAGTTGCTGTGAGGATTAATGGCACATAGTAAGTGTTAATAAATTTTAGCTGTTATTGCTTTGTGCTGCTCACTACTTTATATGTGTCTGTGTATGTGTGTAAAATAAATCAACACATAAATTGTTTATCTTAAATACAGGCTGAAAGGGCTTATAAGTAACTATCAAAGGAAACTTTGTAGTTAAGGTAGAGAAAGATTTCCTGGTATTGGAAGTGATGTATTATCTAATATGCTTTTGTAAATGTGTGTGTGTGTTTAATACCTTTTTAAAAAAAGGTAATATAGTACAGAATTCCTGAGAACAGAATAAACATTGACAAGTAAGTCACCTTTTACACTCCAGCCATACATTTGCTGTCTTGAAGTATGCCCTTTTCTTCATCTACTACAGAGTCATTGTGACTGACCTAAGTTTGCATTAAAGAGTGGGGAGGCACTTGGCTGTACTGACTAGAACCCTTGATGGGCCTATATCAGTACATTCTGCAAACAACAGTCTGAATGTGAAGATTAGGAGAGGAAAAGTGGAAAGGTAGAACAGCAGGGAGATAGTATAGTTTTCTTTTGGAGGGACTGCATTTCCTCTGCTGGTCAGTGACCATTTGTCAGTGATCTCTTTTCTCATTATAGGATTAAACATAACCCTGTAATCTTTAATTGGACTTTTCCCTATTTCCTTTCTTGTTTTAGTCTCATAAGTAGTTATTGTCTGTTCCATCATAACATACTTTGATAGCTACATTAGACACACTTGGTTTGATTTCTGTTTGTCATATTAGAATACTAAGTGTTCTATTCATCATCTTGTTTGCTTCCCCATTGCTTTTTAAAATTCTCCCAATGCTTAACTTTTCTACATTTCTTATTAAAGGATCATATATATTTACTTTGTTTTCTTTTAAGTTTGGGAGAATGTTTATTTTGCCACCAGTAACTAAAACTGGTGATACGTGTGTTGACAGTAGTAGGTGAGAACAGGCATTGGTTTTTCAGTATGGCATTTTAATCCTTTAAACTGTAGTCGGATCCATATTATCCATAAGAAATTTCTCTTTTTAAAAAGATTTATTTTATTATGCATACAAGACTTTGTATGTAAACCAGAGGTGTGGTGGGTGAGAAGATTCACCAGAAACAGAGTGGGGAGCAGATGGGTGGGTTGACTGAAATACACTACGGAGGGGAGCAGCAAGGAAGACAGGAGAGGTCTGCTGTGCCATGTGGGTCAGCTCCCTGGCCAGGGATCATGCTGATACTAAGCCTCGTGCCACCAGGAAGGCCCTCCATAGGAAATTTCTTTTCTTTGCATTAAAGCACTGAGATGATGGAGAATTGTTTCATTCTTTAGTTCAGAAAAGAGCTTCAAGCATGGTGTTGTACGGTAGGTATACCAGATAATTTTTTCTGAGTATACAATACATCTTTAATCATACTTACCAAGTAAGTCTCTGATTTTTCACTTTTGAATTTTTGTTCTTTTGCCTTTGAACTTTTGTCCTTTTTCTATTTTAAAAAAATTTTGGGGCTCTCCCTGGTGGCACAACAGGTTAAAACATTCCGCATTATGAAGCTCTCCAAAGCCACTGCAGCAAGAGTTCCATCCCCCGCCAGGGAGATGACCCACATGGTGTGGCAGACCTCTCCTGACCCACCCGCTGCTCAGTAGTTCTGCCTATTTTGGTAGATTTGCCTGTTCTGCTCCCCACTCTGTCTCTGGTTAATCCTCTTACCCACCACACCTGGCCTGTACCCTAGTTCTTTAAGCATAAATAAATAAATTTTAAAAAGTTTTTTGGAAATATTTTCTTCTGAACTGCTATCAGATCTTATTTATACTTGTAGATTATTTATAGTCAGTCTTATCTTGCTAAGTTTTAGTAACAACTGGGAACCTCCCTGCAAAATGTAGTTTTAAATTCACTTGTATAAGAAAGACTGTAGTGTGGATTATGTGTGTGTGTGTGTTTGGGGAATTTTGCAATCTTTAAATACTTGTTGGCTGTAGATTTGTTATATTAGAAATAGTCTATAATTTTGATAGTAGTTGCTTTTGTAAGTAGTATGAATGCCCAGATAGGATCCAGGTGTACTTATATTTGGTAACAATTTTTTCATTTATCATGCTACCTGTAAAAAGGATACATTTGAGATAACATTTCATTGACTCTAAGATGCCATTTATTATAATATGCATTATCTTGTATGTAGACATACTTCCGATTGGATGTGCCACTGTATGTTCCAAGTTAAGAGATGTTACTGTGAAAAGTTGTACATCTCAGTCTAAAATTTTGGTAATAAAACCTGAAATTGTATAAAACTTTGGAGAAAGCCCTTACACACATGATACCTGATTTTATTCTCAAAACTAAAACCTATGAGGTAGATTAAATTATCTACAGTTTTCAGATGAAGAAACTGAATTTTACAGATTATATGCTGTCCCAGTATTATATAATAGTTAAGTAGAATTTCAAGCTTATACTATTTTATTCTAACACTGATGATGTGATTGACAATATCACTTCACCATCATCCCTCACATGTGCACATCTCAACACACAAAATTATTTGGCTTAGATTTTTCTCTCCATTGCCTAATCTATGTATTTCATATTTAAACTTCACAGCTTTTATAGCTGTTCATATGTCTTGATTCTATTCATAATTTTAAGTGCTGTTAAAATTGTTAATATTTCAGTTAGCAAATCATGTGTGGCTCTCTACTAATGTATGAATTATTTTAATTCTGGGTGGCCCCACCACTAGGAAGCCATAGATAGCATAATTCGTGATTTAATACATCTTTTTTGAACCAGTGTATCTGTTTCTAGCTGACAACATAAAATATTCAGAAATGATTATAAGTTGAGATTTATGTATGAAGTGATCCAGAGAAGACTGATGTGTCTAAAATTGTATTATCCTTTATTATAAACTCAAGGTTATAAATTGTATTATCCTTTATTATAAACTCAAGGTTATATTTGCTTCTTTCCCAGGTGGTCGCTAATGCTGTAGCAGCATTATCTGAAATTAGCGAGTCTCACCCAAACAGCAACTTACTTGATCTGAACCCACAGAATATTAATAAACTGCTGACAGCCCTGAATGAGTGTACTGAATGGGGCCAGATTTTCATCCTGGATTGCCTGTCTAATTACAATCCTAAAGATGATCGGGAGGCTCAGAGGTAAGTGTCCTTCCAATAGTGTCAGGGTTCTTTTCTGGTTCATTAAGTTCTAATGTCTGTATTAGAATGAGGCCTATTATGTTTAGGAAGATCAGTAGCTTTTGGGGTAGATATTGGTGACTGTTATTTTCTCACTAAATTTAGGACCAATTTAGGTGATGAAGTAAACATACAAAAAATAGCTCTTCTTCAGAGATGGGTGCTTTTCATTTCTTATTTGAACAGTATAATTACCTCTGCTAAAATCTCCCTCACTTGCGTTGGACAGAGAGCCATTTAGTAAGTTTTTGAGTGTCTCTCACTGCAGTGACAGACTTCATTGTGTTAGAGCCATAGAGGCAATGAGTTATTAAGCTCAGCTATACCTTATTTCACTACTAGAGAAAGTTTGTTGGAATGAGCAAAGTATGTGATTTTGTCCTTTATAGATATGGAAATCATACCAATCTGAAGTTGAGATGTTGGAAGGCACACCTAGATTGTTCTGCTTAGCCCTTTATGAAGTTAAATTGCAAATTTTCTCTGACCATCGGAAATTAACTGCTTAATTTCATATACACACAGAGACCTTTTAGTTAACGAGTTGAAATTATCACCAAATTTTACTGAGCATTTTGTGTATGTAGATTCTGTACTAGGCAAAGTACTTTTGAAGAAATGTTGGCTTTTTATAAAGTTGACATTTTAATTATGTTAGATACGAACATTCATTAGCTTGCTGAAGCTCAGGTTACTCTAATATTAGTGATCTTCATTTGTCTGGAAAATTATTCCTCCTGGATACTTAAGAGTTTCTTCCGATCATTAGAAGCATACATTCCAGTATCATTCACATTAAGGTTTACTGGAGGGAAATAGCTAGTTTAGTAAATCTCCTTGAACTTGAACATTAGAAGAAAAGAAAGTGCAAGTACTTTTTGGAAGGTACTTTAACCTAGAACTTTATTTTCTGTTGGTCATTGGCATCTTAGAGTTTCACTTATTCAGAAAATACTTATTGAGCCCATGCTGCATATACTGATCTAGGCCCTGTGGCTATCGCAGTGTATCTGAGACTCTTTTCTGGCTCATTTCTCTTCTGAGAAATGGGACAGAAGTATGTATAATGTATATTTGTATAATATATATAGTACAGTAAATAATCTATCAGAAAGATAAATGCTATTAAGATGGCTAAAGTAGGAAAGAGATAAATACTAGGCATTTGGGGGTACAAAGCTAAGTTATAGAAGGGTTATCATGGAAGGCTTCACTGAGACAGCAGCATTTATCTAAAGAGTTGGAGGTTAGGGGGTCAGCTAAGTAGATACAGGAGGAATGGAGAGAAACAGCTTATTTACCTTGTATACTTAACTGAATGTAGTCAACTGCCTCAAGGGTTAATTTTTGATGAACCCTCAAGAGTTAAGTAAATATTTAAGATTTCATGAGGCTTGCAAGTACAGGTGGCAGCGACTATAAAGGCAAGGGATCGGAAGAGTCTTGCAGTGGTGTTAAAAGCAAACAGCCCTTTCAGAGATTCCCTTATCCTGAAGGCAAGGGTTGATGGGTAGTTTGTCAACCCATCTTCACCTGCATTGTAAAATGAAACCGTCAGTAACGAGTGAGTCAGTTGATAGCTCTCACTATGAAATAATGTTCAGAATGCTTAATTTGAGAAGACGGGCTGTGAAGCAGGGAGTCCTTACATTTTATGGTGAAACAGAAAAGACTGTAGAAATGGAAGGTAAGTGGTGTGAGCTTTAAGTTTTGGTGTAATGGATAGTTATCTTCCAATTTGAACATTCCTTATGTATCCCCAAATGCCTGTTTTCCAAGTCTGCCTGTAGTTTGCTGGAGTTGAGGCTTCTGTAAAAAAATTATAATCCAAGATGCTAATTTTCCTTTTCTCTCCTCAGCATTTGTGAGCGGGTAACTCCCCGGCTATCTCATGCCAACTCAGCAGTGGTGCTTTCAGCAGTAAAAGTTCTTATGAAATTTCTAGAGTTGTTACCCAAGGACTCTGACTACTACAATATGCTGCTGAAGAAGTTGGCCCCTCCACTTGTCACTTTGCTGTCTGGGGAGCCAGAGGTGCAATACGTTGCCCTGAGGAACATCAACCTAATTGTCCAGAAAAGGTTGGGAAAATTGAATTGGTGGTTAACTGTAATAATATCAGTAAAAGACCAGTATTAAGTTCTTTTTAATATGTAGAAATGAAACTGTTGTATGACAGAACAACTTGCCCCAAGGTCAAGAGGCTAAGTTGATTTTAGAATGTTCCTGTAATAAATGCTTAATGTTGCTGTACAGTTCATTTTCTGAAGTGTCTCCTAACAGTTAACTAGCTATTGCCTGCTTAATATAGGTCAAGCCATAGTTTACTGAGTCAGATTGTTATTTCAGCACTTCTTGGCCATGTGACCTTGAGCCTTAAAAAAAGTAAAAATAGTCTTCCAGATGGTTTTGGTTAAAGGAATATAGGGGAAGTTTGTGAGTTTTTTGCCTGATGGGTTTGCAAAGAGAGAAGAAAGGCACAGATTAGATTTAATCTTAGCTCAGAAGGATATGTCAGTATATCCCTCACCTTCCTTATCTTGTACTTATGTGTACCACAGGCCTGAAATCTTGAAACAGGAAATCAAAGTCTTCTTTGTGAAGTACAATGATCCCATATATGTTAAATTAGAGAAGCTGGACATCATGATTCGCTTGGCATCGCAGGCCAACATTGCTCAGGTCAGATTTTAAGCGCTCAAATGTATAAGTAACTTAGATCTTAAGATCTGGCTTTCAGAAAAAAAGTAGACCATGAAGTTGCTGGGTTTTTGTTTTTGTTTTTTTTTGGTCAGCACTGTTTGAGAATTATTAAAGATTGCCCACTTCCTGCATTTTTAACAGGTTCTGGCAGAACTGAAGGAATATGCCACAGAGGTGGATGTCGACTTTGTCCGCAAAGCCGTGAGGGCCATTGGACGGTGTGCCATCAAGGTGGAGGCAAGTGTCCAGCGAGAGCTGTGGTCACATTACAGGTTCTGAGCGTGATCTGTGCTCCTTCTTTGCTTTCAAATACGTCTTTAAGTCTATCAGAATTACAAAGCACATAGTGAAAATATTTTAATAAAAAGCTGTTCTTGCTTCCTCTCTTCACAGAGGGAATAATTTTGAACTCTTCTGATTTTAGTTTTAGTTTTAGTTTGATTACTTCCACATCTCTAATTAATGTGCTTGTGCTATTTACTCATTTACCAGTCATAGTTTATTTTCTGCTATGATCTTAGTTCTATCCTACGTCTCTTGTTTTCCACTGTTTTTTTGTTACTTTGCTGAGATAATAGGCCTTGATTTTTTGTTTTATCTGCTGTAGACTTGCAAAACATGCCAACCATGTTATGTCTGTAAATAAATAGGGCCAAAACAATACAAATAATTGTATTTTCTTTCTCAAACCTGACTTATTTTTTTCTAGCGCTTCTATAATGACCATTTTTTCCTTGCATTGTGTGTCTACTTTTCACTCCCATCTTCTTCCATCCTTTTAAGCATAATACCACATCTATAAATCTTTTGTTCCTAGATCCTTCTCTTTTCCAGTCCTCTGTCCTCTTGTTTGCTTACCTCTGTCTGATTGCTTTCTTAGACTTTGGACAGCCTTTATTCCATACAGTCTTGTCTTTGTTGCCTTTTCTTGTTACTGGTACTTTTTTTCATAGCATTCCTGTGTGGGGTGGGGGGGAGGATGGAGGTAGTTTGCAATAGCCTCTTCTCTGGGGATATGAATTACAGATCATTACAATTTTTTGTTTCTGCAGTTTTGAATTTAATTTTATGTGATGATTTTGTATCTGCATACAGTTTTATTTAACTGTATATCATGGATAGAACTCACTTATATTTAAGAGTGAGATAACAAAAAAGTTGATAAGACTTCTCTGTACATAGACAGCTTTCTGCTTTAGGGCAGTGAGTTAAAAATCCTCTCGAATATCCTCTTTATTGTCTTAGAAGATGGATTGGTTTCTAGCTTATTTGCAGCTTTCCACTACCTTGTAGACTACAGTGTACATCACCCTGCTCTTCATCTGTCCTTCATTTTTTCTCATTTGGACATATTTTGAAATTGGCGATGGCATCTAGTCAGTCCATATTTGTCTTGCTCCCTGTGCAATTCTGTTTAGTCAAGAGGGTTGAACCATATGACTTGTCAAGGATAATAAAAGAGTTTGTACAGTATTGACCAATACCTCATGGCAGCAAAAGGAAACATGCTACATTTGAGAAATCTGTGAAAGCCAAGTTCCCAATAGTAGACCTTCCTTTTTTTTTTTTTATTCGTATAGATAAATTGATGAAGCAGACTTCTTTTAGCAAGAAGTTTTAGCCTGGTTCTGCTTGCTCAGTTCCATTTCCGGATAAAGGCTTCCTTTGTTGGCTTTTTCTTCTATTATTTATTTATTTTTAAAAGATTTATTTATTTGTTCAGACAGAACTGGGGAACAGGCCAGAGATCTGGAGGGTGAGAGGATTCACCAGAGACAGAATGGGAAGCAGAACAGGCAGATCAATGAAGTACACTGTTGAGGGGAGCAGCGGGCGGGTCAGGAGAGATCTACCACGCCATGTGGATCTCCTCCAGGGCAGGCGGGGATCGAACTCATGTGGAAGTGGCTTAAGCTTCTTAGTGCTGTGCTTTAACACGCTGCGCCACCAGGGAGGGCTCCTTTTTCTTCTATTATTTTTCCTCCTACTTTGGCTTATCTTTCTTCTCATTTGTATTTCTTGGCTATTCAAGATGATTCTTTTCATTCAAAATGACTCATTTATGGGTATAATTTGGGGATATGTACATCTTTTGGAGACATACATTAGATAGCTCTGGCTCCATATAGCTTGATAAAATTAAGTACCTGATCTTTGCTTTTAGTTTAGTTGATGCACTTGTAAGTTTCAAATGTTTTTTACATTACTGAGTAGATCATCAGCTTTTTCCCTTATTCCTGTTTGCAGCAATCTGCAGAACGTTGTGTAAGCACATTGCTTGATCTCATCCAGACCAAAGTAAATTATGTGGTCCAAGAGGCAATTGTTGTCATCAGGGACATCTTCCGGAAATACCCCAACAAGTATGTAGAAGTACTTTACCCTTCTGCAGAATATTCACTTTGAAACTGTCTAAGAAGTATTTTTTGTAATGTAACTGGACATAGTAGGATACTTTACTAAAAATCCTAAACATAAAACTTGGTTTAGAACAGGGATTAAAACTTAGGTTATTTTTTCATGATTATTTTCTTATATTGTTGTTAATTTTTTGGCAGTATTTGATTCTTCCCCTCAGGTGTAGTCTCCATAGTTCTCCAGCACCATAGTACCTTTGCTCTTCCCTCCCTGTTTTGATCGTTTTTGCACCTTGTCCCTTGCTGTATGCCTCAGATTTGTTGTCAGATTTTTTGTCTTTTTACTGACCCTTTGTAAAAACCTGAATTTTCCTTCTATGATTTTTCAGGAGGATAGGAGCTCTAAGTATACAGGGTATACTTAGTATAATATATTAGCATATATTAAGGCTAATTTAACCAGATTCATTGGTGGTGGGTCCACATATATTCTAGGCATAAACTCAGTTTACACCTGTTGACAGGCATAATTAGTGATTGTGACCCTTCTCCCTCTCTCAGATGTTTCAGCTTGGATGCTGTTTATGGCCGCTCTATCATAAAGGCCAGGAAGGTGACAGCTACACTGTTCACTTTGTGTGTTACCCAGTACTTTTTAGAAAATTGTAGAACATGTAAACATAAATTGCCATTCTCCTTTTTTTTTTTTTAAAGATTTTATTTTATTTATTTGTGCATACAGAACTGGAACTGGGGTACAGGCCAGAGATGTGGAGGGTGAGAGGACTCACCAGGGACAGAGCTGGGAGCAGAACAGGCAGATTGATGAAGTACACTGCTGAGGGGAGCAGCGGGCGGGTCAGGAGAGGTCTGTCCTGCCATGTGGGTCAGCTCCCTGGTGGGGATCAAACTGGTGCTGCAGTGGCTTCAGAGTGCTTCATAGTGCTGTGCTTTAACCCGTTGCACCACCAGAAAAATCCACGTTTTTTTACATCATAGATTTTTAACTATTAGTCTTTTAGTTTGTGAAGCAGAAATACTTTTTTTCAGATTTGATTTTGAAAGCCAGTAATTAAGGAATCAAAGAATGAAATAAGAGCAGGCCTTATAAACATTCAAAATCTCACTTTGCTTTATAATCATAAACATATCTTGTGTTGAAGCTTCTGGTTTATTTTTAAAGGTAATATTAAATGAAAAGGCTTGTGGTAAATTAGCTTAGGGGTGGTTTCAAAATTAGAAGCACTGTTTTAACAAGATTTATTAAGCATTTTATGTGTATATATTTTACATTTAAAAAATGGTGTTTTGGAGAAAAGGATCATTTACTTTTACCACCCTTAGAAAAGAGGAGAGTTGGGCTTCTTAAGGGAGGAAATATTATCTTAACGTTCATTATTAGTCAGAGAAATGTGTCCCATTTCTGGTTTATATTAATAAGGGGTTATGACAGTTTAATTTGGGAAAGAGCTATCAAGAATATGGTTTAATCAGTGGAAGTAGGGCAAATAAGCATGCTATTTAGTTGTCTACATCTAATTTATTAGCAGTGTCATTCTGAATTTTGTTTAAAGCTGCACCAGCCAAGGACATCCATTCAACATGATAAAAATGAGAGCACTATATCGACCTGTAAAAATAAAAATAAATGTTTGAATTGTTTCTTTGAAGAAACTAGGTATTAGTGTAGCTGCCTTGGGGCATAGGCATCAAAAGCTTTGTAAAAAGCAGAGATTGTAGATTAAGGGGCAAAGTTATGATTTATAGTCTGGATGATGTTGTCTTAACTCCATTTTAAAAAAAGTGGGATTTCTGTTTCTCTGTTGCTAAGCAAAATGGAATAATGGATAGGAAAATTCTCTGATCTAGAAAGATAAGACTGTTACAAAATAAGATAGTGATATTATCTTTTTTTTTTCTTATACCACTGGTTTAATTTTCCCTCATGAAGAAATATCTGCTCAGTTTTATGAATTTTAAGTTCTAGTTACTAAAACAATTGAAGGGAAATTTAAAACATAATTTCCTGATTTAAAGCCTCTACATAATCTTTCTTTTAAGCTTTGTTTTATTTATTTATGCATAAAAGAACTGGGATGTAGGTCAGAGGTGTGGGGGTGAGAGGATTCCCAGACAGACTGGGGAGCAGAGTGGCAGTGTATTTCAGTAGCCAAGGAGAACACAGGAGAGGTCTAGTGTGACATGTGGGCTAGCTCCCTGGCAGATATTGAAGTTATGTTGAACTCATTTGCAAGGGCTGGGGATAGCGCAATAGCACTGAGCCTTTTAACTCCTGCACTACTGGGGATACCTCAAAGCCTCTACATACTCTTGACTCACAATCTTTATAGTTTGATGGTTTGGTTTAGGGTAACTTACCTGTGGTTTTGCCTTTAGATTTCATTTTTAAATGTTGTTCTGAGTTCTGCCCTTGTTTTATCAGGTATGAAAGTATCATTGCCACCCTGTGTGAGAACTTAGATTCGCTGGATGAGCCAGATGCTCGAGCTGCTATGATCTGGATTGTGGGAGAATATGCTGAAAGAATTGATAATGCAGATGAGTTACTAGAGAGCTTCCTGGAGGGTTTTCATGATGAAAGCACCCAAGTAAGTTCTCAGTTGTATCCTATGTCGTAGATCATTTGGGGAAGATTTCAGGGAATGTATAAAGTAGGTAGTTTTTTTCTTGTGATTGTATATGTGGGAAAATAAAAAAAAAAAGCGTGTATGTGTGTGTATAGAACAAACCTGCATAATTCAGATCAGTGGTTCTCATTCTTAGAACTTAGAAACAATTGAAGCGCTTGTTAAGGTTGCTGGACCCCGTCCCTTGTTTTTTTTTTAAAGATTTATTTATTTGTGCATACAGAACTGGGGTACAGTCCAGAAGCTCAGGGGCAGCGAGAGGATTCACCAGAGACAGAGTGAGGAGCAGAACAGGCAGATGGACAAAGTACACTGCTGAGGGGAGCAGCGGGCGGGTCAGGAGAAGTCTGCCGCGCCATGTGGTCACCTCTGGGGCAGGCGGGAATTGAACTCATGCGGAAGCGGCTTTAGATTCTCAGTGCTGTGCTTTAACCCGCTGTGCCACCAGGGAGGGACCCCCGTCCCTTGTTTTTGACTTAGTAAGATGAGATGTACCAAAACATCTGCTTTTCGTACACGGGTCAGGCGGATGCTGCTGCTGCTGCGCCCCTCCTGCTACTCCTTTAGAACCACACTCACAGCTACTGGCTTAAAGTAGTTGTTACACTTTCTAATGAAAATTTTCTGTGGTCCAGGAACAATTACTATTTCTGTTAGGGATGGCTGTGGCTTATTACAGCAAAGATTTTCAAGCGGGACTGGGGTATGGGCTGGCATGTGCAGTTAGTGGAGATTCTCTCTGGATGGTTAGTTTTCATCTCCTATCGCCCTTTACCAAAAATGAGAGATCTGACCTTAGATCCATGGACCCAGAGGACCAGATAATTTATTAAGCCCTTTTCTCCTGGTATGTGTACTCACTGCACATTGAAATTGATGTATGTAGTGCCACACACTTAGGCAGCAAAGAACACATATAATTCAATAGCTTTGTGGTTCTGTGTCCTCTTAATTATCTGTGACCTGGCATAACTACTGCTTTAGCTTTTGCCCCAAGAGCTAAAAGATGATTCCCTAATTTTCCTAAAGTTTGCGCTCTTGTTGGAAGTAAAAAAGGACTTGGTTAGGAATCAACTTGATGCCATCAGTATGTTAGCTTGTATTTTAAGAAAATATAAGTGATTATCTGGCCCAGAAACAAATACTGTTTTTGATACCAGAATCAGAGGCTATAGTGAGTTTTTAGTTGCCAAATACCTTTGGATGCTATTATTGATATTGACCTAGTTTTAAGCCTTAGTCTTTTAAGGTCAGAAAGACCACATGGTAATTCATAGTTGGAGAAATGACAAATTTGGAGATGATGGCACTGAAAAATCTAAATGCTTTCACCTTATCTACTAAATTATGTCTATTTAGGTGCAGCTAACTCTGCTTACTGCCATAGTAAAGTTGTTTCTCAAGAAACCATCAGAAACACAAGAACTGGTACAACAGGTTTTAAGTTTGGCAACACAGGTAAGAAAACTGAAATTGTAGGAAATTTTGAAACACTTCCCAAGAAGGTTCATTTGGGGAGGTTTTAATTGGAAGAAGTGCAGCTGATCATGTTGAAATATAGAAAGTGTCTAATTTTACTGAATTTGTAAGTGGTTTTATGACTTTAAAATGAATTGACTTATGCCAATTTTCTTGATAATTTGTGAAAATTTAACTTAAATTCTTTAGTGTTAATGAACGATACACTTCTGTAAAAGTGGCATTGATTCTCATGGTACCTCCTTCTGGGTGACTTTAATTTCAGCTTTAAATGGAAAGTAAACAAATAGAGATGACAGATGTCTCAACAAAGATCTCATCTATTGTTCTGCCATCTTGAGTGGTGGTTTTTCTCTTTAAATAATTTTAAAGTGCGCTATAGCTCTGTCTTAATTATATGGTAGTTCTGGTCTCCCTTGGGCGGTTTCTAATTTCAGGAATGTGGCAACCATGCTTAACGATCAGGTCACCATTTTAGATACAATTCAGAAATCAAAATAATAATTTTTTTCTAGTATAACTTTTAAATGATCATCAATCTATAATGATTTAGTAATGTTCTTAACTGGATTTGAGAATAGGCTGGCTTTAGCAGCCTGTCAAGAGTTAAGATATGTGTCTGTACATGGACTCCGATTCAGATACTCCATTTTACCATTTTTCTTTCTGCTTTATAGTGGTATATTACCAAAATTTGCAGCCCATTTTTTAGTACTTTTCTTAATTCTGAGCTGTCCTTTCCTGTTATTAGTCTTATATCTTCTTAAAATTTATTTATAAGAGCTCTTTAGAATGTTTTTAAAACTTCTCTTTGTAAGTCTTTTTTTGCATAAAGTCTTTTTTTGCATTTTTCACAACCACCAACTCATTGGTTACTTATTGTTTTAAACTGATTATTGTAAACTTTCTATTGCACATTAGTGTTAAAATGTATTAAAAATAAGTTTCTAAAGAGAGTTTTGGCCTGTTCTCTCTCTGCTCACCTTTAAATAAATGGTTGTAGTCTTAACATCAAATAGGTATCCTTGATAGATTTCACTGTTCTTAATTGTCTCCATGTGTCTGTTCTTAACAGGTGGTATAAGAGAGAGCTGACTTTGATTTGATTTGGTTTTTGGCTTCTTATCAAGGGTTCAAATTCAGTTTCCCAACATTTATCAATTACTCAATGTCTTATTAAAAATTGTCTGAGATAAAGTGTTAGAGGGAGTATTGCTGAAAGGACTCATTACAGATACTTAAAATCCATTACTGAATCAAGCTAATTAGCAAAGAGCTGTATATCTAGATTGCATTGTATTTCACCCTTAATAGAATTGCTTTTACAATGATATCATCAGCCCATAGTAAAGATTGCTATATTTTATATGATTGCCATATTTGTGTATGTCATCAAAGTCATTTATTTCATTACATGTTTTCTTAATGATGCGCCACCAAAGTTTTAAACACCAAGTGCTTTAAAATTATATTGAGTCTATATAAAATCTCCTTAGTAGTCGACTCTGCATAAACACTACTGCATTTATTGCCTTGATAATAAATCAATAGCTTGGTTTCTGTTTGGAGAAAAGTTTGATTTAAGTTTTCTTGCTTTTGCTTTTCGTTAGGATTCTGATAATCCTGACCTGCGAGACCGGGGCTACATTTATTGGCGCCTCCTCTCAACGGACCCTGTCACAGCCAAAGAAGTAGTCTTGTCTGAGAAGCCACTGATCTCTGAGGAGACTGATCTTATTGAACCAACTCTGCTGGATGAACTAATCTGCCACATTGGTTCCTTGGCCTCGGTGTACCATAAGCCTCCCAATGCTTTTGTGGAAGGAAGTCATGGGATCCATCGCAAACACTTGCCAATACATCATGGAAGGTAAGCAGGTAAACTAGGATTTAAATATGAGCAAGACCAACTCCATCTACACAGTCATTTTAGTGAAAAATGACTGTGTAGATGGAGTTGGTCTTGCTCATATTTCTTAGCCTGAAAAAAGAACTTGCTGTGGTTTTTTGTTGTTTTTTGTTTTTTTTTCAAACTTAGTGTACTACCCTGGGGACTTCATCTGAATATCAGTGATCCCAGACACAGTGGGACCCCACTGTGTGGTAATCCAGTAGATAAGATTGTGGCTTTAGAAAGTTGTAGTGGACTTTCTAAATTGACAGCCTTTGAAAGGTGCTTACATCTACTGTAAGAAAAATCTTGAAATCTTCCCAGAGTTGAAAACTTGGAAAAAAGCCTATAGTACACTTTGTTATCTTTGTCCTTTAACGAAATTTCATTGAAACTTATGGCTAATGTTAAAATATAAAGCTTCTCTTATGCTAGCTGTTATTGAAATATGTGCAGGATATTTAATAAAAACAGCCTAGACTCTGTGTAGATTTAGTTTTTCAGTTATTTGTACCCTTTTTACCAGATTAAATTGTATCAGTAAGGAAATTCAGTTATAAGCAGGTACTCAGGTAACAGGACTCTTGCTTAATAACTTCAAGCTATAGCTTTATACCTTTATTTTGAGAAGAGCAGCACTCTTATAAACTCTCTCTCTCTCTTCAAAGATTTATGTTTTTATACATGAAGAACTGGGGTGTAGGACAGAGGTACCGGGGGTGAGAGGATTCACCAGAGAGAGAGTGGAGTGCAGAGCATGTGTACTGACTGAAATACTCTGCTGAGGGGAGCAGCAGGCAAGACAGGAGAGAAGTCTGCTTCACTAGTGGGTCAGCTCCCTGGTTGGGCATTGAACTCATGCCTCAGTGGCTGGAGATAGCTTGATAGTGCCGAGATTTCAACCCTGTTCCACCAGAGAGGCCCCATATAAATTCTCAACAGTAAATATCTTGGAATCTTTACAGAATTTCCTTCCTTCATTAATCACAATAAACCTTAAAAACTCAGTAGAATTTGATCTCAGAGTGGTTAGAGCAGTTGCATTTCCATTAATGAGTGTCTCGTACCATTGTCTTATATATATTTAAGTGGATTATTATGTAGAATTTATTGCCTTACAAATTGGTGTGTCATTACTTTGAGTTCTGTTTAGACAGACTGTGGGCACAAATAAACAGAGAAAGGCAACACTCAAGAAAAATATTATTTATCATTTATTAGTCTCTGTTTTTAATTTTTTTTTAAAGATTTATTTATTTGTACATACAGAACTGGGGTACAGGCCAGAGGCTCAGGGGCGGCGAGAGGATTCACCAGAGACAGAGTGGGGAGCAGAACAGGCGGATCGACGAAGTACACTGCTGAGGGGAGCAGCGGGCGGGTCAGGAGAGGTCTGCCACGCCATGTGGTCACCTCCGGGGCAGGCAGGAATTGAACTCATGCAGAAGAGGCTTTAGCTTCTCAGTGCAGTGCTTTAACCCGCTGCGCCACCAGGGAGGGCCCCTCTGTTTTTAATTTTGGGGCAAGAGCTGTGATCTTCAACCAGAAGAGACTTCTGACTTCGTAAGGATTAGGCTTTGTAAGAAGTTAAGGCATTTCTCCTTGTGGGCACATGTATAATAACATGGTCTACATATGACCACTTAACTTTTAAGTACATCTCCTAGTCTATACTTCTAGTTTTGATAATAGATAGGAATTTTCTGATTAATTTGCCTCTGTAACCATAGTTATTTGCCTTTAAGTTATACCTTTCTCTTGATAACTTTGACTCTTGAACAGGAGGGGTGGAAGAATAAAACAAACAACAAAATAGCCCCTTCTACAATACAAAGAACACATCTCTTATATAAGGTCTTTGATGAATAGCCTTCAGTTTGTTATCTTTACAGTTCCTTAACTGGTTCCTTTTTGATAATTGGAACTACTTTTGTTTTTAAAGCATGCACAAATACAGAAAGATGTCTTTTGAAATAAATAAGGAGAATATATTACAGTAAAAGGCATGTCTATAATAGCTCTGGCATTACGTAGGTCTTTCTGCAGCATAAGGTTAATCAGCCATATGTCTCTGTCATTAAATATAGCAACACTTCAACACCTTTTTCTGCCCCTTCTAGAGGTTTAAAAATGCTTAATTCACTAAATCTTTAAAAATTACTTAGGGGGCCTTCCCCAGTGGTGCAGTGGGTTAAAGCACAGCACTAAGAAACTAAAGCCACTTCAGCATGGGTTGGATCCCCATTCTGGAAGTGACACACATGGCAAGCGGTGTACTTCGTTGATCTGGCTGTTCTGCTCTCCACTCTGTCTCTGGTGAATCCTCTCACCACTCCTGCACCTCTGGCCTATATACCAGTTCTGTGTGCATAAATTAAATCTTTTTTTAAAAAAATTACTTAGGAACAGGGGAAGTACTTTTACTTGAGTATTGCTTATTATAATACTTGTCAGCTACTCTCTGGGGATGAGGTAGTAAGTAGTTGTCTAATTTAGAAGTCTCAGCTTAAAAATACTGCTTTTATGACACTTATGCAGTTATTTCCCATCAGTTCACCATGGAAAACAGTTTCATAATGATTTACCGTGTTCTTAAATTGCAGAAACTATATGATCATTTACTTTTTTTAAAATCTAACTCACTTTATCTCAGTACTTTTCATATAATGTTACTATGATATGTACTGTTACCTGTTCTGCCTTCTGCTTAGAGCTTTATTATATGTTCTGCCACTTTCCTAAATTACACGTCATAAGATAATGAATTTCATGTGCAGAGAACAAATAGCCTTATTGACGATTTTGTCATTTCTCCTTTGACTTTATTATTAACTTTTGGCTATGTTTTCCCTCTTCCCTCATCTTATATACTTCTCATTTTGGCTTCCTTGACTCTTTCCTCTTAAGTCTGTTTTTTTATTCTTTCAGTTCTATCTTCATTCATTTTCTTATCAGTAATCTTAGTTGTACTACCAGGCTCTGAAACTTCTCTTTTTGTGTTTCTTTCTCTGTTCCCTTAGAGACTATCTATAACCTCAGTTACCACTGATGCATTACTAAGTTTTACAGTTTACACCATGTTTTCATTTGATCCTCCCTAGAATAGAACCCTGTGTTTTGGTTATCATTTCATTGATAATGGCCCCTTTGTCTCAGAGAGGTTATCACTTGTCTAAGAGCATGCAAGTAGTAATCAGTGGAGCCAACGCTTGATCTTAGTTGTCTCATTCTAAACTCCCTCTTACCACCACATATTTGTTACTCTGGTGATTTCATCAGAGATATGTGTTTGAGTTTCTTCTCAGGTTTACTTCTCTGATACCAGATTTGGAAATGGTATATTTTCTTATCATTCTTCTAGACTCCTCTCATAGGGGTCATCACTAGTTTTTTACTTCCTAGTTTTTTTTTCCCCATTAAATCCCTGCAGCTTCATTCTTTATTGTCTTCTATGTTCATTTGTATATATCAATCGGATTAATTTTTTTAAAGATTTATTTACTTATGCATACTGAACTGGGTGTAGGCCAGAGGTACAGGGGTGGTGAGAAGACTCACTAGAGACAGAGTAGGAAGCAGAACAGAAGAAGTACACTGCTCAGGGGAGCAGTGGGCAGCCTAGAAGAGATCTGAGGTGCCACGTGGATCACCTCCAGGACTGGGGAGGTGGCTGTGGCTTGCTTGCAGTTCTGTGCTTTCATCCATTGAACCACCAGGGAGGGACCAGTTGAATTAATATTTAATGAATGTTTTGTACTGTTGCCATATATATTGTTATTTAAGTGGATTATTCTGTTAAAAGTTTCTATAAGATCAGTTTTTCTTTTTTCTTAAATGTTTGGAAGAATTCATAGTGAAACCATCTGAGCCTGAAACTTTGTGGGAATTTTTCCGCATTTTCAAATTGATAGCTCATTTATAATAAGCATAGTTTAAGAGTTCCAATGCCCTAGTCATTTACCGTAGGGCTCTTAAAATAATCTTAGTATTAAGTGTACTAATCTTTAGTGTAATGGTTAGTAGATTTTTTACATATGTATACACTCATATAACTACTACCTTGATCAGAAAGGATATTTCCAGTACCCCAGAAATTTTTTTAATGTCCCCCTTGCTATCCATCCTTCAGAGATAACTACTGTATTGACTTCTTCCACTGTGGATTAGTTTGCTTTCTTGAACGTCATGTAAATAGAATCATATTTATTCTGTATCTGGTTTTTTTTTTTTGCTCAACATAATGTTTGTAAGACAAACCTATATTGTGTTATCAGTAATTTTTTTCTATTAGATAGTATCCATTGTCTGCATATGCCACAGTTTATATCTTCCCCTGTTAATGTATCTTTGGGTTGCTTCCAATTTGGGGCCTCTTATTTATAAAGCTGCCATGAATATTCTTGGATCTGTATTTAGGTGCAGAATTGTTGAATAGCTGTATAATTGTTGAGTAGATATATATTTAGCTATAGGAGACACTGCTAGTTTTCACAGGTGATTTTAACAATGTACAACCTTTCCAGCAATGCTTAAGAATTAAAGGTGATCCATAGCCTCAGTAGACTGGATATTTTTAATCATTTTAGTTTTAGTCATTCTGACAATTGTGTGTTGGTATCACTTTATGCTTTAATTTGCATTTTCCTGATGATTAGAGCTTCTAAGTACCTTTTCATATTTATACACTGCAAGTATATTTTGTGACTTGCCTGCTCAAGTCTTTTCCTTAATTTTTAGTTAATTGTATTTTCTTTGTAGGAATTTGTTATATACAGGTCTTTTGTCATATGAATATCTTTCCCCAGTCTGTGAAGAATACCTTGTCTGACTTTTCTCTTGATGTTTCACTTGAAAAGATGTTCTTAATTTTAATGAAGTTCAATTCATTCATTTTTTTCTTTATGGTGGTTTTGTAGAACCTTTTGTTTGCTGCATGGTCTAGGTCCTAGGTTTTCTTTAAGGTGTTTACTCTTTAACATTTATATCTGATTTCATCCCTTAATTTTCACTTTGAGGCATAAGGGTCAAGGCTCATTTTTCCCCACACAGCTATCCAGTCAAACTAGCACTGTTTATTAAAGTGATCATTTTAATAGCTTTTGGAAAACACCACTTTCTTTGAGTTTTTATACTGAGATGCCAGTAGCAATTTAGACTTTTCAGGTCCATTCTCCCAACTTCAGTCCATTATACACAAACTGCTAGAGTAATGTTCCACTAATGTTATTTTAAACTCTTTATTCAACAGATAGAAGTGATTCTGCATTGCTTGTCATAGAAAATTCTCCAGACTATGTTTCGAAGTTGTTTGTCCTCATCTTCTCTCTCCTTGAAATTTTACCAGTCCCAGTTTCTGCTGCCAGTATAATTTTTGCCACTCCTAAAATCAAATTATTCCTTTTTGTTCCTTTGCACAAACCTTTCTGCTAGTTTCTCATAACTATAATGTTTTTCTTTAAAATCTTGTCATAATATCTTTCTCACATTTTTTAGATTTGGTCCGACTCGTTTTGTCTTGCTTCCTGATAATATGCAGTCACACAGTACTTGTGTCTGCTGTTACACAGTGAATATGCTTCATTCGTGCATTCATTTTGTGAATGTTGATTTGTTTCTGTTACTGAGTAAGTTATTTGAGGGTATGAAATTTATTTTCTTTCCCCATTAAAAAAAAATTCCCCAGATTTCTCATGTTGCTTCCTCATAGAGTAGATCTCAAAGTTGACTAATGAAGTTGTATGATAAACATTTATTTTCATTTTGTTCATTGTGTTCTGTTTTGATAAAAACAAGAATTGCAGTCTTTTCTTGTACATCAAAAAATAATTACAAAACAAGAGGGTTTTTTTTCCTCCTGTGTTTTATATGTCTGATATTCACTTGTTGATTTATGTTATTGGTGAACCTGACTTTTCTCTTTTCCTCTTTATGTGTGTGACTGCAGCACTGACGCGGGTGATAGCCCTGTTGGCACCACCACTGCCACCAACCTGGAACAGCCTCAAGTTATCCCCTCTCAAGGTGACCTTCTGGGAGACCTGTTAAACCTTGACCTTGGTCCTCCAGTCAATGTGCCACAGGTATCCTCTATGCAAATGGGAGCAGTTGATCTCTTGGGAGGAGGACTGGATAGTCTGGTAAGCTTCTTCTTTCTCTTGGTTATTAAATACTTGATATTAAATTCAGCTTTAAGTTATTCAGTTCTTTAGAGCTAGACTTTCCCTTGATGAGCAGAACAATGCCCTTTAATAAAAGACAGGATTATTTCTTCAGAGAACAAATATATACAGTGTGGGATATGTCTGTAAGTGAATAGGATTACTTTGTTGTCCTGCCCTAAACAGAACTTTTAATGTTTATCTGTTCTTTTAACGTTAACTATCCTAATGTTAAGTATTGTTAATATTTAGTTTCCTTTCTAGACCATGTTATTGCTCCTACTTCAGCCCTGTAAATTTCCCTTTTGACCCAGACAGCATTTTAAGTGATGACATAAAAATCACCCTATCTTGAAATTTTTTCAAACTTTGCCTTGTTTATATTTTATTGGCTTATGCCTTAATTCCAAAAGTTTTCAAGGTAGAATTTTGTTGAAAAATGAACACTTACTCACAATTGGGAAGTACTGCTTGATTGGGGTTTTTGTTTTTTGTTTTTTGGTTTTTTTGCTTCTTCCACCATAGCCTCCACCTTGTCGTACTTCCAATTTAATTAGCTTCCAGGATTCTAATACTTAAAAGGCTCCAAAGTCCACAGTCTACAAATAGGTGCCACCACTGGGAACAAAATCTTGTTTTTGTTGCTGTGTAAGATAAAGGAAAAATGCTAGGGATGACTTTAATCTATGTAGAGAAGGACAGAAAAATATCAGATGTAATCCACTGACTCTCTGAAAACTAGGTACTTAACTGTGGTGGAGGGACTTTAGAGCTAGATATTTGCAAATAAGATGTTTATCAACTTGATGACTATAAAGATGCCCAACAAACTGTTTTGGTTCCCTTCATCAGAAATTAGAAGACTGATGCCATAAATAGGGTAATATGTGTTCTCAGAGATTTTGTAAAGAGGATAGCATTACTTTCCGCTACATATGACAGCATTTTCTCTTCATCTTATAAATTGTATTTTATCTGGGATTTATACCAGTCAGTTTAGGTACATTTACTTTTTGACTGTCAGAAAGTCTTAAGGAAATAGGGTTACAGTCATCTCTCTGGGTCACATATTTTACTAATGGAAAGTCATTGCTTTCAAAGTCTGTACAATGACCAAACTCTGGACTCTTGCTTATAGGTTACACAAGTGAGAATTACTTATTTTGTCTCTTAGGAATATAAGCGTTTGCCTTTTTTACCCATATCTTCAATGAAGAGAATCGATTGATCATGTAAGAAGGATGGCTTTCTCATATCAGCCTCATATAGACTCTTTATAGACACAGGAGATTTAGAGAAGCATATTTAAATATTTATGGAAATTCTCAAAAATCCCCTTAGAAACATTACATTAGCTCTTGCTAGTCTGTTAGTATATTGACCATAAGTTAAACGTTACATCCTCCTCGATATTAATACCTGAACAACCTCATTACTGTCCCTAGTAGCTTATGACATGGTGGACTCATTGAACTTAAGAATGACAAGAAATTAAGTTTAGAGGATTAACGGAGAAAGAGGTTCAATGTTGTGATGTTGCCTGGGCCAGGATACTTTGTTTTTGTCTTTTTTCACCCACTTTAATATGGAAGAAAAAAGACAAAAGACACATTATTTCCTTTTGGTTTTGTTGGCCCCTACCACCAATGAGATTTTTCCTGTCTCTTATTTATTAGAATTTCTGCAAGTATTTCTTCAAATAGAAAAGCTGTTAGAACCTTTTGAGATTATAGTAGTCCATTTCTTTCTTTGTAAAACAAGTTCTTTTGGAAGTGGGGGTAACTTTCTATTCAGTTGGATTTCTAAATAATATACAACTTTAGCTCTGCAGGCCCAGTAATGTTCCTTCGTAATGCTAAATTTTAGATTTTGTCTGAGTTTGGAATTTAAAAAGGTGTACTTGGTGTTTTAGCCAAGTTTACATGCAGTTTTCTTCAACTTACTCTGGGTACTAGACACATCCCAGAAGTTAAAATGAGGAGTAAAAGCCCATTTTTTGGATTTGAATCTATATGTGACTGCATATATCTACTCAGAGAACCAAAATTCCCTTTAGGAATTTAGGAAGTCCTGGCTGTGTGAAGATGCATTTCTAAGGCAGCAGTAAGTTGTGCCACTTCTTACATGCTTTTTTGTTTGTATGTGAATTATCTCACGAGAAAAACAAAGTTTTTCTTAAAGTTCTTACTTAAAGTTCTTACTTAATCTGCGTATTCACCGGTTAAATGAATCCATGCTTTGAAACAGTGTTTCTCAAACTATATTAATACATTAAATGTCCTAGAGATCTTGTATAAGACAGATTCTGATTTCATTGTTCTGGGGTGAGGCCTAGGGATCTGCACTTTTTAACAAGACACCAGGCCTTTGTAGCAAGTCATAAAACATCTGATCATTATGAAGCAGCACCAGTTTGGTGTTTGGACTATAACTAAGACAGTCCAGATGTCTTTTTCTCTTGCTGTTAGTAGTAAACACACGCCTAGCAAGAAGGATCCTTCTCTGCTCTAAGTTAATTGATAGAGGACAAGAAACTCTTAAAACTATTTTGTTGAAGAGCTTCCTTTTACCCTCTACAAAGAATAGTGTTCCTGGGGCTTGTGGAATTTCCATTTAAAATATAGCCAGGTCCCTGGCACAGGGGTTAAGTTTCAACACTATCGTGCTATCACTGCTGGGCCTGAGTTCACTCCCCAGCCAGGGAGCTGATCCACATGACACAGCAAAACTCTTCAGGCTCACTCACTGCTCCCCTCAGCAGTGTATTTCAGTACTTCCACTTGTTCTGCGCCCCACTCTGTCTCTGGTGAATCCTCTTATGTCCAGCACCTCTAGCCTACACTCCAGTTCTATAAATAAGTAAATTCTTTAAAAAAAAAACAAACAGGCCCTCCCTGGTGGCGCAGCGGGTTAAAGCACTGCACTAAGAAGCTGAAGCCACTTCCACATGAGTTCGATTCCTGCCTGCCCCGGAGGTGACCACATGGCGTGGCAGACCTCTCCTGACCCGCCCGCTGCTCCCCTCAGCAGAGTACTTCGTCAATCTGCCTGTTCTGTTCCCCACTCTGTCTCTGGTGAAGCCTCTCACCGCCCCTGCGCCTCTGGCCTGTACCCCAGTTCTGTATGTACAAAAAAATAAATCTTTAAAAAAAAAACAAAACTATAAAATAGAATGTAATATGACCAGGGTTGAGTTACCCAGAGTTCATGTCAGAAAGGCTATCAACAAGGCTCCTAAATTGTTGCTTTGTTTTTGGTGTCTAGCAGAGCTTTACCCATAGAGGTCAGTGGTGTGCTGTCATAATGAAACATGGCAGCTGCTAACCTAGACTTGTGGTATTTTTAAAACAATAGCCAGTTATTCTTATTTTGCAGCCAAGGTTAAAAGCATTGAGCTAAGTGAAATTTCAAATAGAGTTAGACAGACATGTTAAAAAATTGCTCTCAAAGCCAAGACAGTAATTTCCACAGAAGAACCATGTTCTAGTGAACTTCTTTGGCATCTTCTCCAAAGACAGTCTCTCTGACTTTACTGTTGTTCATTCCCCCCAGAATATTTTCCTATTGTGGTTTGCTGTTAGGTGATCCCACATCTCAGAAATTGCCTCCAGGAGTTGAATTTGACCAATTTAGATTTAGTTGCTCAATCCCAGGGGGTTTTTTTGGTTTGTTTTTTTTTTTAACTTATTTTTTAGTTAAGGTAATATTGACTTAAATTATGTTGGTATTTTGGAAGGGTGAGATCCCCTGCATCAGGTGTCTCCACCATAGTGCACCTGCCCCAGTTCCTTTTTTATCCTTGCTCACTTTGCCATAATTGAAGACTTAAAATTATTTTGTATTTTGGGTTGTCTATTCATTTTCCAATACTTCCTTCAAACTACTACTAGAAAATACTCTTACTGTATATATCCTGGTGATCTTCTCATTCATTCTTGTTTCCTCTTTTACTACCATAATGTGAAATTTTAAGATTTAGTGAATTACATTTTTTTCTAGACTTCTCAGTCAGGAAATACTTAACAACTTATTCATTCATTATTATTTTTGCCAGAACTTATGTGAAGGCTCCAGTCTTCTTCTGTGCCATAGAGTGGCTCATACCAGCTGTGCTTAAGTCAAAGGAGAAGGAGGTGGAGATAGTGCTATGGTATTAAAAAAAAAATGCACATGCACACATACTCATTCAGCCTCCCTGGCATCATTGGTTTAGCAAGATCTTCAGAGTTCAAAAGACAGGGCTCAAAATGGATTTCCTACATATTCTCATTTTTTTTTTTAAGCGTATGCTTCTCAGTCTCCCTACTGAAACATCCTAGCCTTTTTGCTTGCTCTTTAACATATTCTCTTTTGCTTTAGTTTACTCCTTCCATTGTTATAAACTTAACTGTCACCTCGATATGGAATGAATCCAGGTCATGGAATTTACATGGTTTATCTGTTCTATATATAGAGCATAATATCTTACACTACTTACATGGAGATTTGCTTTTTATCTTTTCTCCTTTTGTTTTAGAGGCCATATATGTATCTTTTGATGCTTCTGGTATTGAATCTAAGAAACTGCTTGTTTGGGGTGGTATGACTTTTCTTGCAGTGCAGATCCTTCTAGTTAGTACAGTGTGGGAGATGACCTGATGCCCATGTTCATAACTCATGCAATACGTGTTCTAAAGATACACTGTGTGCCAATGAATCTGACATCTGTGAGGATCACTAAAGTAATGATTCAAACTTGATTGTCTGTTGTTTTTGCTTTTGGGATGTCAACAGTGGCTTGAGCAAAATTATGGCCTTTTGTCCTCCGTGGTGCTGTTTAGATAAATGATGCTATTGTGCATCAAAAATGGAAAGGAAGCATTATCCACAGTGCCCTGTCCTGCTGACAAAGGGTTTCCTATTAGAGAAATTATGCTTTCACTATGCCCAGATAGAATGGAATGAAGTAGAGGAGAAATTGCCTTTTCTTGAGTTTGTGTATGTTTTTCAAAACCTCCCACACTGTTTTTTACAGGATTTTTACCTTTCTGATATTTTAGGTTATGAATTACTTTAGTAGTCATTTTTGCAGTTTTTTTTTAGCCCACTGGAAGTCATTATACATACTAGTTTTGCATTCTTATATTTCTTCCTCTAGAGAAGATTTGCAGGGACTTATGTTTTGGAGCTGATGGTATTGTAGAGAGATCTTTGTATTGTCCAGTTTTAAAGCTTGGTAAACTCTAAAGTAGGGTTTCAGAAACCTTTTTTTTTTGTCAGTACATAGATTTAGCAAAGGTCTCAAGCAGTTTTGGGAATAATTATCAATTACTGAGCCATTCCCTGTGCTAAAGCATCTATAATTTCTAATTACATGAAAATTGGGTCCCATTTTACAGAAAACTGAAGATGACATAATAAGTAAATCTGAGTTCATATTTGAACCCAGAATTTGCTTAAAAAAAAAACAAACTCAAAACTTTATACTCTTTTCACTATCCTCCATTTTATTTACTAGTCATTGTCATTATCTAGAACAGAGTCCAACCTCACTTGTGTTTTTTCCCAAGTCAGAGTACACAGCCTCTAGAGTATATAATCTCCGGAGTACATAGCAAAGTGCATGGGCATTTGGAACTAAGAATAAAATTGGCTCATTGTCTTGCATTACTAGTCTTATTGATGGTAAGTGATGTAAATACATACTCAACACACACGTATCTTCTGTGTCCCCTGCATCTAGAATGTAAGCTTGTAAGGACTTGTCACCAGTACATAGACTAGAGTCTGGCATAGGATAAGCACTGAAATATTTATTGAATAGGTGATAAAACACAAGTCTTGTTTGTCCTAGTCCCCTCGTTGCTGTACTATTTCCTAGGTGCCCTGTGTGTGTGAGAGAGAGTTGGGGCTAGCATGCCACTAGCAGGTACATGAAAGTCTTAAAAAGGACTGTAGAAACATTCATGTATGAAGAACAACTGGATCTGTTTTTACATCTGCCTTGATGCAAAAGGAATGAATGTTCATGCAAAAGGAAGAAGGTTGTTCATCTTAATATTTTAGAGTAGATCAGTGAAATTATAGACTGTCCCATCTACTTGGCAGTGAACTCTGATATAAAGTACTAGTACTTTTAGGGCAAATAAGTGATGCATAGTTTCCTTTGAAACTAGCTACGAACACTGCTCAGACAACATTTTATCTGTAGAAAGGGCTTTGGCCTTGGGAGTAGGATTGAGGTCCATTTTTCTCCATTGGTTCACCAGTTGGCTTTGTCGATGACAATGTCAGTATAGATATGGTACTCTAGACTGTTGATAAACGGTTTTGTCAGCCTTCTGTCCATTTTATGGTAATTTTCTTCAATAAAATGATTCATTTCAAAATCATTTCTCTAAAATATTGCCGGTAGCTCTGCTTAGTAGAACATTGATTCATTTGGTAAATATTTGAGTGCTTATTCTATGCTAGACTGTATTCCATGTACTGGAAATACAGATGTGATGAGGCCTTAACAAACTTATATTTGAATTAAGGAGAGACAGATTACAAATACAGCTTAACAGTAAATACAGTAAACACTGAATGCTACAAGCAGAGCTTCTCCTGTGGATTTTTGTTATGTTCAACATAACGTTTCTGCTGACAAGAAACTGGCATGATCTATTCTAGTAATTTTTTGAAAATTACAACCTGTTATTTCTGTTCTTTCTATCTCAGGAAGTAATCTATGACAGTCTCTGACTTTTCTGCTGATAATAAGCCTTTATTCCATGAAGTTAAGGAGTTTGCTGATGACTTATATGATTTCGTTCATTTACACTGTTTCACATCAAGTCTGTTCTCATCTTTATAGATTCTTTTCACCAGTTTGAGTAGTTGTATTCTATAATGCTTTTCTAAATAGCTTTTTGAAGATCAAATTAACATTTGAAGCCCAACAGCTGAAAACTATAACTTAGGAGATGGTGAGCACCTTCTATAATCTAAAACCCTAACAGGAGAAACGTACAATGATTTGAACACCATATGATTTTGATGTAAATTTTTTTGTTTGTGATAGAAATCATTGCATACTATTATTTTTTTTAACATTCTATTTTAACCCTGGATAATAGCTTATTATAAGTTATATGACCTCAAACATTCCTTAGACTTCCCTCAACTCTAAAAAGTAGCAAATAAAAGAGGTAATATCTCTAGACAAAAACAAAAAAAAATGTCTGAGTTTAAGATCTACACCTCTAATGTAGAGAACATCTTCAGATTCTCAACAGTTTTCCTCCAGTTTTAGATTTTTGGTGTGGTTAGATGTACCTCAAAGGGGCTAACCTACATCAATCATTGTTATGTTTTTTGGTTTTTGTTTTTTTTTTTTTTTGGTCTGCTAACTGGGTTCAGTTGAAATTCAAAAGATTTTTGTTCTTATAGTCACACAGACTTGTTCTTTTATAGAACTTAAGTCTTGAAATCTCTGTATTTCTGCTACTCTGTGTATGTGTATGTGTGTTTAATTTAAAGATTGACTGATTGACTTATGAATACAAGAACTGTAGTACAGGCCAGGTGAGGAGTGAGAGGATTCACCAGAGATAGAGTGGGGAGCAGAGCAGGTGGGTTGACTGAAATGCCCTGCTGAGGGGAGCAGCTGTGGAGACAGAAGAGGTGTGCTGCGCCATGTGGGTCTAGCTCATGCAACAGTGGCTGCAGATAGCTTCATGGCGCTGCCATTTAACCCCTTGGCCACCAGATAGGCCCCTCTGCTACTGTATATTGCCATTGAATGAGAATATTTCCTTTTGACATCTGCTTAACCTATAGCTGTAAGTAGAGTTCATGTAACCACATTGAAATTCCTGTAGCCCCAAAGTTTCTGTAAGTCACCTGTAAAATTAACTTTACAGTGACACGTTACGTGGTTGAATGTGAACTGAGTCCCTTTCAACACTACTTCCGGCATAGTAAAGTGGCTGGTCTTTGACAGTGGCCAAATGTTAATCAATGCCGCATAATGACTGCAGCTACTATGATATAGACTGTGGGGTGAGAGTCTGTACCATTAGCAGAAAATTTGGATTTGAGCATCACCACAGACTCTTCATGAAAATTCTGCTCAGTTTTGGCATTTGAAATATTCTTTCCATGAAATTTGCACCTCTCTTTGCCTTCTAGTATCCTCATTTAGTTTGCCTGTAGTTGACCTTATTTCCTTCATTAAGAACAGGCCAACTTCAAGTAAGGCAACACTGGAGACATGGAAAGAAGACAGTTCCAAGAGACACTTAAGACACAGTATCTAGACACCTAAATTGGTGTTAAAACCATTCTACTACTCTTTCACCTATCTCTTTTCATTCTTTGTTTACATTAGCTCACAAGGATAAAATATATCACTGAATTTTTTATAAGTCCTTCTTTAGACTGATTTTGTACCCTACCTGATATGTATGAGCTAATAGTAATACTTAATAGATGTATCTTGTCCGGCTTCAGATAATACCAGAAACTGAATTGAAATGATTAGTGGCTAGTTCTGTTAATAGGACAACTTTCCTGCATTTTGTTCAGCTTTCTAGCTTGCCTTTTTTTCTCCCTTGATTAATATCTGCATCATCCTTCTTGTCACTATAGATAGGAGAGGACATTCACTTGGTAATTTACTCCCATCCTCGATGACATTTTCCTGTTAGTCACTGAAGCCCATTACTGTGCTATTACCTTTGTCATATTTTCAGAGAGAAGGATGCAGAATCCTTCTCTTAGAATCTTTTTTCAGTCAAGAAGAAAGGTGCTGAATAAAGTCTAAATAATTTTGCTGGTTAGAAAGCATATACTGATATTGTCCTTTCCCTTTGTGCTCTGGACAAAGCGTAGTTAGATGAACCTTTATGTTTTTGACAATGTTTCTCTACCTTCCTTTGGATCCTGTTTCTATAAGAGCATAGTTCTTGATTCTGAATTGAGCCAAGTTGCATCTGAGATACTAAACATAAACAAAGGAGTTATCAGAATTCTCTTTCAATTTTCATCTGTATTTTTGAATAATACAATGCGTCATGGGGGTGGGGGAGCATAATCTGATCTTTTATAGCTAAGTTAATGTTTATTTAATACTCAAAGATAATAAGAATGAAAATCTAAGAGAATGAGTGCTATAAATGGGTTTATTTCCTCTGGAAATAGCACTACCAGTTAATGCCTTTCCTTTTATTTTTACTTTAACATATTTGATAAAATTGCTGTTTCTCTCCTGGTGTTTTTTCTTGTCATTGAATGCCAGCCAGATCCATAAAGAATTCATCTCTTTCAAGCTTGGATTGCAAACCTGGTCATTGAGAGGAAAATGGTTGAGTGGAGAAGCGATAAGGCCATTAGAAAGCCATAAAACAAGATCAAACATCAGGACAGATGAGACATTTTGTATCCTTCGCTTTCTTGGAAAGGGTTTTTCTTTCTGCTTACATTCTAGCATCTTTTTTATTCGTGCATTAGCTCCACAATCACTTCTCAACAGGCAAACCTTGTCTGATTTCAAGTACTAGTTAATTTTCTAAGGCAGTGGTTTTCAACCTGTGTGTACATTAGAATCACTTGAGAAACTTTTTAAAATTCTGATGCCCAGGCTATCCCCCAGAACCATTAAAGCACAGTTTCTTGGGGTGTGAGCAGGCATCATTATTTTTGAAAGTAATAACCCTCCCTCCCACCACCACCACCATACACACACTATACACACAGGGGTGGTTGGTTCCATTGTGTACATAATGGAACACAATTTGAAGTAGCTTCTAGTACTGTTAGAAAGGTTGAGCTTAGTCTAAGAAACCTTCAGATTTTTATAAAGGAGAAATAAGAGCTAAGGATCCCCCTATAGTCAGACTGTCATTGCAATCTTATTTTCTATGACTTCTTAAAATAATACATACCTATCCTGTTTTCCAGTTGAACTAGACTATTCTTCTTGATATGTCCTTCCTTTGTTTATGCTATTTGAGAAATAACTCTCCCTGTTTTTGCTTTTTATAATCTCACACTACCAACCCTTTGAATCTTCTTTTTATTATCTTTTAAAAGGTTAAGAAGGTATCTTTTAAAAGAAAAAAGGCCTTTTTCTTCGAACTTTCCTTCTCTGCTTTAGTATATTCTGAATGATTTTGTGTTCTCTCATTTCTCTACTAGTTTGCAAAGTCTAGGTCCCATTCATCTGTGTATTCCCTTATTGCCTCATATTTTTACATTCCCTTCATGTCTTGCACCGAGTATATATGACTACATAAAGGTTTTAATAAAAAGGAATTTTATGCTTTTCAGCTGTCATGCTGCAGATGTGTGTGCTATCCTAGTAGAAGGAAAAAAAACAGCTGTGTAATATTTTCTGTTTGCTTTCATCATTTCCAGTTATTTAAATTTTTTATTGTAATTGCGATTTTTGTTTGTTTACTCATGTACTTTTATCCATGTCCAATCATGAAGTAGTTTTCCAGAGAGGGAAGGGTTGGAAATGTTGACTCAGATTTGCAGTGCTCTGTGTTTAATGTTGAGCATACTTATTAATGCCAGTTGTGAAGCACCAACCTGTGTTACTTTTTGTCATAGTGGAACAGAATTTAAGCAGAGGTCTCACTCACAGTTTTTCAATATAGATTATTTTTTAAAGTTCAGCAGCCTGGTTTTATAAGTGTTTTATGTATTTGTTCATTGAGAAGATAAATAAAATATCTTATCCAAACCCTAAAGCCAAAACAGTTTCAATACAACTATAGCACAGAGATCTCCAGGTTTCTACCACTTACTGACAAGAGGATAAAGGAAAGTTGTATCGAAAGCATTTGGTGATTCAAAAAGGGAATTTTAGCCACTCAGTGAGAGCTAGGGAGAAACAAATGTAGAACTATAGCAAAAAATAAAACAAAACAGGTGGTTTTTGCCTTTTAAACAGCACCATTGGCCATGTGTATGTGCATTTTATGTTTCTTCATACCAGCTGTTTTCAGCTTCAGCTCTTCTTGAATGCTTTTATTATGGAAAACTGACTTCAGAGTGAAATATATCAGCCCTTAGGGAAAAAAAAGCTAGACTAAGACCATGTGAATTATTTTGCCATCACATAGCTAAGCAAGTTTCTTCTGATTCTCCCAATTTTAAGTTAACAACATTTAAAATGGTCTACTCCAAATAAATCACAATGCATCTCCTTAGTAAATAATCTATGAGAGAAATTATAAGCACTGCATGTCTTTCTCCTTCTCCCCCAGGTAGGAGATCTTCCTATCTCAGTTGTTTTCTTTCTTAGAAAAGTTCTAAATCATTTTGTTCCACCTATAATTTTTAAAAGTTTGAAATTGTCAATTTAGTACTGGTTTGACACCCCTCCCCAACCACCACCACCACCAATGGGGCAGCAGGAAGCACATAGTAGTTTTCTCTGCTTTCCTGCCCCCAACTCCACCCCGCAAGTTTCTTCTTACATTAAAAAATAAAGCATGACTGCTTGGAGATAGTTTCTTGAACTATGCAAATGCTTTTAATCCTGTATAGGTTTTAGAGAGGAAAGATTGGATCTGGAACATCTCTGAGAGGTCCCAGCTCCATTTTCTTTCCAAATGTTCACCATCACTGCTGTTGCTCAGTTCTCCTAGGTTATGTTCCTTTGCGGTCTAGAATTTCTTTAGGCTTTGGGAGACAATTTGAATGGCGTGTATTCTCAATAACTTCATAGAGCAATTTACAGATTCTATATGGGCATCTAGTACTTAGTTAAATGAACTCTACCTCTCTCTCCTCTCTCTCCTTTCTCTCTTTCAGCTTGGCAGTGACCTTGGCGGGGGCATTGGAGGAAGCCCGGCAGTAAGTGCCATCCATTTTTTTCACCATGGGATGGGCTGCCCCGTTTGATGCCTTCCTTGTGCACACATTCTCAGAGCAGCCACTCCTGCTGCTTAGCACTGTACAACAAAAGTTCTATTGCAGTATATTAAGTGTAGCATAGGGTTGCTTAGAAACCTTGGGGTCTTAAATACCACATATGATGTGGGGGCATCTTTAGGGATTGGGTGCTATAGGATCTTTGTCTTCCTGACATTAAAGAGGTAAAGGAAATGAAACCTCCTATCTTGACTAGAGAATGCTTTCTCTGGTGTCATCTAGAAATAACTTGAGTTAATTGAACTCAGAGTGAAACTCTCCTCGTAAGAATTAGTTTGGGGGTTGTGAATGTCCATTTCCCCCAGGAGAGTTTCCTACTAGATATTTACACCTAAGTGGAAGAGTAAGACTCACTTGGACCCAAATGCAAATGGAACTTTCTTCTTACTACAGAAACAAAGCTCCCCCTTCATTAGGGTGCTTGTAGGCCTTTTGCACGGAATCATGGAAGCTAAAATTGGAAACAAACAAAAAAGTGGATCACTGTGTTCCCGATCCATTGTTTATTCTCTTGATAGAACTTCTAAAGAATGTGTGTCTTATTAATGATGAAAAATAACCATGATGATTGAAAGGACAAAGAATATACTAATGCACCATCTATGGCTTTTGTAATTCTGGTGTGTTCTTAATGATTTACCAATATTACTAAAATATATAGCAGCATTTTGAGGACTTTTAATCCATTTTTCCTGATTCCTCCCTCCCCCCCACAGGTGGGACAGTCCTTCATCCCATCATCAGTACCTGCAACCTTCGCTCCTTCACCTACCCCTGCTGTTGTCAGTAGTGGTCTGAATGACCTATTTGAACTCTCAACAGGGATAGGCATGGCACCCGGTGGATACGTGGCTCCTAAGGCTGTAAGTAAAGCAACATTATTTTTATGGACCTGAATTACTTAGCTTCTATCATTCTTTTTATTTCCACTGATAATAAATCCAAGATTTGGCCTTATTTGGAGAACTTAAGAAAATAAAAGGTGACTTCAAATTTAGCTATTTGAAGCACCATAGTACCCTCCTTAACCATTTTTATAATTAGACCCAAGTTGAAAATGTTAAATATTTTGAGTTTGATTCTCATGTTTAGAAATATTGTCTAATTTTATGAACACTAAAGTCAATCTAGTATAATTCTGATAGTTCTGATTTAGGTTTATGTGATTTGTATTCTAGTCTTAGCTTTGTTTGATGTCATGCTCAAATTGAAATCTAAAAGGAAGAACTCACTATAAATGAGTTGGCAATAGTGCTATTCAGGATAGGATAGACTTACAATCTTGCCTTTTTGAAGAACAAGCATACCTGTTTACTTCCTGAATTTTATGCCTCACTCCTTCTTGGGGGTCCCTGTGACAGAGGTAGATCAGCTGTTGCAACTTTGTATACAAAAGCCATTGTATAGGCTAACAAAAAATTAGATTCAGGACTTAGCTGTGATGTTTTGCCACAACTAGGTAGCTTTGTTGTAAGATGACTGTGTTGAATATTATCAGATACTTTATTAGATGTTATTTCTATATATTACATATAGTATAATATATATTTATTATCAAGTCCCCATAGACTAAATTAGTGATCAAAAAGTTCATGTATTTTTTGCTAACATTAAAGTAATCATAGAAACTACAAATTTAGATAGAAATATAAGTGAAAAAGAGTCTTCTTTTGTCTGTACTATTAACTTTCAGAAAATATTATGCATGTACTTATATGTTGTATCTTTTCAAAATACTGTGTCATTGGGATATACTATTTTGCATTTTATTTTTATTCTATCGAACTTTTTTTGTTCTTTGTAATATATTTTTTGAGGCCACATTGGTTTGTAACATTGTATGTAAAGATATAGAACCACGCTCTTCAGGGTATCTTTACATGTCATACCTACCACAAAGGGATCCACAGTCCTCCACCTTAGTCCATTGAACCCCCTCCCCACCTTGCCCTGACTTTTACTCCTCCCACTGTGCTAACTTTGGTTTGGTTTTGTCTGACCCTTTGTTTTGTTTCGTTTCTCTATGTTCTACATGTAAGTGTAGCCATCTAGTATTTCGTTTCCCTTGTGACTTACTTCTCTTAGCATTATCACCTTCAGTTCTAGCCATGCTGTTGCAAATGGCAAGTCTGTCGTTTTATAGCTAAACAGTATTCCACTCTCTCTATATATTTATGTACTACAAATCCCTAATCCACTCGTGTGTCTTTGAGCACGTAGATTGTTGCCATTGGAGAACATATATCCCTTCAAGTTTTTGCTTTCTGTAGGTAGATATCCGAGTGGAATTGCAGAATCATATGGTACATCTACTGTTAATATTTTAAGAAGCCACTGTTTTGCATAGGGGCTGGCTGGTCTGCATTCATAATAGCAGTGTATGATGTTCCTTTTACCACATCCTTGCCAAAACTGACTGTTCTGGTCTTTTGGATATGGGCCATTCTCACAGGTGTGAGTTGTCTACCATGCTTTTTTGAATACCCATACCCACAACTTTGCCATTTTCCTATTAATAGACATTTTGGTTACTCTTTTGATCCTCCTCACCCTCTACCCATTTTTTGTTGTTGTTGCAGTGAACACCCTTGTAAATGTATAGTCTAACATATTTTTACAAGGTATTTATTGGATAAAAGTGCGGTTTGTTTTAACATTAAACATTTTAAAATTAACATTACCAATGTTAACCCTCCCTCCAAAGGATGACATCAGATTACATTCCCAATACCAGAATATGAGTTCCAGATAATTTAATTCTCTTTTTTCTATTTGTCTAGACTTTTTGAATTTTTGACCCCCTCATAGGTGAAAAATAGTATCTTGTGTTTGATCTTATTTTCTTTCTTCTTTTTTTTTCCTTCAGTGTAGTTGAGACCTCAGGTTATTTTACCACCCTTTGGTTCTTTGGTATTATGTTGTAGACTCTTTGGTATTCTGTCGTAAGTGGTCAGAAGAGTACACAAATATTCTGTTGTTGTTTTTTTTTAACCTGGCACAAGTCAGGAGTATCAAAGATTTTAAAACCACAGACAGGTAATACATGAATTAGTACTTTAGAGAGGATAGGCATTCACATTATTTAAGCAATAAAGTATTAGTTTTTACTATAGCAGAGACTATTAGTAACGGTAGTAGTAGCTAGTATTGATTTTAGTGATGAGAAAAGAATTGTTTAAATTTCATCACACATCACAGTCAGGGTAAATTTCACCACCTAACTGTAACAAATATTCCTATTACATGTATTGGAAGACACATGAATAAAGAATTGAGGAAACCTTACTAACCATTACTTAGAATGTAAAAGCAATAAAATTATTGATAAATCTAACTAGAAGTAAAATGTATTGCTTATCAAGACACTATAAAGCTCAAGAAAAATTATTTTAAAAGAAACAACACATCAAAGAAAGTCAAAGACAATGGCACATAGGAGAAGTGTTTGCAATATATCTCATAAGGCTAATATACCTGATATATAAAGAGCTCCTAAAATACTTCCTAAACCACGATAACACAGCGTAGAGTATTAGCAGAAGAAATAAACAGTTGATAGAATAAGAAATGATAGCAGCCCTCAAACATCTGCAAAATACTTACCTTCACTCAAAATATAAACTAAAAATACAAACTAAAAAACTATACTGAGATGCCATATACTAATCATTTTATCAATTTGGAACAATCCAGAATGGTAATAGTATATCATTAGGAAAGAGGATCTCTCATACATTCCTAATGAGAAAATAAAATGGTGCATTCCCTACTTGGGAATGATAAAATTTGGCAAGATTACACACATCATTTTGCCCTTTATCCCTGTAATGCCATTCATTTCAAAACTACACTGACAAAGATATGAAATGGCATATGTAAAGGTTAATCATTGAGGCACTCAAGCTAAGATTGAAAACAAAACAATGTCATTCCACAGAGGACTGATGGAATAAACTGTGACATATCTACCCAGTAGAATAGTAGGCAGGTATAAAAAGAAATTTTTAAAAATCTTCATAGATTACATACTGTATTTGTCAGTAGATTCAGTTACCTTACTTTAAGGCTAATCCAAAACTACTTCTAACAAAACACTATATTATGGGCATTAGAATTTCTCTTTCCTCATATATTTGTGTTTCATGGTTATACTTAAAAGCAATAAAATGGGTGCTCCCTTGTGGCACAGCAGGTTAGAGCA
>NW_004567118.1:16763564-16767695 GCF_000260355.1 Condylura cristata | reverse complement strand
TAAAGCAGTTTTCCTAGACACTTTTAATTGAAATCTACTTAATCACTCAATAAATAATTGTTCAGTGTGTATGTGGCAGATATTTCTAAGTATTGAAATAATAAACCAGCCGAGTTTGTGTCCAAAGTTCACATTTGGGGAGATGGGAGGGTAGGACATGAGGGATACAGATGTACTTTGATGTAAAATACGGAAGGTAGGTATACCTGCATGATCATAAAAGTACAAGATTTTCAAACTTGCTTCTAACAAAGTAGTAATTGGACACTAAACAAATTTAATAAAACTGCCAATGGAAGTATAAATCACTTTACTATATAGAAAATCTATGTTTCTGTCAAAAACAGATATATCCCAGCCACTCTTGGGGGAGCTGATCACCTTAGGCCAATGCTGTCATGGTATAATCAATCAATGTGATAATATGTTAAATAAGGGCAACCTGCGTAGTCTACTTTCACACTTCCCTTTGTGTTTCTTTTTTTCCCCAAGTAGCATTATACTTACAAATGTTTATATTTTATTCTGATAATTATAAAATTCCCTCAGACTCTATAGATTCTGCTGATAAGTCTAATCTGTTGATTTCCTACTTTAATGTATCTTCTCCCCTCTCCCATTATCTGTCGTCAAAAGTACTTTCTTTGAATTTACTTTGTACTATAAAGTTTGCTTAAACTTCAAATTCTTGATTTGTTGTCTTTGGTCTCCAGTTATGACACATAAGTTTGGGAATTTTCTCTGTTTACTATTCACTTACCCCCTTTCCTCTCATTTTTCTCAAGTGTGTCATTTCTTCATTATTTCACCTTTATTATTATCTTTGTTTTGCCTTGAATTTGTGCTCACTGCAGTCATATTATTTAAGCTTCCACTGTCATTTATTTGGGTATCTTCTAGTAGGTTCCTCAAAAAGGATTTATATGAACAATCCTTGATCGAAACTGTGACCTTTATTGTTGGAAATTATTGACTCAAATTCTTTAAGCATTTTACTCCAGTATCTTTCATCACTAAATATTCTTATGGAAAAAGTCAACTGCCAGCCTCCTTTCCCTTTCCCCCCACCCATAAGTGGGGTGTGTTGACTGTCAGAAATTTTGAAGTCCAGTGATTTTGCGTAGGGAATTCCCATGTTGTCTTGGTCATGGTTTCTTAGACTAAGAAATACCCTTTCACAGTGCTAATTAAAGTTTTTGTTTTAGGAACGTTTTCAGGGTTTATATGATGAAATATTTACATTATTCCATGGATTAGCTTTTCTTCTTTGGAAAATTACGCTTTATTGACTCTAGCACACACACGCACACAATTTTTCTAATTTTTTAATCTGTAATATTACAGTATATATCATGATTTTATCATTCATAACCATAACCCTATTATTAATCCAGAAATGTGTTTAATATAATACAATTATCTTAAAGTCATTAAACATTCAATCAGTGCATTTTCACAATTGTCTGATGATTTTGTATAGTTTTATCTGAACAGGACCCTAATAAGATCCCCATGTATTTACCATTGTTTGATAAGTATCCTAAGTTTCTTTTAACCTGTGGGTCCTCCTCATTCCCTCTCTTTTTCCCTTGAAATTTATCTACAGAAGAAATTGGTGAGCTAAAGCAAAATATGTTAAAAAAAAAAAAAAAGATATGGAATAAATCTGTCCTCTAGTCACATGAAAACATTAGAAACTTTCAGATTCAGACCATTTGTCAAAGCATTTGTGCTTATGAATGTTTTTTCCTTTCTCAAATCCATTTAATAAAAAAGAGATTATTTTATAACCAATAGGATGAAGCACTCTAGTTTCTACTATTCTGCCATTTAATTTTATTGAAAATTACGTCTTCGGATGGAGTAAAAAGCCTTGACCCAAAATGTGCCTAACACCTGCGTCCTGACTAACCCCCGGCGCTCCTCCGTCCTTCTCCTAGCTTTGGCGTCATCCCCAGCACTCCCTTGGCCATCCACACGCCGCTGATGCCAAACCAGAGCATTGATGTCTCCCTGCCTCTCAACACCTTGGGCCCTGTCATGAAGATGGAACCTCTGAATAATTTGCAGGTCAGAGTTTCTTTCACTTAGACTAGTAGTGGGTATCTTAGAAATTTTTATTTCATTTGTATGTAAAATAACCCCCCATTCCTCCTTATGCTGGATTTAGTCATGAAAAGACTTTGAAATAGTTCTGGGGAGGAGTTGTTTTTTTTTTTTTTTTTAAGTAAAAACCAAGTCACGTGGAAACATAGAAAATTATCTTTATTCAATATTTAGAAACGTTTAAAGATCTTTTTGTAAACTTTTCTAAAGGCTTTCATCATGAATTTGTCATTTATATGAAAATATATTTCAGAAGAGATTTAGTTGGTGTTATCTTTGAATAGGAAACTCTCAAACTGTACCTCAATTTTACAACCACCCTTTCTGTTTTGAACCAGGCTACAACTTTGATATGAGAATAAATGTTTTCAAACCACAAAAAAAAAAAAAGATAAAAAGATAAGAAAAGTATCTCACTGTCTCAGGCAGTTGATGAGAAAGTTTATCTCTGACCAGGATTCTTTTTTTTTTTTTTTAACATTCATTTTATTTATTTACTCATACAAGAACTGGGGTGTAGGGCAGAGATGTGGAGGGTATGAGGATTCACCAGTGACAGAGTAGGGAGAAAAACAGGCAGATCTCCTGAAATATGCTGCTGAGGAGAGCAGTGGGGCAAGACAGGGGAAAAAATGTCTGCTGAGCCATGTGGGTCAGCTCCCTGGCTGGAAATGGTACTCATGCTGCAGTGCTAAAATTTTAACTCCTATACCACCAGAGAGGCCTGACCAAGATTCTTGGTGAGAAATCTAAGACCCAATATATGTACTATATTTGGCTAGATAGTTTAAATTTATACTAGCTTTAGTAGGTACAGAAATTGCCAAACCAATAAATTAATGTAAAATTGGTGCAGGACTGGGTAACACATATAGAAACAAATGCAGAACAGCTCTTATGCGACAGCTCTAAGTTTTAGGGCCATGAGGACTCCTGACTGAAAGAAAATCTACTGAAAGTAAATTCACAATTTAACCAAAAAAGTAAAGGTTGGTATTCTCCTTCTACCCAGAACTTGATGCGATAAAACTTGAATTTGAAGTGGTAAAATAGTCTGAATGATACTAAAAAATATGTTGAAAAAAATTAAGAAAAGTATCAACTGTGAAAGTAAAAGTATCAACTTTCCAGTCAAGATATCTGGGGTCCCATTGCTCAGTCTCCTGAAAATACCAGTGTGAGGTACCAGTACGTATAGGGGGACATCACCAGTAAAATTACTTGGAATTAAAGCTAACATTCTTCAGCAGTTTAAATACCAGTGTTCAAGGCCTGTTTGCCAGTTCACTACCTTTTTGCAACTAGTTGACTGTCTTTTTTTTCAACAAAGTGTGTAATGATTTAGAGTAGCAGTGAGTCACAATATAACTTGGCTCAGACTTGAAGAATAAAACAAGGATAACTGTGCAGTTGGAATTGGCTGTTACTATGAAGAAAGTACTGTGTTAAAGTAAGCATGTAAGTAACCCAAATCTACATCTGTTCCCTTTTCTGAAATGTAAGCTCCTGTTGACTTAAAGAGCCTCAAGCCTAATATTTGAGGACAGTCAGCATCACTGCAGGAATGCTTTATTTCAGAAATAGGAAAGGGAATTTGGGTCACAGAAGCCAGGGAAAATTTTTTGCTTTTAAAACAAGTAAGCAATAGTAAGTAACTGAATGTCTGTTTACTTCCCTATTTGTATTTCCATTTCACACTTAATGAAATGAGCATTCTGGATAAAAAACCTTCATGAGAGAAGTTGAATCCTAGTCCAAACTCCTTCCTTAGAAATCCTTTTATGGAATTAAGACTGGCAAGATTTTGTCTTTACAAACCTGACATTATGAAAAGTAACTTTTTCCATCTATATATCTTAATTCAGATATCATAATTATGGATGGCTATTGTCTCATTAATTGGCATTTTTCAGTGAAGAAAATAAGCAGAAAACTTTTTTTTCTTTCAAATTTTTTTAATAATATAATAGTTTATTTTTACATGATTTTGTGCCTTTTTTCCATCTCAGTTGTAATCCCCGTGGG
>NW_004567118.1:16724431-16760890 GCF_000260355.1 Condylura cristata | reverse complement strand
TGATTTTACTATTATAAGCCTAGGTACTTCTTAGTATTTTTCTGGCTTGGGGTTCTCTGGGCTTCTTGAATTTGTAATTTAATAGAGTCTCCCAAATTTAGTAGCCATTGTACATTGCTTCTTCAAATTCTTTTCTGCCCCATTACCTCTCTTCTTTCCTTTAGGAATCCCAGTTACAAATATGTACTACTTGCTATTGTATCTCATATTACTGTGGCTTTCCTTTTTTTGTTACTGTTGAGTCTTTTTTGGGGGGATCTACTACTTTATTTTAACATTCCATTCCCCCATTTTCCTTACATACAGTTCTGGGGTGATAGCATCTTAAGCCTTTGAGAAATTTGTGGTTTATTTCTTATATCAGTTTTATAGCTACAAAGATTCTGTTACTGTTGTTACTTTTTCTTCTCTTATCTATAAATTTATGACTTGAATTTTTTCTCTTTAATTATGACAGAATTTCTTCCAGAAGAAAGAAAATTTAATTAACATTTTTCATTTACAGTTTTCACCTGAAAATCTGGTCACACCTTCCCTTTTATCCTGTTTTATAATTTGTAACCTTAAAGTTGCATATATGGGTAAAGAATTTACCCTTTGTATATATAGCTTTCATTATGTGTGTATGTCAGTATATCTGTTGCAATTAAACCCCATAAAAGTATTCATTTTATAGAGGATTAATACTAACTGGTGAAAAAAAAGTTTCTTTGTCTCTTCTACAACAAGTCAGTAATCATCAATTCTTTTCATTTATTTAATCATCATTGAATGATGAGGGCAGAAAGTACTGAAGATACTACCTGCAAAATATACAGTCTTAAAATTATATTTATTCATGTCTTTAAGATCTTTGTCAGCCAAAAGGTGATTCTTTTTTTGCCAGTGTATAGCCTTGAGAAAATTCTGTCCCTTGCTACTCCTACATTGCTAGTCCCAGCCTGTGAGACAGTCAGTTGCAGATGGTGCCTGTCCCTGATATTTTGTGTCTTACATATGTCCGTTCACACTCAGAAAGTCCACAGCTGTAGCCATTGTACCAGAAAAACTGGTAAATGCTTCCAAACGGAAGACCTTTTCAGCAGCTTCCATCAAATGAAGCAAACGAGCTTGGCATTTGCTGACTTTTCTTGACAACAGTACAAGCCAAACAAATTCAATGTTGAAGCCTCGTTTAGTGTTCCAAATAAAACCCACAACTTGGGTCTCTCTGCTCTGATTGTTTTTGTGGGACCATATTCTGCTTGAACAGACAGTGAATTCTTGAATGGTGGATCTTACGGGAACTATAAGAGATTCCCAGCTCAGACAGATCCAGTGCTGTAAATAATCTTTGTAGAAAAGACAGAGCCTAAAATATTCTATTAGCAACATGTAGTTGATGGAGTCTTGATTATGATGGATGAGGATCAGAGAAAAGAAGGGAAAAAATTACTTTTCTATGATTACTGTTTCAAATTTTGTATATTTTTGTGTCACATCAGGGCTACAAACTTGTTCTTTAATCTTATCTGAGACATAGAATATCTCATATATTAGATATTTCTTTTTTATTAGGTTGTCCTTGTTGAGAACATTCCTTAACCTTTTTGTCAAGATTCTACTAGGCAATATCTTTTTTTTTTTTTTTATAAATAATACTACTCAACTACTGGTACCCTGGACTCTTTCAGGAATATATCCGTCAGTGGCAACTGCTGTGTGTGGATGACTTACACTTATGCTCTAGATAAGATAAAGGGATAATGAATTTCACAAAGTAGTTCTAAAATGGTAATAAACAGTGATCTACAAATGAAACTTACATTTGATTTGATGCGATCATGAGATCTTTATGCATTGAGGGACTGTGGCTACAAAGTAGGTACCTCTTCTAGTCCCTGGGTTCTTGTTATGAAGTGTAAGTTATGCAAAGACTTGGGGTATCTTACAGGTTGGAGTTAAAGGGAATTCACTGGGATTTTCTTGAGCTCATTTGAAATTCATTTGAGAGTTGTGTCCTGATCTTATTCATTCTTATTCTCATTTTGCTATATCATCACATTTCATGAGAAAGAAAATGAATTTGCTTTGTTCACAACTTTTTAATACCGGTATTAATGCACAGGATAAATAGTATAAGACTCAAACATTTGGAAATAAAACTTAAGTAGTTATGAGCCATGCAAGTGTGTAAACATAAAGAATATAGACTCTCATGATTACAGGGATGATCTTTAAAATTCTTTCAAACCCTGTCAGTTTTTTGTTTTTTTGTTTTTTTTTAAGATTTATTTATTTATTTATGCATACAGAACCTGGGATACAGGCCAGAGGTGCAGGGGCGGTGAGAGGCTTCACCAGAGACAGAGTGGGGAGCAGAACAGACTGAATAAGGAAGTACACTGCTGAGGGGAGCACTGGGCGGGTCAGAAGTCTGCCGCACCATGTGGGTCACCTCTGGGGCTGGCGGGGTTCAAACTCATGCTGAAGTGGATTTAGCTTCTTAGTGCTATGCTTTAACCCGCTGCGCCACCAAGGAGGGCCAAACCCTCAGTTTTTGATGGAATTTACCCAATGTCAACAGTGATGATTGGACTGTCTGCATCTATATGAATACAACTAGTGATTTACTACCTGAAAGTGACCCATTTATTTCACCCGAAACTATCAGAAAAGTATTTATATTGACTGACATGCCTTCAATTCTACCTTGGATTTTTTGTTTGTTTTTTTTTTTTAGAACAAGTTTCTCTTTGAATTAAGGCTCACAGGAGACCTAAAAATTAGTCGGGTGGGCCTTTAATGAAAATATACTTAACCTGAATTCATTTTTCCTTTTTTTTATTTCAAGAAAGCCTGTTTATAGAAAGACATTTATTTGTGTGTCCTGCAAATAGATGTCAGTTTTATTGTTCTAATTTTAAAATGAGAAATCAGTTAGATGCAGAGATACTGGTAAAATGTACCTGGAATCAGATATAGTTTGGAGAATAAGGGATCTATTATCTAACCACTTTTGGAAAGTGTGTGAATGAACAGTGGTCCTTGGTTTGGTAGTATTTGTCTCTGCAAAGGAGCTATAGAATGAGTTTAAAGGCAGGTACTCCAAATAAAAAAGCACAGAACATATCTTTCCTGTGTTCCTGACAATAATTTGGTTCCTTCTATGTATGACCTGTTTCCCCAGTAAAACTGCCCAAAGGTAATGTCTGTGCACAGGGGCCTGCTCATATGCCCATCTTGACAGTGTCATGCCCTCCTTTTGTCGCCATAAGATTAGGTTTCCAGCCTTGGGTGGACTAAGAATGATAGTGTTTTGTTTGAATCTTAACCTTAAAAGCCAGAGGTGTTGTTTTCAAGTTAAAATTCAGTTAGAATAAAAAAGCAAGTAAATTGACACTCCATGGTATCTTTAATGACTATTTCTGCTATTTTCCTGACTATATTCAGATGTTGTCAAACATTACAAGTAGGCCTTTCTATTTTGTCAAGATGTCTCCAAGAAGTCTGTTTATTGGTAAATAGGGTTTGAAGTAGAAGACACTATCTTTAAACTAAGAATATTAGGTGTTCTTTGGCATTAACTAGAAAACAACAGGTAGCAGCTAGCAGAAAGAAACGCTTTTGCTAGAGTCTCAGATGACATATATCACACAGTTGGAGTCAGTGCCATTAAAAACCTGTCACTCAGAGCGATTCCTCCAGAAGCTGTTGACTAGTTGGTGTGGTGCTTAAAACACATCTGAATCATCATTCCTCAGAGAACTGAAGATGGTTGGCGTCACTGCCTGGCCCTAGCTTGGACCAGCCTGCAAATAATCTTTCCAAAAGCTAAATGGAGAAGAGAAATAAAAAATACTCTTCAGAGACTTGGAAAGGTCACAAATGATGTCATAAAAGAGTAGATGACAGACTCTGAGGTGAGCTATGCCCCACTCGCCTTGGTTTCTCTTGTGTCATTGCCTCCTGTCGTTATCTGCAGTGAGAGGTGTGATGAGAAGCTGCATTTGCCAGAGTTCAGACTGAGTTCCTCTCGTACCTTTTTATAGTATTTCTGAGTACATACACTGGGACAAGGTTAGAATATTAATTTAGCCTGTTCGTCTCCAGCTGTGCCACCACCAAGAGGCTGCAGCTATGGCAGCAGGCTTCCTATATGTGGAAAGAAACTAATTGCAGGTTACAGGCTGAAGCTGACAGGCTGCTCTTTCCCCAGCAGCCACTGAAAGTAACTTTTAAAAATCATTATTATTATTAAGCATTTATAGCCCACTTTTGTGTTTTCCAAGAGCCTTGTAATCATTTCTATTTGCTTTTCCTATTGATGGCCTGAGAGGCAGGTTAATATTGTTATGGCCACAAAAGGTGCTTGACAGACCAGCGGACTAGAGGATTAGGTAATATGCTCCTTGGTGCCCATCTGTCATCTGCTTTAGACCCCCTAGCAGAATCTGAGGTGTGCATTTTGATCTTTACCTCATTGAACCCATTTCCTCACTGCTTGCTTTTAATTAGTATGAATATCTGTGTGAATATTATGATTCATACTTTTGCTCCTTTTAACTACAACTTACATTAAGAAATTTCTTTTATATAGTATACACATATAACTTGATAGTTTGAGGAGACATTACTTACTCTCCACGAGATGCATTATATTTCATATTTTATTTTTTATGCCAATTTTAACCCACTAATTAGCAACTACCATTCATTATGACCCACAGTTTTTAAAAATAACATACTAGTAGTTACCTGAAATTGAAGAATTCACGTTACACATCTATTAGTTTTGCTTAAAGAGTGAAACACATTTTCATTTTAAAACATAGATGCATTATGGGATAGCTTGGAACTTCAAAGAAATTTTGTTCTTATGATGGGCCCCTCATATATACTTCTAATACTGACCTGCCACATTATTTACAGTTGCTGGTCTGAAGTGCACAAACTGTAGCACAGAACAGCCCAATCACTGGTCCAAAGTAGCTACAGTTAAAGCCAGAAGGCCCAAAACCAGTGCTCTTTCTACTCTACCGCATCAGAAACATTTCCAGTATTTTTATGTTATAAAAATTCACTGAATGATACCCATTATCAACAAATGTCCAAGAGTCCTAATTTATTTATTGATTCTTGGTCTGACAAAAGAGACTGCTAGTGACACTAACCCTGGCAGCAAGTTGCTGAAATCCAGGAAGACAGAAGAGATGGGCATGGAAAATGTGTTAGAACTCCCAGGACTGCCTTCTTCCCATCTGAAGCCAGAGGTCTGAAGGATAATCCAGAGAACTCAACTGAACTTGAGAGCACCAGCCTATGGTTCTAATGCTAATTACTCTAAGCAAAGTTAAACTAGAAGTGCATGTTTATTTGGGAAATGGTTGTTATAATGGACTAGTAATTTTGTATTTTCACATGTGAAATTCAATTAAACTACATAATATAGTACAATGTTATCTTGGTAATGTAGGGATAATTCTGTGGACTTGGATTGGTTTTCTTTTCTTTTTTTTTTTTTTTGGTAGTTTTATTTTTACAAGTCAAATGTCCTAAACATTCAGATAATCTACCTTTGTAAGACTACATTTACAAAGCATCAAAAAAGAAGATTAAACAGAGATTCTCTATTACCTGGGTTATGTGTACTTATTCTGTACCTATTGAGATAGTAAATTTTAAAATAAGAAAACAGACATCTACCCTCCCTATTTCCAAAGCAGTAAGTGACTCTATTTAAGATGCCCTCTGAATTGAAATTGAACTGGCTCCACACTGTTTTTCTCTTGATTTTTTTTTTTAGCCCCCCCCCCAAGAGTGATTGACATATCCTTAGAGAACTCTTTGGGTTACGATCTATACTATCTGTGTTATTCTTTCTTAGCATATTGCTTTTATTTTAACACAGTGATTTGAAGCAGAAACAGCCCTTATATCCTATCCTCCCTCACACATGCCTCATTTTGTAATCCTATACCTTATGCTTAGATGTTACTAGTGGGATTATGCTATGCAGATGAATGATAGAGAGGTAGAAAGAAGGGTTGAGAACCAGTACTTTATATCATTTGTTTTACATCTTTCTCCCCTAATTTCATGCAGCAAATATGCTAGTGGAGATGAGAAATAGCCCGTGTACTCTAAGAGCTCATTATATTATGAGTGAGGCAGATGTAAACAATTATTTTATATTAATGTGTAAGCACTCGAGTGCCATGAAAGGGTTAGAGCTTTACTGAGACATCTCAAGCAAGAAATCAGTTTTAGGAAAAGAACAATGTTTAAAAAGTCACATTTTCAGTGTTTAGGGAACAAGGATAATTTTGGTATGGTTGAAATTAAGGAAATAAGACTGGAGATGTGTGTAGGCAGGGCCAGAATCCAAGAGAACCATTTCTTCTTGAGATGATTTCATTTATAATGAAGAGCGAAATTCTAACAGCTGCAGAATGCAGATTTTGAAAAATTAATGTAAAATAGGTGAAATGTTTTTTCATCTTGCAGAGTGACCTTGCAGTTGAGCCTACAGAGATGATATTTTACCAAAGACCCAGTAGGAGAAGAATCATTAAGCTAGCAGTTTGCCAGTAGTCTTTTTTTGTTTCTTCTGATCTTTCTAGCATAGTTGTAATACTACATTTGAGCACATGCACAATTTCAGTTAAGTCTAAAGTGGCTATCCTTGATTTACAAAATTCTGAGTAAAAAGAAAAAACAGAAAGTGATAAAAGAAGGGAATTTTTCTTCATCACACACTTACAGTACTTATTGTAAGCCAGGCACACAGCTAATAAGTGAAGGAGTCACAATTTGAAATCTGGTGGTCTGGTCTGGTTCCCTAGCCTGTTCGAAACCACTTGAGGCTGCTGATTGTATTTCTGGTGTCAGGATTCTCAGAGAATTGTTATAGAAGCTGAAATCCAGGGATCATCTTTTAGTGTGCCCTGAATCCCCTGGGATTATATGTCAAGCTGTTCACATTTGCTTTTTAAGGGAGCTCGTCTAGGCTTATACCTCCTTCTAAAAATTGTCCGCAAGGCAGGAACTTTGCTTGTCTTTTCTATTGTTAAAAAGCTACAATTGGAATAAGGAGCAAGATACTTAGAAGCCTATTCAGTCTTCTTGGGTAATATTATTCTAAATTAATTATTTATCTACTTCTTCCTAGGAAGTTTTCTAAAATGTACATGCTAGACCCCAGATTTAGAAACTGTTATTCTTTTTTATAGATGAACTCCTGACATCTTGAAAAATCTCCCCAGGTGATCCTAGTACAAATCTTTGGTAAAAATCACTAAGATCCCTGGAGGAAAAGGATTGTATTTTCTATATTCTTCCTTGTCTCAAGTGCTTTAGGATGTAGTAAATATTTATGAATGTTTGGGCATCCTTGGTGGCACAGGGATTAAAGTCTCAGCATTAACAAGCTGTCACCAGTGATTGTGGTACAAGTTCAATTCCTTGGGAATTAAACAACAGACCTCTCCTGTCTCACCTGCTGCTCTCCTCAGCAGTGTATTTCAGTAGACCCACCTGTTCTGCTCTCCACTGTCTCTGGTGAATCCTCTCGCTCTCCCCACCATACCTCTGGCCTACCCCCCAATTCTTGTATGAGTAAATAGATAAAATAAATCTTAAAAAATAGTAATAAATGTTTGAATGAGTGGCAAAATTGGTGATAACGATAGTCACTCAAATTTCACGTAAGACTACGTACGACCCACAGTAGCACATTCACACCACCCCAGTTTTTACTTCTAAATGATTTTTACAAAGCCTGGCACTACCTTAACATCATTTTGATGACCTCATTTGAAATAAGACTCCTATTGCTAAGTACTGGAGTATAAAAAAAAAAAACCTCTCCCAGAAACCCATAGTTGATATAAATGTTTTGAAGTGCTGCTCTGATAAATCCTAAATAATGTCTTAGTGTCCCTCTTTCCTGTGTAAATTCACCATACTCAAGCTTTCTGATAATTCTCCATCTCAGCATTTTGTGCATCAGATTATGGGGACTCCTAGGGAGTTAGAATTGGAAGATTGAAAGCACAAGTTGCAAGGAAAGTGATTTAATGGACTCTTCTAGTAGACACCAGAAAGACTGTTAAGTAGACATAACCATACCATACCAAATTATGGAGGAGGAAACAAAGATACTATTTATTTTAAGGTGGGGAAAGTGTGTTGACAATAAATATAGAAGGACTGGAAGTACATCAGAAGGATATTTGCAATTCACAGTTAGAAGAGCTATGTATCCTGTTGAAGTGTGGGCATTTGCCCATCAATGGGGGAAGGAGAGAAAAATGGTGCCAGATAAGCTTTTATTTTCTTTGAGCAAAATGAAAGCGAAAAAGACCTGGCTAATGATTTTAAAACTTGCAGAGAAATGTTTTCCTGCAGTGCCAAGAGCATAGCCAGAGAAATCACCAGTGACAGAAATCAGTGGGAAGTAGTGGTTTAGAGCAGTTCTCCTCCTCTCCTTTTATAGTGTATGGTTCTTATAGTCTGCCACAGTAGAATCTGCTTGTTTCTGAATATATGCACCAATCATTGTTGCCCTTGAACACAGAAGTACTTACTGCCACTTTTTAAAAACATGAACAGTAGGGTCTGAATTGAACAGCATGGTAGATTCATGGTCTACCTAAATCAAAAGCTTGTACTGTGAGAAGTTATTTCTTTGCTTTGCAAAGGTTTCTCCTTATAATCATCAGATTCATCCACTGAATTTTTCCCAGCTATAGGACTTAAGCAGTAAGATCTTATAAAAGAAACCACTTTAAAATTAGTAATTTTATACTGGATAATTTGTATACTGTGAAAACATTGGCAATATTTACTATCAGAAACCATAGAAATGTAAAATATTTGTATAGATTATGCTTTGAATTCATTCCTAGGAGCTCCTCCTGGAGAGAGGTAAGAGTTGCAGGTTATCATAGTGTCTAACCATGGAGTGAGTAAGGATATACTTTCAGTGTATGGTGTGTCTTGTTTGGGGAGTTCTGCATTTTCTAAAAGAAAAAGGAAATGGGGTGATGTATTTATAGATACCTAACTGTTCTTTCCCTCCTACCTGGCTTTCTGTGATGTCCTAATTTTTCCTTGTTACTTTCCTGGCAGGTGGCTGTGAAAAACAATATTGATGTCTTCTACTTCAGCTGCCTCATCCCACTGAATGTGCTTTTTGTAGAAGATGGCAAAATGGGTGAGTGTGTCCTCTTATTCTGCCAAATACACTTTTGCTCTTTATCTCAGTAGCAGGCACAGCATAGCCCCAGAAGTACAACTTGCTTTTAGGTTTTAAAAAATGGGGTAAGGCTATTAAAGCTCTTACAATTGCTAATTATTTATTTGCCTGAGTCACAGTTGATGTTGCTTTGCTTTGGTCTCTAAATGTTGCTAAATCACAATGCCTATCTCTGAATAACTCAGTCACTGTGTTGCTGTGGAAAGGTGCTTACATTTTCTGAGTTTGGTTTCCGAGTTTACAAAATAGAAAGCCAATCTTTTAATAACTTAGTGAGAAAATACACACAAATTTAACATCTAGCTTTGTGCTAAGTTTTACTGTCTGAAGATAAGAATTCAATAAACCATTAGCATTCCTCATGTGATTGTTGATATTTCTTGCTTCCCATACTTACGAAATCACCATATAATAAAACTGACATATATTGGTATTTATAAATTACATTAGCACATAATTGATTTGATTCCTACAATGGGTCTTTCAGTAGGCAGAACAGATATAGTTATAGATGATGAAACTAAGGGTTAGAAAGATTCCACTGACTCCTGAACTGGAAAGCAGTGAGGCAAAACTAAATTCTAAATGTAACTCTTTTTTAGTGTATCTTACTGCTTCTGGGGTGGGATTGAGTAAACTGGAGTATAGCACTACTGCGTAACTAAGAATTGGCTTCAGTCCCAGGCTGCTGCTTGCTGTATTGTAAGAGCCAGAATTCTAAAGGCAAAGCGATGTGAAGCATCAGAAATCAGAATAACTCTAACAGACTGTGCACATCCTTCTTTCTCTCTGCTTCCCCACACAGAGCGCCAGGTCTTTCTTGCAACATGGAAAGATATTCCTAATGAAAATGAACTTCAGTTTCAGATTAAGGAATGCCATTTAAATGCTGGTGAGTAATGACTAACTTTCAGTTTAATCCTAGTAACTCAAATTAGATATTTTTTTAAGATTGATTTATTCATGCATATAAAAACTGGGGTGTAGGCCAGAGGTACAGGGGTGAAGAGGAGGGGGTGAGAAGATTCACCAGAGACAGAGCAGGAAGCAGAACAGGCAGATCTACTGAAATACACTGCTGAGGTCTGCTGTGCCATGTGGGTCAGCTCCCTGGTAGCCTGATAGCACTGTGTTTTTGGCCCTTGCACCACCAGTGACGCCCCTCAAATTAGATTTTTGAAAATCTAATTTTATTTACCTGCCTCTTCTTTCCACATCTACCTTGTTTCTAGTGGCTATATTAGGTATATAACTCTCAAACTTATTTTTTTAAAACTTGAGATGTTTTGATAGAAGTACTAGGTTACTTACAAGATAACAGATTTAAGATACTTAACTAAATTGAATCCATCTACCCACTTCTTCAGTGGTTGAACATATGTTATTCACTATCTTGCTAACCTTTTTTAAAAGATTGTTTAACATTGGTTTAGTACACTGTGTGTGATTTAGAGGTACACATTTACAACTCATCAATAGTCGTGTTTCTTTGAATGATCATCCTGTAAGCATCAGGTAATTGAAGGAGTACTTAGAGGGTCTGTCCTCTCCCAAGAACTGAACGTTCTGTTTCTCCTTTTATGTCAACCTTCAATATTGGAGGAAAAGTGATTTTTTTTCTGAGATACTTATTTTTTTTACTATAATAGAACATCAAAGAAGTGACCCCAAAGCATGAATTAGCACTTCTTTTCACTGTAGTGTTCCTCAGGATTGGAAGAAAACCCTAAGCTCTTCAGAATTATACTGGTTTTGCCCAGTCTTTGTCTGTCTATCTGTCTTTCTTTTTTGTTAGGTTTCTAGAAGATTTTCAGTGTGAATGTAGTTGAGTCCCAGTGCTTGGTCACTGTCCCCATTTGCCCATCATGTCATCCTGTCAGCATGCTGCCTTCTCCTCATTGTAGCTGGAGCGTAGCCCTGGCAGGAAAAGGCACCGTGGCACTACACAAAGAAAAGGAGGAAAAATTTCTGTGTCTCTTTACAACTTTTTCATTTTGAGGGTGCTTTGATATGTATTTATACTGTACTTCCGATGGCTCTTACAGGGCCTCCCCTGAACCCTTAAAGTGTTTAAGGAGATAGTCATCTTTAATTTTCTTTGTATTAACTGGGTAGTGGTTCTCTTTAGGAATGCCACATATCTAACTTCCTTCTAACATTGTCTCGGTCAACATTTCTCATCTTGATTGTTATGTATCTTTAAACAGAGTCTGAGTTTTTACTGAATTTTCACACACACACACACACAAAATGACCAAGTTGAGTTTCCTTTTGTGCCATATTCTAGGTAGGTGGCAGTACTATCTGCCTCTCTCTGAAGCTCACTGGTCAGTTACCATGAAACTCATTTGATGAATGTAGGGGCAATTGGGTAACTTCCGCTGTATAAGCTGTTCTTTAGGAACAGCTTGTACAGAATCCATAGTGTTAAAAGCTATAGCCTCAATACCCAACTCAGGAGAGATTTTGCCCTTCATCATAGTTCACCGTAGTACCAATTGGTCCTATGGATGCAATTCATATAGATGTTTCTGAGAACACTTGTCCCTCCACATAGAGTTCTGGCTCTTCTAGACCCTTTGGTCCTGGCTACAAAAACCAGGTGATGAAGGCAAGCTCGCCATTAGGAAAGCATCACAGTAAGGCCCCATGAGCCACTGCCATGCCTCTGAGACCTGCCTTTACAAGTCGACCTGTGGCAGTACAGTTGCTGTCCCAAGCAAAGAGCAGGTATAACTGGAACAAGACTGTAAGACAAGATCCCGCTGGAACTGGCCAAGCGAGGCACCTGAAAATGGTACATGGCACATTGAGGCATCAGATCCCTGAAGCAGCAGCACTCACGCCCAACAGAGCAGCCACAGGAGCATCTGGTGCATCTTATGGAGTCCAGTAATCAGTCACATAATAAATATGCTGGTGTTTTTTTTAAGTTCTGTAATAAACTACAGCTTATCAAAGCTGAAGAATACAGTGTGTGGTATGCCTTCAGAGCTCCCCTTGCACATAGCACATGGAAAGCTGAGAAGTCCAACATTGATGAAACCTGTTGAACTCAGCATTAGCTGAATTTGAACTTGGATTTAAAATCACGAAATACTTCTTATTAACATCGACGGAACACCAGTGTTCCTGAAAGATGATCTGGGAAGCTGGCCTGTAGAGCGCAGAGAAAAAGACCTGAGTAACTGGCGCGATGACTTTTGTTTCAGACACTCAGTAGGACTTCTTTTTCAGAAAAGGAAATGCACATTTGGTTGAATGCAGGCTTTAGGTACAGCCTGCCAAAATAGTAGAAAGATCCCTCTCCTTCCAAATTGGAGTTTTGAGCCCTGGTGTCCCTTGGTGTCCATTTGTGATCTTGCCAAAAAAGAGATCCTGGGCCTTTCTCCCAGTGGGACTGTCCTCTGATGTAACCTGGAATCATTTCTCGTCAAATTCAGTTTTGATAAATCCTGCCATGGCCTCATGCCAGTTCCTCCCTGCATTGGTGCTCCAAATGCCAACGAGCCAGTTTTCCAGTGACACGCTGCTCAGTGTAGCACAGCACATGGAGCAGAGCGGCCAGCAGTCATCTCATTTTCTCCAGGACCCCAAGGCCATAGCTTCCCACACTATAAGCACTGCAAAACTTGTAAGATCACTTCCTGCAACTGATCTTTCTAGCTCCTCCTCTGCCTCCATTCCAAAATCTAGAGTGCCCTAGCTTTTCAATTTCCTTCCAGTCTTGAGGCGTCTATTAACATGAACAATTTCAGGTTTAGTTCCTTCTGATTCAACACCCTGGGTCTAGCTGGGAGCTAAAAATACCATCCTTACCAGCAGATCTGCCCTAATCACAATAGCACCAACACTTTAAATAGCTTTTCTGTGCCAGAGTAGACATTTGACAGATGGAACTAACACTCTGAGGGCTGTAGGAAGTCACAGGCTCAAAGGACTTACCGACCTAGCATTAAGCTTTTACTTTCTGCTCCTGCATTTCTTTCTAGAGAATACAGATGAAAGAAGCCTTCTCATGCCTTCATAACTAAGCAGACTTTAATCGAAATGTGTATCTAGATGATAGGGATGCCAGTGGTGCCACTAGCTGTGTAAATACCAGAAAATATTAGGACAGAAAGGCACTAATATATGGGTCCTCTTGCTTCCTAGCACTGGTCACCTCTAATGGTATCAGGGGACTTAAATCTGTTTTGCAACTTACCACTATATTTGCATCTGGAGTTAGTACTTGTGTCTATTACCACTCTTATCTGTACAAGTAGTTGTATCTCCAGCCATATCAAAAAAGAATCCTTTTGGTCAATAGTCTAAAAACCTGTTTTTTGAATTCTTTATTACTTCACACTCTGAAAAGCTCAGAGCCATGGCATATCTATTTCACTAGTTAAGCACCAGTAAAGGACAAATACTAATTCTAGCATGGGGACTAGGTAAAGTTCCGTTTCTTTGTTTTGTCATTGTTCTCCATATCATTTGGGACATTTCATAAATGAAACATTTCTCCAGTCAGCACCTTAACATATAGTTTGGTTGCTCAAGTGGTTTTTTTTAAAAAAGTGTTCTTTTCAGCAATGATAGTGATTTTGAGCTTGCCACTACAGGTGGGCCCCACATGCAAGTTCCCCCATTTCCACTCTCTAATCCGATTCCCTTAACTTGTGTTGCTGCTGGAAGAGGTATGGCTTCAGTGAAGGCAAAAGACGAAGGATGACCACATCCATATCTCCTGAGATTTTAGGCCCTTGACCTAATGAGCCAGATGGTGAAGAAAAATGAACCAGAAGAAATGAATCTTGAAGCAAGTGTAACCATATTTGACCATTTCACTCTGTCCTTGGGGCAGATGCCTCACATGGTATCAGCACAAACTGAAACAACTTATATTCTCATTCGCAAAATCTCACAGCTGTTAAATTCCATCCTGTTTCCCAGGAGCTCAGGTGTGTAAAAAGCTGTATTTTGTCAATAAGTCTGTCCTAGTTTAGCTGCCATTGCCTCCAGCTCCTGTTGCCATTTTTAATAAGTACATTTGGCAGAGTCTGACTATCCTACCATCTATATGCCTGCATATTTAACCCTAATAGCTAAGATTTCTAAAAATTGGCTCACATCCTCAGATTATAGAGCCCTCCTCCGTTCGGTCTTCTAATAGAAACCAAAATGTAGCCGTGCTATAGAAGCAGAGCCAGGCTGCTGGCCATATGCTTTCCACATGTGTCAGCTTGTTTAGACTTCCTGTTTGCCATGTTTTCTGATTCTGGGAGAAGGAGTGGATGTGTGTGTGTGCACGCGCGCACTTTCGTTTCTTAGCCTGTCATCTCATGCATGGTGGTAATATTACCATGAAAAGAAGTAAGAGTTTGGGTTTTGATATATATGAATACATTCTAGTACATGATTGTGCCTGTGCAGCAAGGTGGCTTAAACAAAGGCTCCTACTGTGTGCAGTTTGTTTCCTTGGAAATGGGCAACAGCTTAGAAAGTTAGAATTGGTTTTTACAGTTTATAGCAAGCCCCCATGTGTTAAAGAAGTCCTGTCAAAAGGCATTTGCCAAACTCCAGCTGGTAATGTTGCCTAGCAACCCCATCTAAGCTATAAGAGCCCTTCATTTCAGGAACCAAAGTGACAGCCAGAACTGCCTGACCCCCCAGAAGGTGATTAAAAGGCATATTATTAAGGTCCCCTCCTCCAACCGCTATATTTTTTGACTCCTCAAAGAATTAGATCTTAAGTTATAACTACTCTGCTTGGTATTAATGAAAACCTTTGAAATAAGAGGGAAAGTAAAATAATAACTAAATGTGGTGGAAAGCATTTAATGAATGGACTTTAATGCCTCTTTCCTGAGCTCTCACTGATTTGAATATGGGAGAAAGACATGAGGGCGAGATTAACCCCTGAAATTAGCTTACAACTAACTCCATAAATCCTCAAATAATGTCATTTTGTTCAGTGTTACTTCATAATAACATTGGGGGGCAGGGGAACACAATTTCAGCCAGTGCTAAGCAAAATGAGTAGGTTACTTATTCAAGGACCTACTTTTGTTATATGTAGTATGATTTAAAGACATGTTTTATAGGAACCTTTCAACCAACATTAGATGAACACTCACTATAGTTTGTTTTTTTTTTTAAAGATTTGTTTATTTATGCATACAGAACTGGGGTTTAGGCCAGAGGTGCAGGGGCAGTGAGAGAATTCACTAGAGACAGAGTGGGGTGGAGAACTGACAGAATGCTGAAGTACACTGCTGAAAGGAGCAGTGGACAAGACAGGAGAGGTCTGCCACACCATGTGGGTCACCTCCCCAGTTGGGAATTGAACTCATGGTGAAGTGGCTGCAGCTAGCTTTGTAGTGCTGCACTTTAACCAGCTGCATCACCAGGGAGGGCCTGTAGATGGTTTCTAATGCCTATGATATCATATACATATCAGCATGTCCAATATCTGAATGAGAGGAGTGAGAGGCTTATTCCAGGTATTGGTAACAGGTATCCATCGTGTCGCTGATACTGTGGGAAACAGCAATGAAAAACTCAGGATCCCTGTGCTTAGAGGGCTTACTATCTGGGATATTAAAATACTGTCCATTATGGCAAGCTTTTCCTAGAAAGCACAATAGAATACGACAGATTTCTGTCTGGAGAAAATTTAGTTCCTGAAGTAGGCATGAGTAATTTAATCTCGTCAAACATGAACATAACAAACTGTCAACAACAACAAAAAAATCTGTTCTCTATCCTTAAAGTTTATTATCTCTATGCTCAAAGTTTGTCTTCTGCAACACTATAGTAAAAGAGAGAACAAGGAGGAAAAAAGTGATCTTTAATTCTGGAACATCAGGACTCGTCATGAGGAGGAGCACAAACCAAATTGCTATTACCCTTGGTTGGAACTAGAAAGCCTCCACTATGGCCTGTAGCAACAAGTGGGTTTCATGCCTTTGTAGCGGTCACCTCAGCACAACTTTAGTCAAAGTGTCTTGTTGACAGAGTTTGTTTCATTATTAATTGGGGGGCATGTTATTTTCAAAGAAATCACTGGCCTATTTAAGAGAACTGGCACATTGGAACCTTAAACAATGTTATACTATAGTGTAGTTGCAATTTTTTAAAAAATCTTGAAACATCCTTGTTAATTATTTGAGATTTCTGCCCTTTTCTTCTGCTGGTGTTTGAGACCAGAGTGACTTACAGGAAAATAAGAGTGACTCAGGAAGTAGTGATACAGATTTGATTGTCAGTCTGTGCGTCCCTGTCACTGTGACACACCCATAGACCCATTTTTGTCTTTTTCTTTCTCAGAGCATTTTTACCTCCCTGGCATTTTAGTGTAGGATTATCAACTCCTAGACACCCACCAGTCTCCACAGACATTTTGTACACTAATGCCTTTTTTTTTAATTTATGTGTGGGTGCAAGAACTGGGGTACTGGGGTACAGGCCAGAGGTTGGGAGGTGATGGTGAGAGGATTCACCAGAGACAGGTAGCAAGCAGAACATACCTATCTACTGAAATACACTGCTGAGGGGAGCAGCGGGCGAGAGAGGAAAGGTCTCTCCTGTGGGTCAGCTCCCTGGCAACTGGTGATAGCTTCATAGTGGTGTCTTAACCCCTGTGGCTGGTGATAGCTTCATAGTGGTGTCTTAACCCCTGTGGCTGGTGATAGCTTCATAGTGGTGTCTTAACCACTGTGCCACTAGGGAGGCCCTGTACACTAATACTTAGAGTTACCTTATTCTTTTTTCTATCCTGGAATCTGATTGATACAGAGGCTCTTAAGAGCCTTTTCCTTATGGTATATTTTGTGTGTGAGAAGAGCTTCCTGAAATGGTGTGCTTGTGTGCTGATGGTACTTGTTGGGAAGTTAAGCATACAAGGCTTGTGAGGTTGTCAGCAGAGTTAGCATTCATTTATTTGATACTTTAACTGAAGGTGTTGCATTTTTATTTGTATTTCTAGACACAGTTTCCAGCAAGCTGCAAAACAACAATGTTTATACTATTGCCAAGAGAAATGTGGAAGGGCAGGACATGCTGTACCAATCCCTGAAGCTCACTAATGGCATTTGGATTTTGGCCGAGCTACGCATCCAGCCAGGAAACCCCAATTATACGGTAAGGCCTTTCTCAGAATGGCTAAGATGAGTTTGAGTAGGAGATATTTTTTCTCAGCACCCTATAAAGACATTTCAGACCCCAGGTAGCCAAACCAAGCAGGCAATAAAGAAGTTTCCAGGTCTGTCCATAGAAGCCCTTCTATCTGCATTAGCAACCCCATCCAACAGGCATGGGGTCTCTGACAGAGAGGTAGTGCCTCACACTGCACTGGTAAACAGTCTCCTTCCCCAAACTTGGCACCTTCATCAAGACCAGTTAATACTTAGTAGCATAACTGCTGCATATGATACTATAAGAACATGTGAAGGGATTGCTTTACAAGCTCATTTCTAGAAGGGCTTCTTTTCTGCTTTGGGGTGCATGATCTAAGGATATCAATCATAGATATTTGAGCCTTTTCTCGTAGCATTGTATATCCTGAAATGCTTATGAAAGGCAAGGCAAAATAGGACATACCTTTGGCAGCCTATTTATGGAAACTTTAGTTTGTATATTTTCCGTCAGTATCACACTGGACTAAAATTAAAATTCTGGCAGTATTTTTAGGATGGGAACAAGTACCTTGTTAAGCAACAAAAAATAATATCTTTAGGCACTGGGCATTTGTATAACTCTGAAGAAGCTGAATAGTCGGTAGACTAAGGGAACTTTTAGCCATTTAGGTGAGAAAGATCTGTGACCCCATTCCTTAATTTTAACAACCAACTCTGTTTTCATTAGCAGACAGTAGGAAATAGTACCACCAGAACTGAAATTTCTTGGTGTTTTCCCCACTAGTTCCCCCCACCCCCAACCCCGGTCATGAGCTGGAAGAGCATCTGTATGTGAGCTGCTATATCTTATCAAGCTAGATTTTTGCCTAAGTATTTGTGATCTGAGAGACTTCAGGCTTTCCCCATAAAGTATGCTTTCCTCCCACACTCCTCCTCCACCATCATTCCCTTATCTTTTTGGACAGAAGCTACCCTGTCACTTACCTCAAACTCTCCAAGAAAGGAAAATTCCCCTCTGTGCTATTCCTAGAGATGCAGTTTTTACTGTAAAATCATGGTCTTATAAATTTAATTATTTTCCTAATAATTGGCTCAAAGAGTATGTGTTTTTTTAGCATTAATTATTTTATAGTATACAATCTTCCATCTCATCACGGTTAAAGAAACTTGGTTACCCCAGTTGAAGATACAGAAAACCAAGGTTAAGAGTGATTAGTGACTCAGTCAGAATCATGTAATTTGTTGGTAGGTAAATTGTGCTTGGAATTAGGGTATCTCTTGGCACTAACTATCATAGTCTTTCTATTCAGTATAAGACAGAACATTTTTAGAAGGACCTCTCACCGCCCTAAATATTAAATTCATTCTAGCTTGTCTTTGCAGTACTGGTTGGAAGGCAAGGGATGGGCTTAAATCAAAACTTAATCCTGTTGTTGAGGTAAGGGAACATATTAAGAATCTAGAGAAATTCTTCTTCCTCTGTCCTTTCCTCTCCACCGAAGAGCAGCTCAAACTCTTTGATTTCCATCAAGAATCTCCCTGCAGTGGCAACCCTGGCAAACTGGGTTTTTGTTAAGGAAGTTAACATTTTCTTAGTCATGAACAAAAAAACATCCAACTGGTAGAACTTCAAGTATTATTACAAAATTGTAAAATTAACTATTTGGAAGAAGAGAAACTGCCACTCTTTAGCCTGCAAGTTAACGCCCATAAACTGTCCTTGTTCTTTTGGTTTTCTCTCCTTTTCTGAACCCACATATTCTCCCACTAGAATTTTCCACAATTTGACAGTGGAGAGGCTGTGGAGGAGGAGGTACAAGAACTGTATCTAGGGGGGTGAAAGTCAGGGAAATGCTGATAACTACAGCTTTGTCCAAAGATTAGTCAAAGTTTGGGGAGATTTTATACTTATCAGAATTGTCTTCTGATTAATATTTTGAGAAGCTATTTTGAAAATGCCTTTGAGACTAAATATTAAAACTTTAAGTATTAGATGTGTGACTGGATGCATTCAGGGTAGTATAGTCTTAGAGTCTTAGACTAAAGCATATAAACCTCTTTTGATATTTTCCATTTTTTACTTTCACTTTAAATTTTGAGGATGCCTTTCAAGTACAGGATTGACCAACATCTTCCTGACATTTTTTGCCAAAAATATTCTCACCTTTGCTATAAGTCATCCATAATCTCTAATAAAAAAAATAGAGATAAAATAATTTCATGGTGATACATCATTAGAGATAACTAACTTTTGCCAATCTACCTTGATAAGAGGGATATAAGCAATGCAAGAAGCAATTACTAAGTTTTCTGCTTCTATAATGCAGTGTGCATGCTTCTGTTATATTGTTAATAATATTTTTCCTAATCTAATACAATTAAGGAGTCTTAATCTGGGTTTAGATTTTGTGTTTGGTGACCCACAGAATGAAAATCGTTTCCATTCAACAATGAAATCTTTTTAATATTTCAGTTTTATTCTGGTAATCATCAAACTAGAAAAAGAATGAATAGAATAGTAAAAGTATCTGATTTGTCCACCTATAGAGGTGAAAAAGATTAAGCTATTGACATGAATTGCTGTCCACTTACACTAAGTAAATGACTTTTGTAGTTATTGTTTGCCCTTCGTAACAGTCTATGTTCCCCTCAATATAATACAAAAAGGACTGGTACCTTGGACCTGCCTAACTTAATGTTTTATTTTACTTGATTTATAATCTCTTGAAATCGGGAACAAGATAAACATCCTTGGCCCTCCCTGGTGGTGCAGCGGGTTAAAGCAGAGCACTAAGAAGCTTAAGCCACTTCCCGCATGAGTTCTATCCCCGCCTGCCCCGGAGGTGACCACATGGCACAGCAGACCTCTCCTGACCTGCCCGCTGCTTCCCTCAGCAGTGTATTTCGTCAATCTGCCTGTTCTGCTCCCCACTCTGTCCCTCGTGAATCCTGTCACCCTCTGCATTTCTGGCCTGTACCCCAGTTCTGTATGAATAAATAAATAAATCTTAAAAAAAAAAAAAAAAGATAATCATCCTTGTTGGACTGAGAAACAGGCCAGTAGCTGAAATGTCATTCTCATGACTCCTAGCAAAATATTAGAGCATCCATTACCCTGCTTCAATGTTTTTTGCATGGATTATTTCCTAACTTTACAGACCAAATAGAATGTAGGTGGAAATACAACACAATTTGACATTAATTAAATTGAAATTCTAAAACTTACAGTACCTCTATTAACAGGATCTCTGTTTGGTACTCCATAATAGAACGTCCCCTCCTGTTATATCAGAAAAACTTTAGTTTTTTGAGATGTAATTGACAGTGTCATTTTAGGTATACAACATAATGATTTGATATTTGTATAAGGAAGAGGTTTTCTTGGACTGAATATTTGGATAACTTTCGTTATATGCCAGCCTCCCCACTAATCTCCCTTCTTTTCCTCCTAACAGTTGTCGCTGAAGTGTAGAGCTCCTGAAGTCTCTCAGTACATCTATCAGGTCTACGACAGCATTTTGAAAAATTAATAGACTGGTCCAGTGCCCTCCGGCCACCCTGTGATCGGTGCAAGCCAAGAACTCTAAAACTGGAAGAAATTGCATTGCCATGTAGAATCTGAACCCAGACACACTGAGGCCACCCACCAAGGTAGTGACTAGTCTAACCTGTGCTAACATTAGGGCACAACCTGTTGGATAGTTTTAGCTTCCTGTGAACATTTGTAACCATTGCTTCAATCACTTCCCACCTCTTGCCACCTGCTGCTATCTGTCCTTACTTGTGGGCTTCTCCATACTGTGCCAACGCCTGGCATTTTTGAGTGTAGTTTGATATTTTGTAATCGAAAGCTCATTTCAAAAGCAGAAAAAGACAAAAAATATTAAAGCAAGGAAAAGTGTCACCGAAACATAAACTGCACTTTATTGTTTTATATTTTTGTACATATGAGAAATGGAGAGAGTTGTGTAACTGGTAGATACGTTAAAACAACCGGCTCGTTAACCGCATGGTCCTGGGGGGAAAGACAGGTACTTGGCCACCCTGTTGGGCTTCTCTTAAATAGGACCACCTTGTCCTATGTGGGTGCGTGGGTTTTTACTTTTTTCTCTCCAGGCCTTTCCTTGTGACTCCCCTTTCCCTGCCTCATTTCACTGCTCTGCAGTGGGGATTATGGTCTTCATTGAGTGATGCTTCGTGGTGCAGGAAAATAGGACTTGTCAGCACCAGAGCTGAGAGAAATTGAAACTTGCAAATCCTGTCCCCGTCTCACCCATTCATCCACTGACTAAGGAATTGGAGTAGGCCTGGGGAATAGGAACCAGAATGCACTTCCCTTTGCTACTTCCATGTAGTCAATTTTCAGGCCCAATTCACATCTAAAACCATCATTTCAGAGTTGAAACAGGCTTTAGTAACTGTGCAATCCTGTTTTTCTAAAAGATAAAAGGCAAAAAGAATTTACTGCCTGGGCCTATTAGTTAACTGTTTAGTAGCCGAACTGGGGGACTGGGTCTCCTCCAGATCCCCATCTACGAAGTTTTCACTGCAAGAGGCTCATTAATTTTCTTTTCCTCAACACCTTTCTTCTGCCTTTTCTGCACCTGCTTCTTTGTGGTTTTCAGCATACTCCATTCTGCTCTGGCACTCTGTTTACTGGCCTCAGGCAGCAGCAGAGTGGCCTTCAATTACTTGAAGGTAACTCTGGATGCCGGAGTGAGAAGTAGCTAATATTGCCTCATATGCTCCTGGAGCTGCATTTGCAGGCCAGCAGGGTGGGTACAGAGATGAAATGAGCTTAAAGATGTCACACATTCACTTTACCCCTTCAGCTCTCTGATCTGCACTTTGCTCATGTTACTTAGACTGCAAGGCAATTGAGATCTCCTCAGAGGGTCAAGCAGTTCTTGACTTCTCTCAAACTGGGAGATGTCAAAACTCCCTCCTTTAATACACTGGGTGTGACTTGTCAAAGAATGCTTCATGCCTAAACATCAGCTAGTGTTCATACTGCTTCATCTGTGGGCACTTTTTGCATTACCTGGCACCCAGTGTTCAGGGCTGTGACCAACACTGCTCTTCTTAGATGCCCCTGCTCAGAGGCACTGCTGGGTCCAGAGCCTCAAGTTGGACTCAGACCTAAGAGTGAGTTCAAAAGAAGGAGTCAATAGAAAACAAGAACAGAAACTATTCCCCAGCCATGTCATGTTTGAAATGACTTCTCATTCATACCAGTTGCAAAACTTGGAGGTGCAGGGGACCCCCAAAGCAGTCTCTTAAGCCTTGAGAATCTTTCAGAGAAGGATTTCTGGGGTAGGGGGAGGGATTGTCCTATGTTCACCATCCTGCTGGTGGTGAAATAGGAAATAGCACAGGAATATGGGAAGTGGGTAGGTTGGCAGTATGTGGGGTGGAAAATCAGGTTGATAATTTTCCCTTGTTGGGAAATCATTCGTGGAGTCCTTTGGCTATAAGCAGTGAAGAAGGTACATACTACATATACAGCGTTCTCATCTCAAACAAGTTGTAGTTCCAGGAGGAGCGTGTATCAGGGCACGCAGACAACCCCGTTTTGTACCAGAATATGTCCCTCTACCCCTGAAACTAGGCTTCTCTCAATCTTCGTCAGCAGTGATGGTAACAGCTGCTGCCCTCAGCTGATTTGACTGAGCCAGCCCATGAACTCTTCTCTCCTTGGAGAGGCTGCCTCCCGTTGTACCCCTCAGCATTAGGGAAGGATTCTGTTTCCCAGAAGAGGAGCTCTCCTGAAGAGACAGAGAGCCTGTTGTCTCCACCACAACTTCCCTGTTGGCCCTTACCAGCATGGCCGAATTGGGGAAACTCAAGAGATTGCCCTCGTGTTCCCCTCTCCTCTGCCCCAGTATGTCTTTGTGCCGTCAGCTGGTGTCATACAAAGGGCAGGGGAAGCACGCACACACCCAGAACTCTTGCTGGTCAGAGATTCCCTGAGTGTCTGTCCTCACCCGAGCCTGTTCCGTGTGTCTGTGCTGTGAAGCATCGGACTCTGGAGAGAAATGGGGGGGAGGGGGGTAAGTGTCGCCCTAAGAATACTTATCATTCTTTTGTTGTTGGGATCTGTGTTCTTGGGGAGGGTGGTTGGGGGAAGCTTGACCTTGTGTCTTCGTCAATAAATTCTCATTTACACAAAGTTTGTGGTATGTGCTTTGTTCCCCATACTGGCTCTCTAAGGGCAAACAAAACTAGCTAGAGTCATCAATAAACACACTGTTGAAACTTTTCTTTGGACTTACCTGTGTCCCATCCCTACCCCAGGGATTTAGCCAGATGAAGCTAAGGTTGGCCTGAGGAAGAATCTTCTACTGCACTGAGGCTTCTGTTAACCAAGTGCTATATCAGAATGCTGCTGCCGCAGGCATCTCTCCACAGGCAGGAGTGCTTGGAGGAGCTGATCCATCTTGCCTGGCAGGTCCCCTGTTGGAGAGCCCAGACAGATGGTCCCAGGGACAGAAGGAGCACAGCAGAGGCTCCTCGTTCCCTACTACTCAGGGCCTCTTGCTAATCTCTCAATTTACGAAAACCTCCCAAATGAATGGGATTAATGCTTCTTTAAAGCAGGCTTCCCACGGACTCAAGTCCAGTCACCTGATGTGTGTGGGAGGCGTGTGGCCCACGTGTTAAGCTGGAGGCCCCACTACGCGCTCTGACTTCACCCTTTGAAGTCTCTCTCTGCCTGGACTGGAGAAAGAAGCTGAGAGATCAATTGCAGCGCGCCCTGAATCTCACCACTAGGGTGAGTGGAGGTAAAGTGCACTGGTCTGAGCACGCTTAGGTACTCAGAACAGTAGCTGCTTTTATTGCTTGGATGTCCAGATGCCATGAATGAACTAACTGCCTTTGGCAACTAGGGTCTTTTCGGCTTGTCTGCATGTTGCTATGCTGCAGTTAGCCCAAGCTTTAATAGGGAACACTGGGTGGTGTGGAGTCAGGGTGGTCTTTGTTGAAAGGCACAGGGGTGAAGAGGGACGAGTCTTACTAAGATCTGGCTGAGTCTGACAGCTAGTGTCAGTTTAGCAACGAAAACCCTTATGAGGAAAGCTCTCGACTCCTTGGGTGTTCCTTAATATCCCTTAAGAGCTTTCAAAGCAGGCTGATGATTCTGCTCAGCCAGTTTGGGGTGAGGCCTAGGGAGTCCGCAATTTAAAAACTCAGTGTTTTGTAATATGTATACTACGGTTTTAAAAATCAGACTGGCCCATTTGCCACCTGCCTCTCTATAGTAACCCTCACGTTCTTGTGGTAGTTAAAAATTAGTAAAAGCACTTTCATGGACATGATTCATGCCCATCCTGTGAATTGAGCAATGGGGCGTTAGCCCCGTTTTTCTGGGGAGATGCGGCAAAGCCACTTTCTGACTCGGTCTTCCCCTTCCGTTCCACACAAAGTCCCATAAGAGGCCTCCTTGTCTCTGCACACTGCCAGGCCAGTAGCCAACCTTGGTAAGCCCCCAAGATCCCACCTGAGGTCTCATGGGCTTCTTACACCTCCCAGAAAAGCAGCTGGGAAATAGATCTCAGGGACATTGTTTCTGAGATCAGAAAACAGCTGAGGACTCCCAGGTTGGAGCCTTCCTACTCCCACCTCATGCATTCATGCTTTTTCTGATTTTGCCTGGACCCAGATTTCTTTTTCCCTGCCACCCCCAGCTCCAGGAGGCAAGAGCCTGTTTATTTTAATACCTGGTGTGGCACTTGGGAAAGATCTCACCTCCCCCGTTGTTACCCATTTCCATCTCCTGAACACTAATCCTAGAATCCTAACCAGCCCCCAGACATGTTATTAGCAACAAGGATGTTTCTTGAAAAGTTTCCGAGTTGGCTCAAAACTTGCCATCAGTTTCTCATTTAGCTTTTGCCCTGCCTTTCTCGATGCTGCCAACAAGAGAAGGCTAATTTGGGGGCTGCTTAGACCCAGATGGCCTTAACTTCCAAAAGTCTCATTTCCAGGCCGAACTGCCCCAACACTACAACTGAGAACTGCTCACAGGCCAGGCAGCTCCGGTGCTGCCAGGTGGGAGGTGATTAGACCCAGCCTCGGGCTTACCCTGCATTGTTCCCTTCATTCTCCACTTATTCTCAGAGGCTCTGGGATCTGACCGACAGCCTTGGGGTCCTCAGCTGTGAGGAGCAGAGTAGTCTGGATCCTTCAGGTACCACTCCAGCTGGTCTTGCCTCATGTACTGCAGAGGGCCCACACGTCTGCTCCCTAAGCTCTGAGCTTGCACCACAGCCATCAGACGCTTTCTGCTGAACCAGAGCCGCATGAGGCTCAAGGTCAGGCAGGCTGAAGGACTGGGCCTCTCCAGCTTTTCACCAAGGCCATCTCAATGGTGGTAGACTCCTGGAGCATGTGTTCTTGACCAAAAGCAGCTCTCAGCAAATCAAAATGACTTAAGGGATATCTTACATGCAGGCTCTGACTGGTTTTTATATAAAAATAGTGCTTTCAGTGACCTACCACTGTAGACCAGTATGAGATTCCACGATTAACCTGTGACTGCACCTCCAGTGTAACTAAGTGGAGGCTGAGAAGACTGTTCCAAAGTATGAGAGTGAGCATGGTGCCATTTCTTCTGCCTAGTCCACCTTGCGCCGAAATAGACCCCAAACAGAGTCACACCCGGCTAGCATGCATAAAGCAGGGATCCTTGGGTAGAGGAAGAATTAAAGATTTTCAGATGGGGGCAGTAGAGTCCCTTGGACCATTTAATCAAGGTAGGAGGTTCTTGGTGACCTCATTATAATCCCATGGAGCCAGTAAATCTGACTTCTCCCCCAAAAGGTGGCACTCCCAGAAGAAACTTATCTTGGCCATGTTTTAGCTTCCAGCTGCTCTCCTGGCCCTTCTTACCCCTCACCCCCTAGGAGCCCACCTATAACAAAGGGCAACTTTCCGGAGGTGGTGCTAAGTCTCCCCTAAGAATGGCTGTGCGTCTCTTAAAAGGACCTGGAAAAGTAAAGGTCACATTTTGAGACTTAACTACGTGCCAGGTACCACATTATGGATTTTACTCACTGCAGCTCACTTACAACCCTGGGGACTTGTGATCACATGTCCATTTTACAATTAAGGCAACAGGATTTGGAGAGTCCAAGTCACTTGCCTTCACTCTCACCTAACCAGCAGTCACACAGCACGTGGTGACTTAAATCCGGATCTGCCTGATGCCCAGCCCAGACCCCAGAGCCACTATGCTTTCTGTCTGGGCAGGAGAGGGAGGGGGGTAATTGGAAAGGTGCCCAAAACACAGAGCCCAAGGGAGGAGGAAAGCTGATGTGTGCCCAGCCCAGCCCAGCCCACAAAGATCAGGCACACGCAGACTGGAGGGGTGCTGCATCCCAGTAAAGGCAATTGAGGGGTCCCTCCCAGTTCCTCCTCTCCTATCCCTTTTCTGGACAGCCCCGAAGCCATCTAAAATGAAGCTCTGACCAGGTTGCTGTCCTGCTTCAGAATCCTTCAGTGCCTTCCCACACAGCACAGGGCTAGCTCCAAACTTCTTACTTGGCAATCAAGGCCTTTGGCCTCACCTCAGCCAATCTGTTGATCTCTCATCCTTCCAGCCCCCTGGATTCCCATCCGGTTCCTAACCTCCTCCCTCAAGCCTCTATAATTGACCCTGCCTGCCTCTCTAATGGCCCAGCCACTTCTTTCCAGGTTCCTTCCTTGAAAGTTCTCTTCTCCGAAACCGAAACCTTCACTTGGCCCACCCCCTCTGCCATCCCCTACAACACTGACCTTGCTGCACCACAGAGCTCCCACATCTGCCTTCAGCTCCCCCAATGGGCTGAGCAACGTGCCTAGTTTCTTGGGGGCTGTTCCCTAGGCACCCCAATTTTTACATTCCACATTCTGCACTTAAGTTAGTCAGCCCTACTATCTCATTTGAAATGAATTACCTCTGAGAGTTGGAAGGATTAAGTTTGAGGATGCAGGCAAAGATCAACATGTTGTCACACAGTCCGTGCTCAAAAAAACATTAGCATGGATAGTGAATGATGCTGGTGACTATTATTTTCAAATAAACATGTGGGGGTTCTGCCCTCTTGGCAAATGCTAGTCGTTCCCGGTCTGGAAAGGAGTTGGCAAGAGTAGTTTTGGCGTTGTGACGGCCATTAGTTGGCAGAGAACCAGCTCGCTTTGCAGTAGCTGTCTACCAGTCGCTGCAGCTGTGGAAGGCGAGACCACCCAGCCCTGCTCCGCGAGGCCGACATGCCCCCGGGCGCACAGGGGACACCCCCTCCCCTCCCCAGGAACCGACTCACTGGGCTGGGAGGATTAGAAGAGAGACCTAGAGGGAAGTTGGGGTGCAGGTGGAATAGGGATATAGAGTAAAGCAAAAGGTTTGAGGGCCTCTCCATTCCTTTCTCCCACCACTCCAGATTAGAGCTCAAAAACGTGGCAGAGAGAGCCAGGAATAGAGCGAAGGTCGAGGCGAGAGATCAAAGAATTCCAGGGCCGCCCAAGCGAACATGTCAGGCTCAGGGACCCAGCGGAATGCCAGTCCGGGCACCCCCCCACCCCCAGCTTTCCCTCTCTCCTCCCTCCTTCCAGCGCGAGCCGGCGGCGCGCTCCAGAGGGAGAGCTGGGGCTGGAGCTTCCTACCCCCTCCGCTGCCCGCACCTGTCCCCGCGCCCGCCCCTGAGCCCGCCCCGACTGGGCAGCCGGGGGCGCCCCCACCTCTCTCCCCCCGGGCCGGGGAGCCGGGGGACAGCGCCGGAGCCCGGGGGGAGCGTGGCCCCGCCGGCCGGCCGGCCAGGGTTGGGTGCAGCCAGGACGGCCCTGGGTAAGCGGCGCGTGGACGGGGAAACGGGCGGGCGGGGCCGGCCGGGGGGGCGGGGAGGAGGGTGACGGGGGGGGGGGTGGGGGGCAGGGCGAAGGGGGCAACTGGCTGGCGGGGGAGCCGCGCGGGGCAGCCACGTGAGAACTGGAGCGGGGTTGGGGGCGGGGTGGAGGGTGGGGGTTTGCGGTGCAAAGGTGCTGGAGGCTGAGAGCCAGCTGAGCCCGGCCTCTCACCCCCGCCCCCAAACTCCTACCAATCAGGTCATGGGGAGCCCAGCATCCTCCGACGCCCCCTCCCACCCACTCCCACTTGAAGGAGCTAAGGACACACAGTAGCCAGATGTGTGACAGCCCACGGGACAGCAAAGCCCCATCCCTCTGGATCAGGGACTCAGGTGTCCAGGCTGAGGGGAGGGGACAAGAAGCAGACTTTGGCCCCTGTCTGTGTCCCCAGTCTCTTGCCAGACGCTGTCTGCTGTCTGCAGACTCACTGCAGAGCGCAGGCCTTGGGGAGGGAGTGCTTAGGGGTGGGCCCTGCTTCTTGAGCCAGCTCCCCTCCACCCCCACCCGACCAGGGATGTTGGATTAATAAACACTTAAACCCTGGACCCCTGCCTGAGGCCAGGGAGCAGGCACCAAGCCCTCTGTGTCAGGGACAGGCCCACACTTGGGCCTTGTGGGCTCCAGTAGGCTCTCCCAGATTAGGGGCCTCTCTGGCACCCCCTCCCCGGCTCCAGCATAGTGCTAGGCTTTGATTTCCCTGCTCTTCCCAGAAGGGCATGGCTCTGGGCAGTCAGAGTGATGTCCAGGCGAATGTGTAGACAGGGTACAGCCCAGATACCTCTGGGTTGCCACACCCGGAGAGTCAGGGACTCTGCTAGCGATCTTGGCCCTCCTTTTCTCCCCTAGGGTACCCCTTCCCCACCTGCTTGTACTGGTTATGTAATTAACCCAGTGGAGGCTCACTGCCAAGCTAACAGTGTCTGGGATGCCTGAGGGGCTCATGGTCTGGAGGGATTTATGGGGCAGAGGTCCTGGTACTTCTGCCCACAGAAGTACATAAACACCTGTTGGGGAAAGGACACTGCTCCAGGCAGAAGATCAGGGTCTCGTGTTAGTTGACGGCTCAATTGACTGTGTGGTTTTCGGTTCCCTGAGTCTCTGAGTCCCTGGTATTTAGCTTTAACTTTCAATAGAATGGGGAGAAGAATCACACACTCACGTGAACGCTGTACAGTGTGAGCCACAGTGCAGCAGCGGCTAGTGGCCCAGCCGAGACTGCTAGAGGCTTTGCTGAGATACTGGAAAACCTTAGGAGCAACAGCCACTTTGATTGGGCACCGACTCGGTGCCAGCGCTGAGCTGTATGGGCATAACTTTGCAACACACGGTGAAGTTTCATGCCCCAGTCACACTTCAGGTGGCAGAACTGGGAATCCAACCCTGGTAGGCGAGTCTCACTCCAAACCCTATTTATTTACTCTGCTATAGCTACACAACTCCAGTGGGCTGGAGCCTCTGACCCAGGACAAACTGGGGGATGTGTGGACGTGAACATGTGGAGAGAACACGGGTAGCATGGCCCCGTGGGAGGCCAGCAAACCCACCTGCCCTGGGCCCACTTAGCAGGCCTGGTGTCGTCCTCCTGCGCAGTCCCTGGACAGGAGGCCTCAGGCTGTACCAGCCTCTCGGGTCATCATCCCCAACAGAAGAGAAGGTGCCTGGTTAAGAGATGTGTTTGGATTATCTAGAAATATTAGCTGTTGACCCCATTTTAGCTATGTGGCGAGTGTGGATCAGGTCAGGCAGGTGGCTTGCCCACTGGAGAAACATTAGTGCTGGGCTCTCTTCCAAAGCTCTGAGGTCACTGACACTAAGCAGGCGAGGAGCTCATGAACCCACAGCAAGGTCCTGCCTGCGGTGTGCCCAGCGCTCGGAGCCCCCGAGGATGCCGGGACCCAGACACAGCCCTGTGGCACTCAGCGGTTAGGATCACTATACTTGGAAGCTGGAGAAAGACAAACTGCCCTTCCCATCAGTGTGACTCTGGGCAGGCTTCGTACTCCCGAGCCGTCTCCAAAGTGGGGATACCTCTCCTTCAGGGTGTTGTGTTAAGGGTAGCCGTGTGGGTATGCTAACTTAGAGTAAGTGCTCAGCAGATGTTGCTCCCAGAGCCAAAGGGGTTGATTGAGGGGCATTTAAAAATGGGGGTGGGCATCTGTGGTCATCATGGTGACTGGAGGCTGCAGTTTGCTCTCAGGGTGCTGGCAGACGCTTCATGGCAGCCGAGGACATGAAATGTCCAGCAGAGTTCAGACAGTCCTGCCCAATTTTCTTTCCAAGAAACGCCAGAGCGCCTCTGCTGAGACACTGGCCTCGGCTCATCCCTGGTCACCCAGACTCGAGGAGTCGCTGCCTGGCCCTGGGCTCCGTGGGAAGGCTGCAGTCTGAGCTCTTTTCACCTGCCCTGCTGCCTGCGGGCTTGGGAGTCAGAACTGGCCAAAAGTCAGGTCACAGTGTAAGTCAGAAAAGATTGCTTCCCACTGCTAGGGAGGACTGGGGGGAAGTGGGGAGTTGGGGATGCTGGCAGAGGGGTTCTGCGAGAGGAAAGGCATTCCAAGCAGCAGTGACAGCGCCAGCGAATCCCCCCAGGGGGACGTGTGGGACCTGGCCTGGAAACCCAGCTCACCCGACCCACCTCTTGTCTCCATAGTCCAGGTGGAGGCCGCAGAGGGCCCCGGACAAGCAGGGGCAGCAATGGTCGGTCCTGACGGTGGCTGAGCCCCCAGCCCCTGGAATATGCAGCCCGGGGGAGCCCCAGGCCGCGGCGAGGACGAGGTGGCGGAGCGTGGCGGGAGGCATGGTCTCCACCTACCGGGTGGCCGTGCTGGGGGCGCGAGGCGTGGGCAAGAGTGCCATCGTGCGCCAGTTCCTGTACAACGAGTTCAGCGAGGTCTGCGTGCCCACCACCGCCCGCCGCCTCTACCTGCCTGCTGTCGTCATGAACGGCCATGTGCACGACCTCCAGATCCTCGACTTCCCGCCCATCAGCGCCTTCCCTGTCAACACGCTCCAGGTAGGGGGCAGTGGGGCAGGGCGGTGGGGCAGCGGAGGGGTGAGGGAGAGGCTGACCTCCAACCCTCTCCAGCCCTTGGGCCTATTCCAAGCCTCCAGTACTAGCTTTGAGAGCTCTGCTCTGTGCCATGGGAAATCCTGCAAAGGGTCCTGCCTGGAATCCATTCATTTGTGCAGTCATTTATCCAATAAATATTTGATGAACATTTGTATGCCAGGCAGGTGATGGGTACCAGGGTAGGATGGTGCTTGCTTGAAACAGATGTGCAATTTGCTGTCAAGGAACCCAGCGTCAGGTGAGAAGACAAACAGACAATAGTTCCATGAGTGTGGTGGAGGAGCAGGGAGTTAAGGCAGCCCTAAGGGGTAGCTCACCTGCTCAGGTGTGTGTGTGTGTGTGTGTGTGTGTGAGGCCATGTCTCAACTAAGTGGGATCAGGGCAGGTAGGAGGCAATGGAGAGAATAGCCAGTTAATATCCTGAAGCTGCCATGGTCTCAGCCACTTTGTATATCCTCTGTAGAAGGGACCTCAGAGGAAAAGGCTGAGGCCGGGGAGGTGTGTTCTTACTCTGGGGGCCCAAATCAAGTCTCCTTGGCTCTCAGGGGATACTGTGCCCCCAACCTTCAGAATGGCCCTCTGGGCACCCTTCCTGCAGGATTTGGATTCAGATGCCCCCAGCACAGCACTTCCTCCCCCAGGCTGCAGGAACCCAGGCCCTGTTCCCCCTCAATACCTCCAGCTTGAGAGGGGCCGGGTATGGGGGGAAGTTGAGCTCTAAGACACATTTGCTCAGCAAAGGAAACTTCTCCATGAAGATCAGGTGCAATGCTGGAGACCCAAGGCAGGGGCTATGGCAGGGTGGGGTGGGGGTACTGGAGGGTTGGGGGGGGACGATGGGGGGGCAGTTGTAGTTACACATGCAGCCATCTCTGGCAGGAGGGGCTGGGCTGGGGCTCAAAGTTAGCAGCTTTAGGGCCAGCAACTCTGGTGTCCCCCATTCCAGGGAGGGGGTGGGGTCAGCTCCAAAGACAAAAGCCTGATCCTCACACAGCCCTTGGAAACAGTGAGACTTGAGCCACTCACTGTATGGAATCTAGGGCCAGAACCTTCACGTTCTCCTCCAAGGGGACTTTATCAGTAGCCTAAGCGGCTCAAAGATTGCTCCAAGCCTGCCCAGAGACCCCAAAAAATACATTTTGCCGTATAGTCATTTTGAATTTAAGTTCAACTCAAACTGTGTCAAAAGGTACACCCAGAGAAATCTCAGTGTCGCCCCATCCCCTTCACCCCACGCCTACACCATTCTCCATAACTCCACTGGCTTTTATTATATTTCCAATGTTCCTTCACACAATAAGAAGATGTAATCTTACTCCACCCACTTCCTACATTAAAAGAAAACACTTTTCTGCACCTTGGGCTTTTTTGTTTGGGGTGTTTTTTTTGTTTGTTGGTTGGTTTTGACTTTACAACCTGAAGATGTTTCCAGGTCAGTATCCAGAGATTTTCATTAATCTCTCAAGGCTCATAGTATTCCATTGGAGAGATGGATCAGGGAGTCCCCTCTTACTGAATAAGTGACTTGTTTGCAATCTTTTGCTGCTTAAGACAACGCCATAATGAGCAGGCCTCTACATAGTCCTTTCCTATACAGGGAGGTGTTTCTATGAGATCAATTCCTAGAAATGACTTTGCTAGGTCAAAAGGTAAATGCAAGTGGATTTGGAAAATATTGGCCAGATTCCCTTCCCCTTCTATGAAGTCGCACATTTCGTGTCCTGTGAAGAGTATAGACATCAGCACTACTGTCCCTAAAGTCTTGCCAGCAAAATGTATGGGCCGACTTTTAGATTTTTGAAATATCTGACAGATGAGACATGATGTCTCCATGTAGTGTTTATTTCCCTCTCTGATATGAATGCACATGAGCATCATTTCAATATTTAGGGGCCTCTGCATTTCTTTTTCTGACAGTTCATATTCTGCCCACATGTTCACCGGGTTATTAGTTTTCTTATTCCTGATGGACCCTGAGTTCTAGGCTTTCTAGGAATGTCTAATATTTCATTCCTGGAGCACAGGTAAGGAACTTTGAGTAAAAAAATACTGAGGAGGGACCTTGAAAGCCTCAACTACACAGCCACCTTTTTAAAGTAAAATACACTCTTCCCCAATGCCAGATGAGAACGGCATTTCAGAGAAGGAAGCTGAGGAAAGAGAGTATATGCCCACTCACCCAAGGAGTGGACAGTGTTCCCCGTTGCCACCCCACTGGCTGAGCCTCCCCTGGCATCTGAGCCTTTGGATCATACGCAGTTTCCACTGTTCCTTCTCTGTCTCCACAATGCCCCGAGATGGTCCTTTGCCATTTGAAAGCTGGTTACAGCAAGCTGGAAGAAAGCTCAGCTTTCTTGCTCCCTGCCTCCCTTCCATCAGGAATGAAGGAACCACCCAGCCTGCGGGGGGCCTTCCTCCGCTCCCTTTTGGGAGCCCCAGAGAGGAATGGGCGGGAGGCAGCTCTGAGGCCCCTTCCAGGAAGCTGCATGTTGGGGCGAGGTGGGGCTGTGGCCCTTAAAGGCTGACAGCTGTTTCCTCTCCCCTGCCTCAGCTGGGAGATGTGGCAGCCCCATTGTGCCCTTCCCCATCCCACCCACTTCCCGTGATCTCCACACCTTGCTTGAGATGGGGAAGAGTCCTGTGCACTGTGGTCCAGGCTCCCCAGGTCAGAATCCAGCAGAATGCAACCTTCGCCGGACTGAGAAGCTGGTTAACGGTTTCCTCCCATTTTAGATTTGTCCTCAGCATCCTCCCCCTGCACCAAAGTTAAAACTCAGCACAAAGAAAAGATGCCACATCATCTCCCTAGGGAGCCCCACTGCAGCGGCTTCTAAGCCTTCGAGTGGGAGAGTGCTTTTCTGGAGTCAGACTTAACTCTCCACTACGGTCGCCAATCTTTTCCTTTTTACTCCTCTTCTGAGGTGGAAAACCAGCTGTAGTCCTTCATGCCTGGCCCCTGCCACAACTCAGGAAACAAGCCTGTGCCTCCTCAGCTCCTGCCCGGACCCTCACGCTCCTACTTCAGGGACTCCTGATTTCCACACACTGGCTGCCTTCAGCTACTCTTGCCGTTGCCATTTGCTGGCAGGGTAATTAATGAGCTAATTAATGTGGTGAAGCACCTTCTCTTTAGTGCACTCAGCCTTTGTAGGGGCCTGTTCATCTTAAAGTGCAGCTCCTCCCTCAGAATTTGCCACAAGCTTCAGGAACCTCCACCTCCTTGCAGTTGCCCAGGAGCCCTGCTCCACATCAGCCCCCACTAGGTATCTTATCTAGATCTTTTTCTCTCTGGTCTTTGGCCTCTCATCCCTGGGGGCATGGTGGGGCCTACAGCAGGGCATATCAGATACCCTACAAGGGTGAAACTGAGAAAAACATGGTTCTAGACCTCTGGGGAATTCACAGCAGAAGCAGGGAGCTGGGGATGAAAACAGCTCTATCTAAGGTATTGATAGCCGCACTTCAGAAGTTCTTAGAACAATGGAGGTGAGGGTGAAAGTCCCCTGCTTGCAGGAAGGTGTTTGAGCTGAGCCTTGGAAGAGAATTTCAGCAGACCCAATAACTAGATCAGGCTCTTAGCGGTACTTAATAAAGAAACCGTGGAATAAAGGACTGTGTAGATGGACCACACAGGACAAGGCAGAACTCAGCTCCAGTGCAACGACCCTACAGGTCAGACAATGTGACCTACCCTGATCTGGCCCAGGGTGGGAAAGCGGCAGACCTCTCCCATTCTGCCCTGGACCTGGTCTCCTGGGGGTGGGTGAGCGTGGCAGACTTGGGGAGCAGTGGCAAGTAAGTGCTGGAGGTGGCTGGGGACAAGCAGAGCCCTTTGGTCTTCTCTGACCTTTGCACTGGGCCGGGGGGGTATTGCAGGAATGGGCAGACACCTGCTGCAGGGGACTCCGGAGTGTCCATGCCTACATCCTGGTCTACGACATCTGCTGCTTTGACAGCTTTGAGTACGTCAAGACCATCCGCCAGCAGATCCTAGAGACCAGGTGAGGGGTGTGGGGGCTGTATATTGCCTCAGTGGCTCTCCTAATGCTAGTCGGCCCCCGTGTAAAGGGTGCACTGGTGCAATAGAGGTGAATTATCCTTGGGCTCCCACACACACTCAAACAGGCCCACACACACCACTGTTTGCTGCTCCCCTTCCTCTTAACTCAGTGTGGATGCCTTACCAGGGGGTGGCTAGTCTAGGAGGGGCTCTGGGAACAAGACCGCCAGAGCCGATCGGCAGCATGACGTTAGGCCAGTTAGCAGGCAAATCTAACTGGCCTCTGTTCCTCATTTGTCAAGTTGGGTCACAACAGTACCCACCGCTTGTTTCAGTGATGCCGCGAAGAGAATATAAAGTACCCCACGGGCCTAGTGCCGCTCCTGGAACACAAGTATGGGTCCAGGTACACAGCCTGCCCTTCTTGAAGTCCAGCGGTAGTGCGGCTGGCGGAGTTCTGAGATTCCCACCTCGCCCCGCAGGGTGATCGGCACCTCGGAGACGCCCATCATCATCGTGGGCAACAAGCGGGACCTGCAGCGAGGACGTGTGATTCCGCGCTGGAACGTGTCACACCTGGTGCGCAAGACCTGGAAGTGCGGCTACGTGGAGTGCTCGGCCAAGTACAACTGGCACATCCTGCTGCTCTTCAGCGAGCTGCTCAAGAGCGTCGGCTGCGCTCGCTGCAAGCACGTGCACGCCGCCCTGCGCTTCCAGGGCGCGCTGCGCCGCAACCGCTGCGCCATCATGTGACGCCGCCCCGCGGGCTGCAGCCCCAGGGCCCGGGCGGAATCGGCGGGAACTCACCCGGACGGTCCCGGCCCGAGACGCCCCCCCAGGCACGCACCTCCACGCACCTCCACGCACGGTGAGAGGCAGAGGGCGAGAGGAAGCCTCGCGGTTACTGCCCACACCTCCCCTCCCCCGCGTTTGTCTCGGCGGGACGGCGCCTTTAGTGCTGTGGTTCGTGCAGTACCCGGCCAGCCCGCCCCGAGGAGCGCCTCAGCCTTTGGGGGTCTGGGGTGCGCGTGTGAAACAGGGCGGGGGTGGGGAGGTGCTGCCTTGGCCGGACCCCAGCCGTTTTCTCCTGAGAGCTGTCAGTCGTTGCCCCGCGTTTTCCTTTCCATTGTCTGTCTGCCAAAACGAA
>NW_004567118.1:16705116-16724331 GCF_000260355.1 Condylura cristata | reverse complement strand
CCCCTGCGCCCACCCCCTCCACCTCCAGCTCCGTTCACAGGGCTCTCATTCCACCCAACCCCCTGTTGCAGATCCTGGCAGCTTCTTTGTGAGGCCAGCCTTCTGACCGTCAGCATAACTGGCACGGGGCAGAGAGGTGCGGGTGCCCCAAGGACCACAGCCGGGGTCTGAGGGTTGAGGTCCCAGATCAGCCAGGGGGAGAAGACTGAGCTCTCCCCCCTTTCAGGGAGACCTCCCCTCCCAGCAGACCCCAGAGACACAACAACCTACCTTCCAGCCTTAACTCGATTGTCTGTCCCTGCCGGGTGCCCCAAAACCCCTACCCAGCCCCAAAGCCAGATCATCCCCTGGATTAAAACTTTTTTTTTTTTTGACAGTGTGGAGAGGGAACCTCCCCAAAAGATAGATTTATTTCCATGGTGACAGGTTCCAGTCCTCTATTCCCTCCTGTATTGGGTGGTCTGTCAGATTGGGGGATGTTGGGTTTGGGGTCTGGTGGGGGGGAGGGTGGTGCCCAGGGGGAGGATCTGTCTCCCCACCCCACCCCAATCTGACTGCCCCAGTTGCTATCTGCCTTGAGTCTCAGATTATCCTGATTAATCTGGGGAGGGGCAGAGCCAGAAAAATCATTTTGAGGACCCTTGTGCTTGGAGGAGACACTCCCGCACCCCACCTCTAGATGGAGGCCCCCAGGATCCGACACCCCCTCATCCCGACACCAGTTGGCCCGTGCCCTAATTCACTCCACTCCATTTTCTCTGGCCGCCTGGCCGGGTTTCTACCTCTCGTCATCGGAGCTGATCACTGTCAGTTTTGTACCGATTTGAAATAACAAAAATAATGAAGCTACTAGGAGTGGCCTAAGGGATTACTGGGGGACCTGGAGAGGGAGAGATGGTATGCTTCCTCTGGCCACATTCTCCTTGAGGCTGAGGCTCAGCCCTGGTCTGTGGGAGGATGAAAGGGTCCCTTGTTGGAAGAAGGGCAGAACAACCCAGACTAGGAAATTAAGTAGCCCATTGGCGATGGAGGGGGCCTGGGCGAGGGATGATGGGTAGGGGATTTATCATCCAGATCCAGTGTGAGAGATTCACAGCTCTCTCTTCTGCCTCCCAGCTGACTCCCCGCCACCCAGCGGGGTTAGCACAGCCCTGCAGGACTGCTGGGGCCTGGGTGGTCACCTGTCAGGTACTCCTGGGGTCTAGTCCCTGCTGTGCTGCTTGGCTCTGGACAAGTGACCTGCCCTCTCTGAGCCTCCCTCTGAAACAGAGGAAGTGGCTCCCCTCCCCCACACCTTGAAGTGGCTGGGAGGGTAAGGAAGAGGGCCAGTCCCCCTGGTTCACCAGGGAGACAGGGGGAGAGATGGCAGCATCTAACTTGCCCCATCACCGTCACCCCCAGTTCTGAGGCACTTGAGGTGGAGTTGGGGGCCCCGGGCCTCTGGCTGCCCCTGTGGGAGCCATTGGAATGTACTGCCTGGCTGGCCCCCTTACCCCCCTCCACTTCACCCCAGGTCTTTGATTTGGATTCCTTTCACCCCCATTCTGAGTCTCTGTCCTTCCCCTTGCCCCCACCCTCCCCCCACCGGGTTTCCCACCACAGGGTCTGGAAGTATGTGTGATGCCCGTTGCGCTGTGATTGGAGTCAGATTAAAAATCAGGGAGTGTTTTCCCTCCTTTCTGTACCAAGGTATTGGCTCCATTTTTGACAGTAGGAGGGAAGGGGTCCTCTAAAGGGCTGGATGTAAAGGAAAGTAAAGGCAAGGAATTCACCCTGTGTCTCAAGCCCAGGGCATCCAGAACTCAGCTCCCCACCTGCCTCCAAGTGATCAGAATACCCAGAGGGGACTCAGAACTCTTACTCTGGAAAACTCCTAACTGGTCTCAGTGCCTCTTCCTGCTTCTGTGTCTTCTTTCCCCCTTGTTTATATCTTCGCTCACAGAGATCTGTTAAGAATACTCTCAACTGTCCCCCTCAGCTGCATGATCTCAGCATCCAGCCCCCAGAGCAGTGCCTGCCGGAACCTGTGTTGGAGGGTCGACTCCCTGTCCATGGTGCTGATGCACGGAGCACTTCTCAGAGAGGCGGCCTGTCTGGCAATGTTTGCTGAGCCTATGGAGAGAAGCCTTTTTCACCCCTAGCCCCTTTCTCTTTGTCCCTTTCTCTGCTGTGGGAAGATGTCTGAAGCTACACCTTCCTGAACCAGCACAGTCCTAAAGTGAGGGACTCAAGAAGATGGAGGTCAAAGACAGACCCACATATCTTTAATGACTTCTCAGAGTTGTGGAAATGGTGGATGTGGCCTGGGGCCAAGAGTTTGGGGAGCTGTTCTGGAGGAGGACAACAGGATAAGGGTGGTTTCACAGCTCCTGGAGTTGGTGTTAGGGCTGGTGATTTGGTGATTTGTTCTGTGCTCAGCTGCGCAGACTGAGTCCATGTTTGCCTTTGACCCCCTCCTGACCAAGGCTCTGCGTTGAGGGAGGGGTCATCCCTCCTGCTCCTGCAGCTGGGAGTCCAGTAGCTACATAGGCAAATTTTTCTGCCACCCCAACAGTCACAGCCTGGTGGCGAAGAGCCTTCCTCAGACCCAGGATTCCTCCTCTGGAGGGAGGGGGGCTTGGTCAAGCTGCTGAGGCCCCAGGCCCTCCGAAGGCCCAGGGGTGCTCTCCAGTGAGGTGGCTGGCTCTTTCCTCTCTTTTCTTCCGTCCTGCGCTGGTGAGGCTCCGTCCATCGCCGCTGCCTGCCCTCCCTTGCCACCCAGCACTGCTCTCACGAGCCTGCGCCTGGGGGGCACCTTGGCTGAACCCAGGTGGAGGTAGGCCAGCGGCTTGGGGATCCGCGAAGGCCGCTTCTCAGGCCTGTGGTCTCTCCTGGGCCGAATCCTGGGTCTCAACTTCAACTTATAGATGGAGGGAACTCTCTGTGGCCTCCGGAGTGTTCTCTTGCCCTTGCTTGGACATGCCTTGGCTTTGCTGGAACTGGGGTCTGAGGGTGGAGGTGTGGGGTTATCTGGGTCAGCAGACACAGGAGGGGCTGAGCAGTTCTGCCCTCCTGGGGGTGGTGTCCTCTTGCTGGATCCCTTGGCATCCAGGCGCACCTTCCTGCTTGGCTCACTCTCACTGCTTCCTGGCTTCCCTTGCGGGCTACCCAGGCCTGTAGTAACAGCCAGCTTGGGGGAGCTTGTAGGGGCAGCCTTCCAGGCTCCTATGTCCACTTTAAGGAGGGGTGGGGGGCCCCGAGCCAATTCTTGGATGACTTTGTCATAAGGACCCCCTGGCTCAGGCCACCGCCCACCCAGACTGGGCACATAAACTCCACTTCGAGGGATGACCCCAGTCCCTGTGCTCTGGGGGCGGGTACCCCCCACCTGTAGCAGCTTCATGTTGGCCAAGAGCTCCTCCTCGAGGCTGTGGTAGATGGCTTGCTCCTTGGTCCTGCCCAGGGACAAGGGAGGGCATTTCCCCTCCTGCTCCTGAGCGCCCAGACCCTGGGACTGCTCAGACTCTCCTGTCACTCGGCTGTCTGGCTTCTGCTCCCCTTGCCCTCCCCGTACAATGCAGATCCCATGTCTGAACTCAGACATGTCCCCAGAGGTGGTCTTTAATGGGGTGGGACCACTCCCTGATTCTGTCTTAGGACCCCCATTCCCAGTCCCTTCAAAGTTTCTTCCTGGAGTTGGGGGGCGGGATAGTGGTGGCCGGACAGGAATCTTGGTGGGTCCTTTAACTGGAGATGGAGCCCGGACAGATGTCGGCTCACTGAGCTGGGCGGAGGCACTCTGGGCCTCACCCCAGGGGGGTGGCCTGAGGTTCACAGGTTTGACTGGGCTGCAGGGACGAGGCAGTGGAGACGGTCCTCTTGCTAGTGTCCCTTTGGCAATGAGTCTCTGAGGGATGAGGGTCCTGGCATGGGTTCCCCAACTTTCTGTCTTCTCTTGAACTGCAGATATGGAACGCCTGCCTAGGGCAAGGTCAGGAGAATGTCTGTCCTCTCTCTCCCTCAAGGAAGTACACCATGGCTCTTGGGCCCTATGGGTGGGAGAGGACTGAGGGCTGGACGGGCTACCCCCAGCTGACAGCTGCCTCCGAGACGGAATGAAAGATTTCTCCTGGCACCTGAAAGGGAAAAGCATAAGGCTGTGTGTGTCATCTAGTCCAGAGGCCTGACTCTGAGAAGGGATGGCCTTTCCCCAGCTAGAACACCCAGGGGCCAGACTCCATGCTGAATGAAACATGTGCTCTGTCCCTGCGTGCCTGCCCAGAGTTCCTCGTGGCAGATGCTTAATCTTATTCTCGGTTGTGCCCTGCTCAGCAGCTGGGAGTAAGCCTGGTCCTCGCTTACTTGAGATCCTGCTTCGAGGTCACCCGCCTTGGGTGGGGGTGGGGTCTTAGTTTGTGCTTTTGCTCTACCATGAAATGGCAGGAGGACCTTGGGCCTCAGCCTCCTCATATGTGAAATGGGAGGGCATATGAAGGAGTCAGGAGATTGCAGAAGGAGGGGTGCTTTTGGGGCTCCGAACTTTGGTTCATACTGCAGTGGGGGCCTTGATGAGAGACCTACACCCCTCATTTGGGGTGGAGTGGCCTCTGAGAATGTGAGCAAGCAAGGCCCCGCCCTGACCCTCCCCTGTACCTCAGGAATGGTGCTGTCTTTTGGGGGCCCCCTGCCCCTGCTCCCCATTCTCTGGAGGGTCTTGGGGAGGAGGGTGTAGGGGGCCTCAGCTTTCGGCCTGAAGAGGTATATGTCTTCCAGTCCACAGGGGGCAGCGGGCTTTGGGCCCGGCTGATGGTCATTGTAGGCTGGGGCTGCGAGGGCCCGTCCTGCACCCGTACTTCATGCTGCACCGGTGGGGCGGGGGGCTTCAGGAAGCTGCCCGTCTTGTGTGCTACCAACACAGAGCCCCAGAGAGAGGAGAGGAGGAGAGGATTAAGTTCCTGCGGATGGGGCCCACAGCTCCCCTCCCCAGCTGCTCCACACCACACATCCCCTGTTAGAGAGAGGGGGGCCTACCGTGAGAGAGCCAGAATTTCCTCATAGGAGTCGGTTAGGGGTGAAATCTGGTCAGAGGGCTCTGCTAAGGTGCTTGTTTCTAGCTGTATTAGTATTGCAAGTCCACACATTTTACTTTGATAACATGCTTTTTGGGGTGGCTCAAGGTACTGGTGGAGATGATCAGAAGACATAAGACCCCTCCAGGTGACCATGCTTGAAGCTACCCCTGTGGCTAGAGCCAGACCTGATTGCCAAGAGTCACAGATAATGCTGATTCTCTTGTGTTTGGCGCCACCTAGTAGCTATAACTGGTATAGCACCATGGTGGCCTAGTTTTCTCAGAGCTGAGGGCACAACTGTACTTTCTCTGGTATTTTCCTTCATCCCTGCACACCCCTTGCACCTCTGCTTGTAGCTGCCCGACCCAGAGCCCAGGAAAGGAGTGCCCAGGGGACTCACAGAGGGACGTGCAGCGGCAAGGGTCGTGTTTATCCAAATAATGGCCAAGAGTGTCCCAGCCGCCCCCGACACGCACCATCACGTGATTCCGGAGCATCTGCAGGGGGCAAGGGTGGGACTGAGGGTAGGGTGAAGGTGTCCCCTCTTCAGGACCAGAACACAGGCTTCCAGTGCAAACTCCCATCCATGTCTGCTCACGTGTAGTTGGGAGTTGGCATTTTTGCATCCTACGTCTCCTCCGTTACTGGCATCAGATAACATGAGTTGTCAAGGGTGGAGGCCAGGCTGACAAACAGAAAGTTCACCAGCCCGTGCAGGTGGACACCAAACCATGCTTCTCTCTCTTCACCGCCAAAGGGTTTGCGCCTGCACATGCTGGCATCAGAAATGGGGCCCTGGCTTTGCTCTGTCTTGCCAAAGAACCCATGGGGGTCTCAGCCACACTCCACTCTAGGGCACCCGCGGAGTCTCATAGGGCTTCCATTTCTTCAGCTGAGAAATGGGCCACAGTGCCTTACTCATAGCTACGTTGCAGGCTTTGGCTTAGGGTCTGGGTGAGGGCCAGGGAGCTGTCTCTGCCCCCCGGGAGTGGTATGTATACAAGTAAAGGGTTCGGCTATGCCCCTGAGCTGCTGGGTACGGACTGCTTCTGGTGATGCGGGGCCAAGGGTGGGGTGGGGGCGTTTTAGACCTTGCTAGTGCTCATTCTGCAGAAGGGAGCCAGTCAGGCCTTCAAGAGGTGGACTGCGGGGTTTGTGTGGATGGACCATGTGCTGAACACTAACTTGGGATCTCAGGCTCCTTGCTCTGCCCAAGCCTGTGCTGTGGGTGGAATGGAGGTGATGGGAAAATAAGAGCACCCTTCACACCCTACTTCTGCCTACGGGCACTCTCCGGATTAGGCTGAGGTGGAGGCAGATAGAGGATGGTGGTTCAGCGGCCCTAACAGGAGGAGGAGACAGGCTTGCCAGCTTCTCAGGGAATCTTATCTTGGAATTTTCCAAGGGAGAGAAAGCAAGCCCCAAGACCTGAAAAGTGGGGGTGAGTGGCGACTGCCTGTCCTTGCTCCCAACATTTGGCAGGGCCCACGGAGGGGAACTGTCAGCCTGTCCTGGGGCCCCTCCAGCCCTGTCCGGGGACTCACCCGGATGAAGATGAGGCTGTTGGAGTTCCCAACGCGGTACTTGCCCTCAGCAACCTTGACCATGGAGAACTGAACCGGGCATGTGCAGTGACTCATGAGGCTCTGAACCTGTGGGCAGTGGGCAAGGAATGAATGGGCTCAGCACCCCTCTGCCCAGGCACCCAGTCTCCCCACCCCCGTGCTGGGCCAAGCCCAAAGGGGGGCCTGTCTGCCCCTAGAGCCTAAGAAGCTTCTGTGAGGCTGAAAGAGCAGAAAAGACATTTAGGATCCCGGAGAACAGGGCCTTGAGCGCCTACCCGCCCCACCCTGGGCCCAGCTGATGGCGGTGGAATTTAGTGGGGAAGGAGGTGTGGTCTGTGGAGCCTGACGGGTTTCTGTTGGCGCCCTATCCCGCCATGTCGAAGGGATGCTAAGGGAGCAGCTGGAGTTCTCCGTGGGGGAAATTTAATCACAGTAACAGCTGCCGCCTGTGAAGCGCCTTCCCGGGTCAGACGCTGTTCTGAGCACTTGGCTTGGGCGGGCTTCACTAGCACAGCCTGGGGGTGGGGGCCCCCTTAGGAGCCCTGCACGCAGATAAGGGAACAGATAAGGGAACCGAGGCAACGAAGGGTTCACTAACTAGCCCCAAGCCTCACAGCCGCCAAGCATCGGAGACTGAAGGGAGCAGGGAATCGAGCGAGGTGCGGGCGTGGGATCTGTGAGTGCAAAGTCACCAAGGGCCCTGCTGCAACTGCCCGCCTGCGCTGGGGCCCCTGTGCAGATTGGAGCTAAAGAGGCGGCCTGGAAGCCGCACGGCGGGCCCGAGGAGGGGCTTGAGCCGCGTTCCTCACCGTCTGGTCCAGGTTGCGGAAGTGGCAGGCCCGGCGCGCCGGAGGCGCGGGCGGTGGCGGGTCGGGCGCCGGCAGCGCCAGCTCGCGCCGCAGCTCCTCGTCGATCTCCTCCTCCAGGTGCACCAGGGTGGGCGCCTTCACGCCGAAGCGCCAGGCCCGGCGGCCCAGCTCCAGCAAACACAGCACCACGTTCTTCACGTTCTTGCGCAGCACCAAGTCCTCGGTCTCGAACATCAGCACCTCTGGCAAGTGCGGGAGGGAGGAGTGGTGGGGAGCAGAGTCAGCTCAGCTGCTGACCTCCCCGAGCCAGCGGGAAAGTGGGGATCGGGTGGGGGTGGGGGGCATCCCTGACACCCGGTGGCAGATATGGGGGTGGTCTGGGTCTCGGGATCTCGGAGTGAAGCCAGTCTCGACGTGGGGTCTGGCAGAATTGCTCAGCACCCCCCCCCCTATGCAGACTGGGAGGCTCATCTAACGGGGCGCTGGGCTGGGGGAGGTGACTCGGTCAGGCAGGGGAACCTTGCAGCTGGCTGAGGGCCACGGGGACAGAAGGGTTACTGCGCCTTCCCCTTCTCCAACTCTGTCTGCCAGGATGGGTCTGGAGCAAGGAACAATTCCATTTCCGCCTGGCTTCTCAGCTCTAACAACCTGCAGGCACCTCAGAATCAACAGGCAGCCAGCAGACCTGGGTCAGCTCCGGAGCCCCCTGCCCTGGGTCAGTTCTGGAGCCCCACTGCCCTGGGTCAGCTCTGGAGGCCTCAGTGTTGGAACCCAGCCCTCCTCGCCCCCAGCTGAGTGACCTGGTCCAGTCATGTAGCCGGTCTAGATGGGAAATGGGAATAGAGTGAATTTGTGGCCTTGGTGTGAGGATAGTCCTTATGTATTTACAAAGTCTGCTGCTGGATCAGGACCTGATAAAACCCATCCGTTTATCAACTCCAGTCCTGCTCCTCACTGCCTCACCCCCACCAGATCCCTCCCAGCGTCTCAGCCCCTCTGCCTTTGGCCTAGAGGATGGCATGACACCCACCTCATCCCATTGGGGTACAAGGCCGAGATGAGGGGTCGTGATAGGGTGCCCCTGCCCAGCCTCACAAGTTCCAGCAAGATGGCCCCTCCTTCATGTCCACACTCCTCCTCAGTCCTGTCCCCACCTGAGGCCCTTCCCTACCCCAACTTCTCTGTCATCCAGACACAGTGCCTGTTCCTCGCCTTCGACCCAGCTATCATACCTAGGACTCCCTTCCTTTCTTGTCCCAAAACTTCTTTGTCCCTAAAACTCAGATCTCCTTCACTGTGCAGCTTCCTTGAACCCCACTTCCACCATTAAGGTAACAGTTTTCTCCTTTGACTTCCCACCATATACATCTCCACTTAGAGATTCTTGCGCCTGGGACTGTATTTTATTTATCTCCTCACAAAGGAGACAGGTATTCGGTAGATTGTCAAATGACTGAATGAATCATTCAATCGAGACAGTGAGCATGTACTCTGAGATGGGGGGTCAGGCATGAAGTGGGGGGGCGCAGGCATGAAGTGGGATGCGTGGACCCACAGCAAAGCTGGAAGTAGGCCGCCTCTCCACCCGAGCTGTAGTCTGTGCCTCAGGGAGGACCTGTGTGTCGGGCAAGGTCAGGATCTGGGGAGGGGGGTCCCGGACAGTTACCTTGGATGCCCATCTCCTTGCGACACCACTGGATGAAGTTGGAGACATTGTCCCGGGCCTGGAAGGTGCCTGGCTGGGCGGTCCCATTGCAGGGAACCCCAGCCCGGGGCATGAGAATCCTTTGGGCTTGGATAGGCGCCTCCGCCAGGAAGGCAAGGGCGGCCTCGGTGATGGCATTGGCGTGCTGGCACAGGACCAGGCCCGTCTCCAGCACCTGCAGAAAGTTGGCTGCATTGATGTCCAGCCCGTAGAGATCCCGCAGCCACTCGGCCAGGTCCTCCTTCATGGCTTCCAGGTACTGCTCACTGGACTTAAAGGGCCGGATGCTGCGCACTGGGGGTCCTAGGGGCCCAGGCCTCCTCCTCCCGTGGCCCCTGGGCTGGGACATGGCTCAGCCCTCAGTGGGGGAGGAGGTGGGCACTCCTGTCACTTGCTTGGTCTTGGCTGCTTCTCCCTGATTCGGGGATCCCCCAAGTCTACCATCCGAGAGCCCAGGACTTCTGGTTCTGCTACTTGCAGCCTGCTCCAGCTGCTTTCACTGGGCCAGGCCCAGCACCCAACCCCCACATTATTCAGGCCAGGCCAGAACTTTCCTACTTGCAACCTCACTCTCCAGAACTTTCCTATGGCAACCTCACTCTCCAGCTGGCTGGTCTGCTCAGCCTGCCACCTCCCAGGACAGATGGGGGTGAGGACCTTCCTCTGCCCCCCAAGGGCTGACCAGTCAAGCCAGCAGCCTCCCACCCCCACCAGCCTGAGGATCCTGGCGTGGCTGTAGCTGTCTACTCCTCTCCACTCTGCTTTCCTCTGCTCCTTGGAGACAGCGCTGCTACAAACACTCCTTGTTAACCCTTCCTGGCGGCTAGGACTACACACCCTACAGAGCTGCCCGGAGCCAGCGGAGCAGGAAGGAGAGGTTGGGGCTGCCTTCTCTCACGTTCACTCAGGTGGGGGTTTCTGGGAAGTGGGGGACAAAAGCAGGGCCAGGGTGTGAGCCCCCTGGTGTTTAGTGAGCTCTGTAGGCTGGGGATGAAATCGGCAGAGATGGATGGAGTTTGAAGTTGCGTAGCCTTGACCCTTCGCTAAATCCCACTGTGACCTTTATATCCTACCTACCTCGCCTCACTGTGGCTTAAGCTTCCTCAGCTGTAAAATGGGGATAATCTGCTTCTCGCAGAGGTTGTAAGGAACAGGAGTGATGTGTGTGGAAGGTACCACACTGTCAGGACACACTTGCTGGGGACTGGGTGGGGCCCAGGTGCCAGCCATTCTCACAGCAGCCCTGTCTCTGCAGCACGCACCCCATTTTCTCTAGAGAACCTTCTCCCTACACAACCACACCCCTCTCCTAGATCCATTGTCACTCCTAGTACCGCAGCCCACATGGCCACAGCCATTGTTCATTCAGTACACATTTCTTGAGTCCCCACTGGGTGCCAGCACTATGATAGGCCTAAGGCTTAGCAAAAATGAGGTCCCTGACCTTATAGATGCAAACAAACCTGTAGTAAGTCAAATGGTGGCAAATACAAGGGGAAACAAACAACTAAGGAGACAGGGTTGTGTGTGGATTTTATAGAAGGTGGTCAGGGAAGGCCTCGCTCATATGTTGATGTTTGAGTGGAGACCTGACAGATGCAAGAAAGTGAATCTTGCAGCCATTCGGGGAAGAGCACCCAGTCAGTGGGGTCAGCCAGTGCAAAAGCTCCAGGCAGGAGCGTGCTTGGCCTGTCCAGGAATAGCAGAGAGGAAGGGCATGAGGCCAAGAGGTCATGGGACCCCAGATCATGCTGGGATTTAAAAAAAAAAGCTTCCTGAAGGTAATTTTCCTTCTTACATTCTAAGGGCATCAAGACTAGGTGGATGAGGAAGTAACAAAAGTTGCAAGGAGGCCTCAGTTTCTCACTAGGCGGCCCTCTCCCCAGGGGTGAATCAGGGCTGCCCTCCTGACATGGCAGCTGGCTCCCCAAAGCAAGAGGAAGCAGAGGCCACAGGGTCTTTTATTACCTAGTCTCGAAGCCACACACTGATATTTCTGTTACAGGACAGGGAGAGAGGGGCACCCCTGAAGCCCCAAACCTGCCTGCTCTAAGTGGGTTCTGCCATCCACTGCATCAAGACAAAACATATAACACTTTAATGAAAAGGGACTTTAATACAGTAAATATACAATATGGAACACAAAGAATATAACTTCTAAATCAAACACCCGAAGTTACCCATCTCCTTGTGGGCAAAAGTCCACCCAAAAGGGATTGGCCCAAAGCAAGGCCTGAAAGCTGCCACAAGACTAAAGCACCTTCTGGCCGGGACCCATGGAAAAGGGTCAGAAATGGCCAGACAAATCTGGGAGCAAAATCAAAATCAATATAAACACTGCCATAGTCACCTCCCTACAGGTCTCTCACCCACATCTGCCTTAACCAGTCCAGGGTCAGGGAACAAGCGCGGTTTCTTCATCACATGCTTGCTGCTCCATGTGGCTTCCTTAGGTCTCCTCCTTCTCCATCCTGTTTCATTTCCTTCTCTTCTCTCCTTTTTCTCTGCTCAGCTCCACCCTCCTTCTGGGTAGGGCAGGGAACCTGAACTTCCCCTTTTCCTAGGGATCACCCTGTTACATTTCCACAACATCCTGTCAGCTACTATGATGAGGCGCTCTCCGTTGTTCTGAGGTGCTAGCCAGGCACTGTACACAAGGACCCGCTCGCTCTCCATCTGGAGAGTGAGGTGCGAGGCTGAGCTTAGTGCTCCAGCACAGATTCCACCTGGCTTTCTCCTAGGCCCCCTTTCAAATAACCACTGCTGTCAAGCCCTGAAAAGTGATGGCCACAGCCCCAGCCACCTCAGAAGAAACAGGCGCTTACTGCCTGCTTGCTCGTGACCTGGGCCACCTTCCTGCTCCCTGACTCCCTCCTGGCCCCGTGCTGGAACTTACAAGTAATGAATCCTGTGTCTCTACTTCCTGGGGTGGGAGGCAGGTCATGCTCCAGCTGTTCTTTACTTCACAGCTCCAGATTTCCCAGCACAGCTACCCAGCTCAGGCTTATTTCTTGTTGGTTGTTGAGGGTGGGCTAGGGTGAGAGGAGATGACATGAGGACTTGAAGGTCGGGATCATTGGGCACTACCTTGGAGACTGGCTACCCCAAATACAGAGGAATCCTACTCTGAGTTCTTGCTAATAGAATCCAACTCTGTCCTGCTATGAAGTAGAACTTCCTTGACATTAGGGAAGGTAGGGCCTCCCTGGTGGCTTAGGGGTTAAGTCTTAGTGCTGCCCTAGCGAAGGCCCACCCCAAAGAGGTGACCTACATGGCCAAGCAGACCTCTCCTGTCTTCACCTGCTGCTCCCTTCCGCAGTGAATTTATGCTCCCCATTCTTTCTGGTGAATCGTCTGACCATAACCCCCACCTTGGGCCTGCACCCCACTTCTAATTAAAAAATAAATGAATGAAATCTTAAAAAGAGAGAGAAATTAGGGAAGGTGGACCCCTCCCCAGAATGAAGCTTGAAAGGTCTCAGTCAGTTATGGCAGAGTTAAAATTGACGTTTTGGTCAAGAGCACCAAGATCCAATAGATGAAGCAAACCAGGAAAGGAATAAAGCCAGAGGTAGGATTTATCTAGGCTTTATCCAAAATCAGCTCACTTAGCTCTCAGACTTTTCTCCCACTAAAGCATAGAGACTTGGGTTGTTGCAGATGGGGAGAGAATTAGTAAAGATTTATCTCAAGAAAATTGCAACTGTGCTGTATGTCCTGTGGTAGGTTGAATAATGGCTCCCCAAAATAGCTGCTTCCTAATCCACACAACCTGTGACTGTTACTTTATATGGCAAAAGGGACTTGGCAGATGGGATGCAGGATCTTGAGATGGGGAGAGTTGCCATCACAGTATGAAGCGGGTGCAGTTTGAAGTAGGAGATTTGTCAGCCAAAGCAGGGATGAGAGTGATGGGGCCACTAGCCAGGAATTCCAGCAGCTTCTGGAAGCTGGATAAAGCAAGAAGCAAATTCTCCTTGGGAACCTGCAGAAAAAACCTGCTAATACTTGATTTTAGTCTTGTGAGGCTTATTTCCAACTTCTGACCTTTAGAACAGCAAAAGAGTAACTGTGTTTTTTTTTTTAAAGATTTGTTTATTCATACAGAACTGGGGTACAGGCCAGAGATGAGGAGGGTGACAGGATTCACCAGAGACAGAGTGGGGAGCAGAACAGGCAGATCGACGAAGCACACTGCTGAGGGGAGCAGCAGGTGGGCCAGGAGAGGTCTGCCGGGCCATGTGGTCACCTCTGGGGCAGGCAGGGATCGAACTCATGCGGAATTGGCTTAAGCTTCTTTGTGCTGTGCTTTAACCTGCTGTGCCACCAGGGAGAGCCAATAACTGTGTTGTTTTAAGCTACTCAGTTTGTACTAATTTGTTACAGCAGCAACAGGGGGGCTAAACAATCATAACCACAAGGGACAAGGGAGATGCCTTCTTGGGCACAGTGGATCCTGCTGCATTGGGGCCAGGAAAGCAGAGAAGGGTGGTTGGCTAGCTGAGGGGGAGAGACTGAGGGTGGAATGACCTTTCTGTCTCCCACCTCATTCTCTTTCAAGCTCCGGTCACCAGGCAGGAGCAGGAGAGGGGAGGCAGAGGACATGTAGCATTTTATCAACTTTCAGTGACCACAGACCACGGGGTTCTTTGAACAAGTCTAGGGCCTATCTGAATTATCCTCCAGGCACAAGGGAAGGAAAATTTCCTCCTCTTCAGCAGGTATGAAGGACTAGAGGAGGCGAAAAGCACTCATTTTAGGACTGTTCTCCTTGAGTCTTACTTGATCAAAGGTACCACTTAGAACCCCCGAGGCCAGCATGGCCATCCATTGCTCCTCAAGAATGGTTGGTTTAAGGATGGTTGTGTACCTCAGTTCTGACACAAGTCTGCTTCTCTTGGAACCTCTGAGCAGTCGTTAGATTGAGAGCCCTGCAGCCCCTTCCTTCCTGCTCTGTCATGGTCACAGGGGCCATGATGCTTGGAGCTGCAGCAGCCATTTTGCAACCAAGAGGAGGGATGAGGAAAGCAGGGAGATTCCCCTTCACTTTTAGGGACTCACGAGTTACTCTTGGTGTTGATGTCCAGGAGTCACGCTAGCAATGGCCTCACTGGCTTGTTCCTGTGGTAATCGTGGCTGTTTGCATGGTCACTAGCCTCCCTTGGTCCCTGGCCAATTGTCAGATCTGCTAGGCATTCTGTGGCCCCCCGCTATTCTTTTTTTACATTTGTCTTTTTATTTTTTTTTGCGTGTGTGTGTTTAATTTTTTTAAATTTTATAATAATTTTTGCATCATTTTGTGCATTTTACCATCTCAATTGTAATCGCCGCGGGTTTCCCATCACCAAGTCACCCGTGTGCCATCACCATAATCCTGTGCACTTCCCTCCCTTTCCCCTCCCCCATTTTTGATCCCATTCCCCACTCCACCCCCACAAAATGTCTCTGGTATATGGTTGTTCATTATTTTTGTTATTTTCTCGCCTGGTCCATTATACTCCTGCTATGAGTGAAACCATCCGGTATTTTTCTTTCTCTTTCTGGCTTATCTCACTAAGCATGATCTTTTCCAGCTCCATCCAAGTTGCTACAAAAGACATGTGTTTCTCTTTTTTGGTTGCTGAATAATATCCCATTGTATATATGTACCACATCTTTTTTATCCAGTCATCTACTTTTGGGCATTTGGGCTGTTTCCATGTCTTTCCAATTGTGAATAAAGCAGCAATAAACATGGGGGTGCAGGTATCTTTTTGAATCAGTGTTTTTGTGTCTTTTGGGTAGATACCTAGGAGTGGGATTGCTGGGTCGAAGGGAAGCTCCATGTTTCCGCTATTCTTTTTTTTTTTTTTTTAATTAGCCAGAATGTGCTTTTCAGTTTTGCAACCAAGAGCCTAATGGCTACTTCTTTCTGTGAATGTAAGAAGAATGGGATTGTTGGGGCACAGTTATCTTTGTGTTTCAGCTTGTCTTATAAACAGAGGCAGTGACTTTTGAAGGGTGTTCATGTAAAGATAGAGATGGTATTTCTTTCTGGAGTAAAGAATTGCTTGCTGGTTACTGCTCATAAAAGGTCTGGGTTTCCCGCAGGGATTATAATTGAGATGGGAAAAAAATGTACAAAATGATGTAAAAATAAACTGTTATTAAAAAAAAAAAAAGGTCCGGGTTTCCTAAGCCAGGTCTCCCCTCGTATGTCAACACTGCACGTGCAGGTCTCAATGGCACCCAGCCCTGTGGCATCTGTGCCAGTGGGACCAAGCAGGCTGACACAAATCTGCTGCCGCTGCTGAGCCATGAGCAATGAAGGCCTTTGTCTCTGACCCAGGAGCCCTGGGCTTTCTGGCAGCACCTGGAAACTACAGCAGCTGGATTTGCTAGCTTGCAAGGAGGGTAAAATCTCAGACCTATTCCAGTTCTTGACAGTGTCCCCCAGTATGACTAGGAGAGTCCTAGTGGTACAGGGCAGCCCACAGTGAACTGGGCTGCCTGTTGGTGGGGCCTCACCTGTGTGCTTAAAATTCAGTTATACTGCAGGCACACACAAAAAGGTCAAAATGGGTTTACCTCAAAAAAAGGGACAACCCAGGGAAAGAGAGCTGACTGAAAACGCAGAGTCAAGCAGTCCAGAGGGAGAGGGAGAGGGGGAGAAAAAGGGGGGAGAGAGAAAGAAAGGAGCAATGGTGCCCTATTTATCCCCCAAAGTCCCAGAATGCCTGCTTGGCTCTGCCCTTGGATCCTCGCAGTTCTCTCCCTGGTACTGCTGGGAGTTGTAGTTTCCAATCACTGGAGTAGGGGTGGAATCCAGAAAGCTGGAGTAGGGGGTGGAGTCCACAAGACTCTGCAGAGTTCCTTTAGGACATCCTTCCCCTTAACACTACAAGAGTCCTATGCTATATCCCACCTCTCTGCCTCCACTAACCAGGGAGATATCAGAAGGGAGGGGCCCCCACTCCCCTCCACATCAGACTTGGGCTGTATCATTTTACTCTATCAGACTGGAATCCCCCTCATCAGCAACTATGTCCCACAGACTAAGGTGCTCCAGCATTGGGTCTCCATCCTCTGCCCCTTGGTACGCTCCCGTTTCTGCCAACTGTAGGACAGGAAAAGGAGTTTCCCAAAGTGTCTGTGATTTAATTATTTAATTCTCTATCCTAGAACTCGTGTGTGTGTGTGTGTGTGTGTGTGTGTGTGTGCTCCCTCTGACCCCATTCAGAAGCTGCACCTGGCTTCCCTGAACCCTGCTTCCCATTGGGCCTGATGCCATTTCCTCTGCTCCTCGTTGCTAAGGCAATGAGCTGGAAGTGGGTGGAGGGAGGAGCAGGCCTGAGGAATGAGCATAGGGATAGGAAAGAAAGGGGAGGAAGGAGAATAATGGCACAAATAAGCACAGTGCTTTGAGTGATTTCTGTGGGCTGGGTAAGGTCTGGTACCATTCCACCATCTCTGACCACAGAAGAGACATCCCTCACTGATGGAGAGGTAACATGGAGAAGACTAAGGAGCTTTCTATATTTATGTGGTAGGAATGAGAATTCCATCTACTGGGGTACAGAGCCACCCTTCCTCCTCTCTAAAGCCTTCCCAAGAGGGAAGGTAGGGGGCACCAGTTTTTGGAGTCTCTAGGAGGTAGCTATTCCCAACAGAACTCTGAGCAGTGAGGTTCTAGCCCCACCCCTCTTGTGACCCAACAGAGGCCCTAGAAAACAGAGTAAATTCTATGGGTTCTGGCAACCCCTGACACCCCAATCTCTGGTCAAGGGAAGAGGGTGCACAGCCTCGGGAGGAATGGATAAGCATGGTGAGTGGGGGAGGCAGGGTGGGGCTGGAGGACACTGGAGAAGCAGCCCTCCACCACCCTACCCCAGAGCAAAATCCAGCCTTTTCTCGATTACCCATCTATGGGCAAGCCCTCTCTTCTCTTTCCTGAATTTTCTTCACGCCTGCTCCTTCATCATCACCTGCTGCTACTCAGGTCTTTGTCCTAACTGGCCTGGACCTCTGTAGTGACTCTTAATCAGGTGTCTCTCTGTCCTGTCCTAACCCAGAACCCCTGTTCCAGCTCTCATAGCTAAGGGACAGAGTCCAAACTCTACCACCTGGCACCCAAAGTCCCAGCCCTCCCTTGCCAACCTCATTTCCTATTTCCCCTTATGCCCCATAGTTCCCAGCACCTTCATCTGACTGTGTACTAGGTCTGATCTTCCACACCCAGAAATAGCCTTACTGTGCTTTCCTAAATAAAAGTGAAATAGACATTTTATGGAGGTGGAGTGGGGAATGGGATCAAAAACAGTGGGGGGAGGGAAATGCACCGAATTATGGTGATGGCACAGGGTAATTTAGTGATGGGAAGCCAACAGGGATTACAGCTGAGATGGGAAAAGGCACAAAATGATGTAAAAATAAACTACTATATTATTTTTTAAAAAACGAAAGTGAAATAGACCCTGACCTCCACCTTTGCTAACAACACCAAGATCTGTCAGAATCTCTGAAACAACATTCCTTGAAAGGCTTCCGAAGTCCTGGATGAAATTCAGACGCCCCTCTATTTGCCACTTCATGGCCTGGCTTGGAGGGGCGTGAGGGTGACAGTGGCTGTATGCAATTGGTGTCTACTACATGTGGCTAGAATACCGATTATAGTATCATTCCCTTTTGCCCCTAACCTCTCTAAACATTATGGAGCAGGATCAATAGACATTTTTCTTAATTATTCAAGGCAATTCCCGGCATTTAAAACCTACTGGCCTCCTGTCTCTTTTCTGTACAAGCCTAGACCCAGCATACGGCAGGGCACATGGTGGTTCTGGGTGTTTGTGGGGGGAGGGAGACGCCACCCAGCCGAGGCCTTGTTACTCTCTCAGGAGCCCTGAGCTTCCTGCCTCAGGGTGGGAGTGGGTGGGTGGGTACTGCTTGGGCCTTTGGAATTTGTGCCTTGAACAGAGGCACCAGCAAGAGGGGACAGTGGTGACAGTTGGGGCCAAGCCTAAAGGAGGAAAACTCATTTCCTGATGAGTTCACCCCAGGGCAGGCTGTTCTCCTAACTGGTTTGCCCTGGTGGAAGGTCTTGCTCTATTTAGTCTCCCCATAAGGGGCACTTTTTCTGATTGTTCTGCTCATTGAAGTCAGTTTTTTCTAATCATGCAGAGGTGCTGTGTCACCTGCCTGATCCTCGTACCACAGGTGATGTTGTGCTTCCCGAAGGCAACACCCATTTTGGTTTTTAATTTTTTTTTTAAAGATTTGTTTACATTTGCTTACAAGAGCTGGGGTGTAGGCCAGAGATGTGGAGGGTGACAGGATTCACCAGAGACAGAGTGGGGAGCAGAACAGGCAGATTGATGAAGTACACTGCTGAGGGGAGCAGTGGGTGAGACAGGAGAGGTCTGCGGCGCCATGTGGGTCAGCTCCCTGGGCTGGGAATTGAATTTGTGTTTCAGTGGCGGCAGATAGCTTCGTAGTGCTCAACTTAACCCCTTGCGCCACCAGGGAGGCCCCACAACACCCATGTTGAAGAAGGGCTTTCAAAGGGAACCGAAGAGCATTCCAGCTTATGTTTGACAGTAGGCAGAGTGGATACCCAGGCCACTGAAGAGGAAGGGGGTTCACAGCCCTCACTGCTCCTGTCCTTGGTGACTTCCACGGCCCAGGCCTGGGCTGGGTGCTTTACACAGATGCCATCTTATAGGGGCCTACAGTAACCCCGAGGTAGGCCTTACTTCCCCCCATTTTACAGTGGGGGAGATGCAGTTCGTCAAGCTAGATTTGCCCCAAACCCTCGGCTAGGAAGTACAGGAACTCCCTGCCCAGGAAAGCCTGCACCCTCTGCCACCCTCTGCGCGTCCTTCGGGCCTGTGCCGCTCTGCACCATCCTCAGCGTCCCACCTGACATGGGGGTTGGTGGTGGGCAACAATCAGGGTCCTGGGACCCTGATTCCTACACTGACCCTCTCCCGGCCGCCCGCAGGCGTGAAGATCCCCCTGTGGAAGAAGGAGCTGGAGGAGCCCGGGGCTGCAGAGGCGCAAGCAGGGGCAGCGGAGGAAGGGTCCGAGGACGAGGAGAGGCGGCCGGAGGG
>NW_004567118.1:16678541-16704491 GCF_000260355.1 Condylura cristata | reverse complement strand
GGCCTTCTCAGAGCCGCCCTCCCGGAGCGCACCCCTCAGGCCAGCGGGCCAGATGCGGGGCTCGCAGCTGTGATGGGGCCCACCCAAAGCTGCGCCCAGCAGCACCTGGGGCGCCCTCAGTCTCTGAGCGCCTCGCGAGGGCCCCGCCCCGGGAGCACCCTGTACGGGCTGGGCTGCCGTCTGACGCGCGACCCAGGCGCTGCCGCACCTGCCTATCTTGGGTATTTTAGGTCCTTCTGGCCCGATGGGCAGAGGCATCGCCTAGAGGAAGTGACTTCCAGGTTCCCTGACCCCTCTGAGGAACCAGTCCCTTCCCCTCGAGTCATTCAATAAAGCCTCTAGTCAAAGTGGCAACGTGGCCCCTTTGAGGGTAATGAAGGCCTGCACTGCTTCCCTGGGGTTCAAGACAGAGGGAAAAGGGCGGGTGGAGAGGGGCTCCCTCTGCCTTCCCCGGGAGAGGGAGGAACGCAGCACTTGCATTCCCAATAGTCCAGGCCCTTCTTCCCACTGCACAGAGAAGAAAGGATGCCCGAAGGCCAGGAATGCCTGCGAGGAGCTGGCGGCTGACACTGCCAGGCCCCTCTCTCCTTCCCCCTTTATAGTCTCGCTGAGGTCAGAGCTTGTGCTTTGAGGCCCTGGCAGGTGTGGAGGGGTGAGTGAGCCCACATTCGGAAATGCAAGTTAGCTGAGGTAGAAGGTCAGGCTGGGGAGCTAGTTTCTTCTCCAGGAATCCCAGCTCTTCCTGGCCAGCCAGCAGGAGCTCCTGGAATGCTGTGTGTGTGTGTGGCCTGGAGAATGGAGCCATTGTGGGCACAGGGCCTCCCCAGCCTGTGCAGCCCCCAGAGCCTGCAGCAGTGCAGACCTCCAGAGGCCTGTCCCCTCCTGTCCTAAGAGATTCTCCATATGGCCTGGGGTTTGAGGGCAAGGGCATTTTGCTTTGTAAAGAGAAGCCAGCTTCATCACACACACACACACACACACACACACACACACACACACACACACACACACACGGCTTGGACAGAACATGATTTCAGCCTCTTCAGATCCATGTCCACCAGCAGCTCTCACTGAAAAACATTCCAAAGAAGGCTAATTCCCATTTCCAGTCCTACCAGCTGGGGGCACCTTTTTGTTTCAACCCCTCACAAAAAGCCAGGGACCTGCAGGCCTGCAGCAGCCCTCTCCAGCTCTGGCTCTTAACTCCCCGTCCCCCCAGGGGAGACCCTTGTACCTAACCCATTCAAGCTTCCTGGGGGTAGTTTCTTTGGTCAGTATTACAGTTCTCTGGGGCTGAGCCAGGAGGTTCCAGGGGAGGAGAACAGTCTTGCAAAGTGGCCCCAACCTCTTCTCAAGTTTTGCATACTCCCAGGGCTCCATGTCTTGAAGCGAAGTTGCCACTTTAGTGGAAAAAGCTAAATCCCCAAGACTTGGGGAGGTAACAGGTCCTTGGGGAAAGGATTGGAGGGCTCAGTTTTGCTTCTCCTTGGATCGATGCCAGTACCACCTCTGTGTAGTGGGCACAGCACAATGATGCCTCCTTCTCCTGGCAAAGCTGGGTCTTCTGCAGGGAGGCTCAGCAGTTCTGCCTCTGGAGCAGGGCACCCAAGTGGGCCACAAAGGCATCAACAGTTCACTAAGAGGTGAGGGTACCTTCAGAAGAGGGCGCCCCCTGAGTTAGCATGCCAGCAGCCCATCCAGGGCAGCTCTGTGGCCCAGCGGCCAGAGGCTGTGGCCTGCAGTTTGGCCTGGTCCAGGTGCCAATACTGGTCATCTCTGAAGAAAATGACAGAGCCGTCGGGCCGAGGCAGGGCACCGCTGACCTCTTCGGGGACTCCGCCCCAGTCCCGCAGGCCTCGGGGGTAGTAGGGTTCCACCTGCAATCCCTCTCTGGTCAGCACATAGTATCGGGCACCCTTGAAGAGGACGAGGCGGCGCAGAGGAGGGAAGAAGAGGGCGGCATCTGGGTGGCGGGGCAGGCCGCCTGCCCGGCACAGTTGTGGGGGGACCCACACTGATTTGGGGCCCCGGAATCTCCAGCATCGGCTCCCTGTGGGACACGGAGAGCAAACGTGAGCTGGTGGTCCTCACCCTTTGGGCCTCTCACCCTGCCTCCCAGCCCCTCCTCTGCCCTAAATTGGAGCCCCTGATGGTTAGTGGTGAAGGACAAGGACATTTGGGAAGGAGGCATCCCAAGACCAGAACTGGCTCACACAAGGCCAGAAGCTGAGGGCGAGGTAGAAATGATGGCAGAGTAGTTAAACAAGCTATATGGAGAAGTATTCTGATCGGGGAGTGGGAGTGGGGGGAGAAGATGAAGACTGAGGCGCAGACCAGGTGGGGAGATGAAGATTGAGGGCTTTTGTAAAAGAATCACCGCTCCTTCAAACAGAGAAAAAAATCCTTAGGCACCAAACCTGGAAGTAATTTAACAGCAGTTACCGATCCCAGGAAAGGAATGAGCCCTTCCCAAAGAGAAGAGACTCAGCGCAGTCTGCCAGGCAGTCTCCCGGGCAGCAGCCAGCCTGTGACGTGCAGGCCCATCCTTTACTTTCCTTTTATAACAAACCTGCCCTTGTGGCTGTCACTAAATGTCTCTGCCTCATGGGGAAACTTTGCTAAGGAAACACCAAGTGCCCTGGAAAGAGAAGCCCTGATGAAACTTTTCTCAGAGGTATCCCAGGGGCCCTGCTCTCTGAAGCCAACCCCTCTCCAAACTGACATCAGTATTTGCAATAAGCAAAATGGATCATACTAATAATTGTTACGAACAGGAGGGGGAGGGACTATCATGGGCTAGACTGAAGGCAGAAAGGAAAGAATGTCCTCCTAGGACAGGAGGGCCTCTCTCTCCAAAGAATGCCCTCTCTCCACCAAGGCCAGGGGCTTTCTACCATCACTACAATACAATAGTTTTGTGTGTGTGTGTGTGTGTGTGTGTGTGTGTTGGGGGGGGTGTTTTGTTCACTATTGTACCTTAATACCTCCAACTACCTCTGGTGCACAGGAAACACTGAGTCTTTGTTGAGTGAATGAACACTATTTACCAAAGTAACATCCTGCACAATCCCCAGACATTATGTTCTCTTAATCCCCCTTCCCCAACAAACCTGAAGGGTTATTTACCCATTGAAGAAATTCAAGAGGTCAGCGTTAGGTGACATGCCAGCCTTACATGGCCAAAGAAGGGATGACTATCGCAAGTGATCCTATGCTTCCTTCTAGAATCTTCTCTGAAGTTGCCCCCGCCACTGCTGGTACTCCTGCCCCTACCCCACATCACTGGAGGAGTCTCCAGTTAGTGCATCCTAGGGCCAAAGGTTCACATTGTAACTCCGCGGGGACACCTCCTTAATCAGGACTTCAATTTTCTGATGTGCCCCAGGGCTGATACCTTTGAAGAAGTAGAAGTCTCCATCCTCCAGCGACACAGCAGCAGCCTCGATGTGGGGGGGCAGCCCAGCCCACCTTTCCTGTAGTGGATGGGGCTCTGACACGTTGCCATCAGCTGCCACCTGCCAGAACTGATTCCCCTTAAAAATGTACACTCGCTGTTGTCCGTCTGCCGGGAGACAAGAGTGAAGGACATTAGCCTCCTGCCTGCCTTCCACCTTTCCAAACCGCAGAGACATGTAGCGTGTGCAGTGGGCAGAGGGAAGTATGTGAGAGGAAGGGGCTTTGCTTAGAATGGGCTTCCCCCCTGCGGAATGCTTTTGGCTTGGGATTTCTGGATTTTCTAATTCACCTCCCTGCCCCCCACCATATACAGAGGAGACCCCTGTGTTTATGGGGGACGATGGAAGAAAGAAGGTGACACCATCTTACCTACAGTGATAGCATCGAAAGAAGAGTGGCAATACTTAGGGCCACCAGTTTCAGGGCGCCTGCCCCTAGGGATGCGGGGATCCCAGGCCTCAAAGTCAGTGAATAGCTTTCCAGGGAGCTGGACGGCCACGGACCCCCCTTCAGGCTTACCTTTATAGGGGAGGGGAGAAGGAAAGAATGTGCATTGGTATTGGTAGGGGGAGGTCTTGAGGCTTATGGTTTCTGCACACACAGCCCCCCCATCCCCATCCCACCCCCCACACACATCCCTCTGCTTCCTTCATCACCAAAAGGAGATGCAGGGAGGGGGAGAGGGGCGGGTGGGTTAGAATTGCCCTTGGTTATCGGTGCTCACGGGGGCCCAACTTGGGTATCTGGCAGCACCTCCTGACTCCTGGTCTGCAAATTCCTTCAGTGGGCGAGTTACTTCACTTCTCTGAGCCCCACTCTTATCTGTGGACAAATACCTCTGGACGTCCTCCGGAATGTGTTAAGTGTCTGGCCCATGGTAGATACTCACAAAATAGCGCAGTGACCATTACATTTGTGTGGGCTTCTCAGGCCACAAAGTATGCTCACAACGAGTGCATTGGCCATGTGGTGAGCAGGGCTTGTGTTCCTAGCCTTTCTCACCGAAGATAAAGCTGAGCCCCTCAGAGGGAAAGTGCTCTGCCCCTGAGCAACTGCTAATCAGGGGTAGACTTGAACCCAGACTTACTGGGCACTCAAAGCATGCCCGGCAGGTTCCTGGGCTGCAGCACTGGCCACTTCATGCTAGGGGAGACTGTTCTGGAAGGTCCAGGCTTGTGAGGGAGTGTCAGCGTCTTGGAAGGGGAAGGTGTGGCGGGGACAAGGGCCAGGGGGACGGCGGATGGGACCTGGGGCTGACGGAGCTTGTTGAGATTTGAGGGTGCCTGAGGCTTCAGGATGAGGTAGGCGGGTGACTAAGATGGGGATCCTGTCTGAAGAGCGGCGTTCAGGCTCCGGAGGCAGGCGGGCAGGGCTGGACGCCAGCGGCACCCCAGGGGCTCACCATACAGGCTCTGCACGGCCAGCACGTCGTCCCAGCTGAGCAGCGCGTCGCGGCCCAGCCTCTTGTAGTAGGGCGCCATGAGCGCGCGCGGCGCGGGCGAGTGGGTCAGGCCGAGCGTGTGGCCGATCTCGTGCGCCAGCACCACGAACAGGTTGCGCCCGCGGCGGCGGTTCAGGGACCAGCGCTCGTCCCGGTCGAAGTGCGCTTCCCCTCGGCGGGGCAGGAAGGCGTGCGCCAGGGCGCCCCCTGCGGGCGGCGCGGAGAGTCAGCGGGGGCTGCGGCTCGCCTCGCCCGAGCTCCCAGCGCAAATACCAGGGGAATGTGCGCCTGTTTGCTGCTGCGTGATTTCCCTGGTGAATCTGGCAGGAGCTGACGTGGGGAGCAGTGAACAGAGACCTAGTGTGAGAAATGAAGGCCTAACTGGCAGAGGGGTGTAGTTATGGCCTGGGGCCAAACTGCCTGGGCTCCAGCGCTGGCTTTGCCACTCATTAATTGTGTGTCTTTCTGCAAATAACTTAACTGTTCTGTGTCTCATTTTCCTGATGTGAAGACCCAAAGGATGACAGTGGGGCTTGTCTGCTCAGGGTTCTGAGAACTAGCCAGGGTTGTGTGTCTATGTGTATGTTACATATAATATTAATGCCTACCTCATAATCGATGCTACCTAGGATATATGTTCCCAAAAAATCTAAATCTAGATGTAGGTTTAACACCTTTACAGTACTCAAAACAGCCTGAGGCAGATTCAACCAGGTCGCCCTTGAGGGGACCTTCTGGGGTGTTGGTAATACCTTGATCTGAACTGTGTACACACACCAGAAAGCTGTGTCGCCCTGGCCTTCCCTCTCAGGGCTCCTGGTGGGGCTCTCTGCCTCTCTGCTGTAATAGGCCTGAGCAGAGGCAGGTGGGCTGCGGGAGTGATTCTCGGGCATGTGCGTGGCCCAGATGGAGCTTATTACATATGCAGTGTGCTGGGCTTCACTGCTCACAATTCACTTTCTGCAGAGGCAGGGGCAGCAAAACTGTCCACCTAGCAGCTTGTGGCCTGTCCTTCCAGCCTGGCCTTCTCTGAGCCTAGGCCAAATGGAACAGAGGACAGTCAGAGGGCTGCCCCGGAAGGAGAACCTTCTGGGGCGCAGAGTGTGGAGGAGGAATGCATGCCTCCTGGGCGAACCTGCCTCAAGCAGTTTCCAGCACTGTAAGTTCCTTTACTTCACCCCTCGCTATAGCCCTGGGGGGCCATAATGACAGGTTTCAGAGGGAGAAGACCGAGACTCAAAGAGGTAAAACACCTGTCCCATACCAGAGCTGCTTGGCAAGCCTGGTGCACTCACCCCCTAGTCCAGCTCTCTTAGCTGCCACTCTGCTGAGGATGAACATGAACACTTCAGGTATCCATCTCAGGTGCAGTGAGTTACCTGGTCTATTGCATGTAGATGCTAGAAAAGCCAAGATTTCTCCCTGACCTCCCAGGGTCCTGCACAGGCTCAGGAAAGGGGTTGTGTAATGAGTGAGCCTGAGGGAAAGTAGGAGATCGCCAAGGAGGTGGGGCCCCGTGCCCAGGTCACACGGGGCTAATTTCCCCACCTTGCCGCATCCCATTAGGCCTTATTTGGGGAGAGGAGATGCCACATTCAGGTTCTGGAGGGCAGTGTTGGGCAGAGTGGGAGGGGAGCAGCTTAAATGGTAGCCAGACGCCTTCAGGTTGGAGGTAAGCAGTACTCTCTGGGCCTGGAGGTGTGTGACCCCCTTCTGGACAGGCAGGGGTTCAATGTCGTTTGCCCTGCTGCAGTGACATGCTAATGGGTGGGAGGAAAGCAGGAATGGGGGCAGTGGTGGCTTTGGGATGTTTTTAGGGCCCTGGCTAGAGAGTGAGCAGCCCAGGCCTGTCTAGAGCTGGGAGTGAATGATGGGATCTTAGCAGTTTCCCTCAGAATTGATAATACTTTTAGAGTTTGCTTCCCAAGTAGAACCTTGTTGGCTTGTCCCTTCATCATGTGGCGCATAATAGGGCAGGGACCCCTATTTAACCATGAGGCTGAGGGCTATTTGTCCAAAGCCACTGGGAGACTTGAATATTCCATCATCAGCCCTGGACCACACCCTGTTCTGGAGAGAGTTTTGTAGCAGCACCTGGCCCATCAAAGGCGTTCCTCAGCCCGTCGTTGTGGTCCCCTTGGAAGAAGGTAAGTCGGATGTCCGCAGGGCCTGAGGCTGGGGCCTCCCAGAACTGGAGTGCTGAGACGTTACTCCACAGCTGGAAGGCAGCACGCACGGCCCCCCGGACTGCAGGCTCCGGTAAGTGCTGGGGCCAGTTCACAAGGCGGTAGGAGAGGTGCTGCTTGGGCCACTTGCTGCCTGTCACCCAGAGAGGCCTTGTTAGACCTGCTGCTGTGCCTGACTGGTCCCCCAAACCCAGATGATGGGGAGACAGACACTCCTCCAGAGACAAAGCCCCCTGGGAAAGGCCCCCTTTTGGCAGGAGATACAACTCTCAGACGACAAGACTATCTAGAGAACCCCCTAGTCCTCGTGACTTGGCCTGGGAGTTCCCAGTTTGGTGGGGGAGATGACACCTCTGCTGAGGGCCCCCAACCCAGGGGCCCTCTGGCTTCGAGGCATGTTCTTCCCCACAGCCTGGGCTGAACTTAAAACCACACTGCACCTCTTCCTGCCAGCATTTCCAGCAAATCCAGAGAGGTGGGCCCCACAGGGCCACAGCTATGACTGACCTCTACCCTATTCCTTCTCTCCATGCCTCCTGCCACCTCTGAGGCTCCACCCTGCCCTTCCCAGTGCCTCAGGCCTCTGGCTGACCAGCCTGACCACAAGACCCATTTATTCCAGGTCTTTCCCTGACTCCTCCCCTCCCCCTCACTTCCTTAGGGACTCTGGAGAGCTCTGAGGTAAAAACAAATAAGAACGGGTGTGCTTTTGTCACTGACCCAGAGAAATTTTTCCATCTCTGCTTAGTCAAATTTCTCTCCCTTTGCCCAAAACTGTAATTCCTCCCTAAAGACTGAAGCTGCGGCCTTTTGCCCAAACCTCCAGTCAGCTGAGTCTGGGTCCCTCTTCAGCTCAACATGCACCCAGAAGCAGTGTGCTTAGTGAGTCCAGAGCCCTGAGTTTCTCGGGGGCTGCGCTCCAAGTCCTGTAAGCCTCCTGGAAGACTTGCTGGTGGAGGCAGGCGCCCTGGGCTCAGGGTGTGTACAAAAATCATGTCTTTGGGGCCTCAGTTTCCCAAATGGAACAGAATCCCTGGGGCTTGCGTGACAAGTGGAGAGGGCACAGGTGACCAGGCCAGCAGGCACAGCCCCTGCTCCCATCAAAGGGTAACTGAAGTTTCAGGGCTCCCCATCTACTATCCCAGGCTCTATTCTGGGGAAACTGAGACCCTGGGAAGGGCCCCACCAGAGTCACAGGGTGAGCTAAGTCTGACCCCAGGTCCTGACCCCTAACCCAGTGTGCTTTCCCCTACCACATAACTAGAGGCATATTTGTTAAGACTCAAGGCTTATAGACTTGCTTAACTGGGTCAAAGCTGGGGCCCTGCAAGAGCTGAAATTCTCCAGATGGAAGGGAGGGTCTTAGAGAGCAGAGGCACTCCGTGCCCTTTCCCCCTCCTCCTCCACCCATGGAAGTGGGGGAGGGGGCAGCCCTTCTTTAACTAGAGAGCCAAGCTCCATTCAAGGCAATGCAGCCTCTTCAGGCCTGTTTGGCCTGGCAGCCACCCAACTCCTCCCAGCCAGGGACCAGCAGTCCTGAAGGGGAGAGGGAGAGACTCTGAGGAAGGGAGGGAGGCCAGGAGGCAGGAAGGCCTGAAGTCCAGTGGCACCACCCAGCGTTCAACATGGGCCGGTAACGCTTCTAGTCACGTTGTAAGTTTTCACTAGACACTGGAGAGACTGGTACTGGATGACTGGCTCTCATCAAAGGGGGAGAAGGAGCAGCTTACTCTCTCTCTCTAGGAAGCTAATGAAGATAAGATAAAAATTCTCCATGAACTCTGTCTGTGTGTGTATGTGTGTGTGTTTGGGGGAAGAGAAAAGAGAGGATAAATTGCAACTAGAATTCCTTGGTAATTCTGAGTGTTGGTGTGCCTGCCAGAGGAGCCCAGCCAGAGGCAGGCAGCCTGAGTCCTTTCCCCTGTCTTCTTCCAGATTTGAGTCCTTGGAGCAGGCTGGCCACTTGGTTCCAACTCTTAGCCAGGCCCGCAGGTTTCCATGGTGACCAGGCTACAGTGACACCTGGCACTGCACTTCCCCACCCCCCAGGTAACTTTGCTCCAAAATCCAAAAGGGAAGAGGAAGTAAAAGGAACTGAGAGGGTGAGGAGAGACACACTCCTTGCTTGGGGAGTTACCCAGAAGCCCTGGCTCCCGACAGGCATACTGTGGAAAGAGCATGGATAGGAAACCCAGTTCCTCTGCTTACAACCTTACATAAACTTACATAACAAATTATGGTTTCTCTCCAAGCCCCAGCTTTCTTACTCATGAAGTGGGATTGATAAGACTTACCCCACAGTAAAAATAAGATCACAAGTGAAATAGCAATGTGAAGCTGCCTGGCTCAGTAACTCTTCCCTTTTCTACCCCAGATATACCCAATGCCCTCTCCTCCCACCAGCTCTAAGAGTGAGCTGGGAGGATGGAAAATCAATTCTGCAGGCACAGAAGGGAACAGGTACCAGGACTCAGGTTGCCATATTTAGGAAGTAAAGCTATAAAATGCCTAGTTAATTTTATAGCTTCAGATGAGTAGCATTTTTATAGCTTTACATGAGTGGCATTTTTTTTTTTTTTTTTAGTATTTGTTGTTCATTTGAAATTCAAATTTAACTGGGCATCTGTATTTTCTCTGGATCCTACCCTAGAACCCAGTTTCATCAGCATAATTCACCCACAGGATGGAAAATCACTGGCCTAGGAATTCACATAATTGTTACCTACCCATGAAATGAAATTTTTCACACCTGGAATCTCACCTTATCTTCCTAATGACAAGAATGCTTGGCCACATTCTGGCTATGTGTTCTTCAGAAAGTTGCCTAAGCTTTCTTTCTTTCTTTTTTTTTTTTTTAAGATTTATTTATTTATGCATTAAAAACTGGGGTATAGGCCAGAGATGCAGGGAGTGGGGGCAGTGAGAGGAGTCACCAGAGGCAGAGTGGGGAGCAGAACAGGCAGATCTACTGAAATTTACTGCTGAGGCGAGCGGTGGGAGAGGCTGGAGAGGTCTCCTGTGCCATGTGGGTAGCTCCCTGTGTCAACTAGTGCTGCAGTGGCTGCGTGGAGATTTTCATGGTGCTGCGACTTAACCTGTTGCACCACTAGGGAGGCCCTGCCTAAGCTTTCTGTCCCTCAGTTTTCCCACCTGTAAAATGAGGCTAGTAATAATGGTACCTATCTCATAGGGTTGTTATGTGATTAAATGAATTAATTCATTTAGTGCCATGTCTGGCAAATCATAAATACTCAGTAAGTATAAACTGTTATTATTACATTTTCCTTCCTGGGTTTAGAAAGTGCTCAGTGTCTGCCAGGTCCAAGCTCCTTTCTAGGCAATGTCTTTTTACCCAGGAGGTGAAGGAAGTGGAGTTGTTGTAGTCTGTGTTGTGAACAAGAGGGAAGTTCTTTGTCATGCTGTCAGATAGTAAAATGGAGCTACAGAAGCTTGGTGGAGTAAGGCCACATGAATCTTGGCCCAAAAGGGATGCTCTACCAACATTACTGAAATGTATACGGAACCACAAAAGACTCCAACTAGCCAAAGTGACTTCTCCAAATAAGAAGAGGAATGAGGTGCCATACTCCTGGACTTCAAACTATATTGTAAAGCCGTAGTAATTGAAACAGTTTGCTTTTAGACTAAAAATGGATATATAGACCAATGGGATAGAATTGAGAGCCTACACATATATGGATAGTTACTAGATGACAAAGGAGCTAAGAGTGTACAATGGAGAAAAGAAAGTCTCTTCAACAAATGGTGTTGGAAAAATGGACAGTGCTCTTACACAACACACAAAAATTAACTGAAAGTGGACTAAAGACTTAGATGTAAGACTGGAAATTATAAAATACTTAGGAGAAAACATAGGCAACACACTCCATGGCATTGATTTCAGGGATGTCTTAAGGGACTCAACTCCAATGACAAGAAAACTAAAGAAATGGAAGTACCTCAAACTAAAAACTTCTGCACAGTAAAAGAAACAATTATGGATTGGTGAGGCAGCAGGTTAAAGCACAGCACTAAGGAGCTAAAGCCACTTCCGCATGAGTTCGAACCCCCCTCCCCCGCCCCAGAGGTAACCACATGGCACGGCAGACCTCTCCTGACCCGCCACTGCTCCCCTCATCGATCAGCCTGTTCTGCTCCCCACTCTGCCCCTGGTGAAGCCTCTCACCGCCCCTGCATCTCTGGCCTGTACCCTAGTTCTGTAAACACAAATAAAATAAATCTTTAGAAAAAAGAAACAGTTATTAAAATAAAAAGACATCCTACCTATGGGAGAAAATATTTGTATAACATACATCTAACAAGGGGCTAATACCAAAGATCTAAGAATGCACACAACTCAAAACAAAAAAAATGTGCAGAAAAGCTAAACTACCTCTCTAACGGGCACAAACAAATGGCCAACAGGCACATGGAAAACTATTCAATATCACTCATCATCATGGAAATTCAATCAAAAACATAAGGAGATATCACCTCACCCCTGTGAAAATGGCCCATCTCAAAAAAACCAGAAACAAATTTTTGCAAAGGTATGGAGAAAATGAACGCTCCCACTCTGTTGGTGGGAATGTTGACTGGTCTAGCCTCTATGGAAAACAGTCTGGCGGTTTCTCAGAATGTTAAAAACAGGTCTACCATATGATCCAGCAGTTCCACATCTTGGTAATTATCCAGAAAAAGCAAAGACACTAATCTGAAGGTATATATGCACTCTTACATTCATTGCAGCATTATTTACAATAGTAAAGTTAGCAAACAAGTACTGAACAACAGATGAGTAGATTAAGAACATGTGGTATATTTACATGATGAAATACTACTCAGCCGTGAAAAAAATGACCTCTTGCCACTTGTGATACCGTGGATGGAACTGGAGTGGATTATGTTAAGCAAAGTAAGTCTGAATGAGAAAGACAAATACTAGATGATTTCACTCGTGGAATATAGAGAAACAAACCAAAGGAACCAATGAAAGTAAACCCAAACTGTAGAAACAGAACTGCAGAACTGAGGCTACCAAAAGGGGAGAGTGAGGTGGGAATGAAGGGAGGGGAGATCAGTGGTCTGTGGTAAAGATCTATAGTGCTCTGGTGGTGGGTGGGGTGATATCCATTAACCTATTTCCCTAAATCCTACAGAGCACTGTGTATGATTACCTCAGTAATAAAAAAATTTTATTACCTCAGTAATAAAAATTAAACGACCAAAAAGCCCAAAAGGGATCTGCAAATTGGACAGTGACAAATGGACTCCATGAGCTCCTCCCTGGAGGCCCAGAAGATGAGATGGTAACAGAAAAGTGCATGCCCAGTGCTTGGGACATGCCCTGCTTCCCAAGGAGGCTTGGCCCCAGTTGTCTATAGCCTGGACATGTAACTGCTGAGACTGTCTGGGGTGACCCTGCTCCTGTTTGCGTTCTCATGATGAAGCTCCATCTTTCCTTCACACCCTGAAAGGGCTGTCTCTGATGAGAAAACGGAACAAAGTGACAGGGCCCAGATCACACAGTTGAACCCAGGGCCTTCCCCACCCCTCAGGGATACGCTCTTTCTGCACTAGTGGGCCTCTTGAGTTCATGATGCTTCTCCCTTTCGCTCTGCTGCTGGAAACGCAATGAGCTGCAGGGCATGTAATGAGGACAGACGTCTTGACCTGGTCTGGACCCCATCGCTGTCTCTGTCTCTGCTTTACTAGGAACTTGGTTGGTCAGAACTGGGAATCCAGAGTGGCTTGGTGTACAGACACAGGGAATCTGATTGGTAATCCCCTGGAAACAGCCATCATCCTACAGTAGCAGGGAACTGTCCTCAGTTTCTTTATGTGTTAGCTAAGATGTACAAACAAGCCAGGTGCCTTCTGGCCTCTGAATAATGGATACTGTCGGTAAAAGGAGTTAATGCAAATTAATAGCAGCAATGTCCGAAAGCACTCATAGCAACATTAACTGCAGATGACAACCTGACTGAATATCCCCATCCTGCAAACTGAAAAATCAGAGAAAATTAGACTTAGTAAAATTAAAATGCTAAAAGCACACAGACAAATTTGCTGTTGATGAAGACTGACAAAAGAATCAAAATTTCTCTATCAATCTTAAATCTGTGATGTTTGACCCTTGAAGATTGGATTTAGTCAGAGGAGGAAAAGGAGGAAGAGGAAACAGGAAAACACAGAACTACAAAAGGAAAAACACAAAAGCAAAGGCTGAAGTGTATAAAACATGCAAAGATAAAATGTTCAAAACATGCAATTCCATAGAGCCAGAAAGTAGGTTAGTGGTTGACAGAGTTTTGGGGGGAGTGGGGAGTGATTGCAAGTGGGCATGGGACTTCTTGGTGGGGTGATGAAAATGTTCTGGAACTAGCCTGTGGTAATGGTTGCACAATTCTTCAAATATACTAAAAAACACTGAATTGTATGCTTTGAATAAGTAAATTGTATGGTATGTGAATTATATTTCAATAAATTATTAAAAATTGCTATGGACAAAACAAAACTGATTAATGAATCACATCTTTGTTGAATTATTCTTAGAAGAAGAACTGAATCACATCTTTGTTGAGTAATTCCTACGAAAAAGAATTTAATTCCCTCTTTGTTGAAAATTCTTATGAAAAAGAATTTTTGCCTTTATAAAATATAAAGGGGAAATATTGGCAATCATTTAACTGCCCCACATAAAAAACTGATGAAAGAATTAAATGGATTGATGGTGTTTGCCCTGGAAAATACTCACACAATGAAAATTCATCAACTTAGGTATAATTCTGGGTTAAATATCTATGTTCACAAATAGCCTCCTCAAGTCAAGAGCTCCGATTGCCCACTGCTCTCTCCTCCACTGCCCTGGGCAAGAGATTCTGACCAAACTCAGCCTTAGACTGCACCAGTGTTTTTCAGGACATGGAATTTCAAGGCACTGGGGAACCTCAGCTGACTCGCGTTTAACAGTGCTTACCTTGCTTTGCAAAGCGTCTCTTGCGCCTTGTTTTGGCCCTGCGACCAATAAATAGGGCACTGATCCTCTCAGTCCAGGCCACCTGAGTGTCAGTATCTGCAACCCCGCATCGGGGCTGTGTCATCTGGTACAGAGTGGCAGGATCCAGTATGCCACTGACAGGCAGCTGGGACACCCACTGGAACTCCCTGTCAGGAGGAATTGACATGAAGGATGAGAGAGGTGGGCGGGGGCATGGGGGGGGCAGCAGGGGTGTCCCTGGAGATGGCAGCGAAGGGAGGGAGGGAGCTAGGCTGTGCAATCCACCTGTAAGAGACCAACCTTCCAGCAGGAGGAGGTGACCCCAGGTTTGTACTCCACCACCTCCAAGTTCTCTACACCCCTCTGTCCTACCTGATGGCATTGCTGAATTGCGAGGAGGTGGGGGCTTTGGGGACCCGTGCACTGAGATATCCGTACTTCTCCAGGAATGCCTGGGGGAAAGAGGAACATCAGTTTTTCCCACAATGGGCATCCTTTCTCCTATCCCAGTCTCTGAATGCCAAGGGCACAAATGTCATGCCCAGTCTTGTCCCAACAAGATCTGCGAGCCCCAGCAGAAAGCCACAGGATCAACACTGGAAGGACCTGGGCTCAGTCCCATGCTATGACTGACCAGCTGAATGACCCTGGGCCAGCCACTTGATGTTTCTGAACCTCAGCTTCCTTGTTTTTAAAACTAGCCAAGCAGTCCCTACCTTGCATATCTCATGGCACTGAAACCTAGCTGGCAAGCTACTTCTCCAAACCACGTTTCTTAACTGTACAATGGGCTTAGAAACTGTCCTACCAACCTCTATCAAAGATCTACAAAGAGCTTATACAAGTCAACAAAAACAAAGTAAACAACCCAGTCAAAAAATGGGCAGAACTAAAAAGATACTTCTCCACAGAGGACATGCAGGGAAATGAAAAAATGTTCAGCAGCACAACCAGGGAAATGCAAATCAAAACCATGTAAGATACTACCACATACCAGTAAGAATGCACATATTTAAAAAAATTGAAAACAAATGCTGGTGAGGATGTGGAGAAAAAGGAGCCCTTGTACTGCTGGTGGGAGTGCAAACTGGTCCAATGAAAGCTATGTGGAAGACCCTCAAATTACTAAGAATGGATCTACCATATGACCCAGCAATTCTTTTGCTAGAAATTTGTGGCAAAGGACACAAAAATATTAATTTGAAAGGAAACCTGTGCTCATGTTTATTGCAGCACTATTTATATTAGCTAAGACATGTAAACACCCTAAATGCCAAAAATAAGATGACTGGATCAAGAAAATATGATATATTAATACAATGGAATACTACTCAGCTATCAAAAAGATAACTGCATATCATTTACAGCAGTATGAATGGAGCTGGTAAGGATTATGCTCAGTGAAATGAATCAAAAGGAAAAGAAAAAACATTGGATAGTTTCAATTATAGGAGAAATATAGAGTAGCCAAAAAAGGGCAAAACTTGTAGGCAACTATAGAGCTGAGGTTTTAAGCAGGGGAGACAGAGGAAAAGGAATCAAAACAGGTGAGGGAAGAAAACAAGGGACCATGTAATGTTTCATAGGTGATGTGGTGGCTAGATATTTACAGGGACTACACCTGAGGTGAGAAATCAAATACTATACAAAAATGGACAACAATGGAAAAAATTAAAAATAAATAAAAGGGAAAAAATAACAAAAGAAATAGTCCTTACCTTACAGGATTTTTTTTGTGAGGAAGGACCACAATAATGAATCTACTGAGGACAGTGTCTATGAACTGAGAAGTGCTCTTACCAGAGGGGCTACATTGTAAATATATACTACTCATAGGGCTCTATTTGGCTCCTGAAATATCGCACCTCTCTGGGAAATTTCCCTGGATTGATCAGGAGCTGAGCTGATTATGTACCATCTCAGCCATGCCCACTGGGAATTAATTATCACTCTAATTCTGGCTACTTCCTAAACAGTTCTCCACCTCCTTACAATGCAGATGCGCAGATTTTATGAAATCCTAAGAGTAGCCAATGTACTTAACCTCAACCTTGCTTTTTATATAAAAACCTGATTCTCTAGAGAATTTTTTTTTATTTAGTGACCTGCCCCCTGCTCCTTTGATTCATTTGTTTGTAAATTCATGCAATGTGCTGGATACCTGCCAGCTGTATGGTCAACATGACACTCCCAAAGGAGCTTATAAATTTGTGGACAGAGACAGATAATAAAAACAGAGAACAAACAAAAAGAAAAGAAACCAAGTGATAGGATTGAGAATAACTTCAAGAAACTTCACATTGGGAGGTGCCTCAAAAGAGCTGATGTTTGACCTGAGTCCTAAAAAATGAGAAGTAACTGGCCTAGCAGATGTGGGGAAGGATGTTCCAGGCAGAGGGAGCTACAGATGTAAATGCTCTGAGCTGGAAATGACCTTGATGTGTTTGAGGAACAGAAGCAAGGATGGAGCAGGGAGGGCAGGCTACAGCCAGAGGGGCGGGGCTGTCAGCTATGGGAAAGAATATGAGTTTTATTTTAGGTCTGATGAGGAATTAGAATTGTGGGGAATGAGTGCTGTCTTAGCACTGTCTCCACCATGGCCTGAGTTCTATGGCTGGCCAGGGGGCTGACCCACATGGCACAGCAGACTTCTGTGCCATGCATCCTCTTACTCACACACATAGCTCCCTACCTCTGGTCTATACCCCAGTTCTTCTACAAATAAATAAATACATCTTAAAGAGAGACAGAGGGAGGAATCCAGGAGAGCTCCTAATTTTATTGTTTAATATTTATTTTACTTACACATACAAGCTATGTATGAGTGTAGGCCAGAGGTGCAGGGCAGGGGGTGTGAGAGGATTCACCAGAGACAGAGGGGAGCAGAACAGGCAGATGGACTGAAATATCCTGCTGAGGGGAGTAGCAGGTGACACAGGCCAGGTCAGCTGTGCCTTGTGGGTCAGTTCCCTGGCCTGGGGATAGAACTGATAGCTTCATAGTGCTGAGATTTAACCCCCTGAGTCACCAAGGAGGCTCTGAGCTCCTAATTTTTTGCCTGGAAGGCCATACCCTTTACTGTTTGAGGAAACCTGGGGGTGGGCTATGGCAGTGCTGATAAGATGAACAGTGATGGCAAGTGGGCTTGGCTGTGTACTTCTGGCGCTCAAGGGTGAGCCCAGATTCTTCCAGCAAGTAGGTGGTGCAAAGCTGGGGGGCTAGATGAGACCCCTGGGAAATTGTGCAACTGGAGAACATCCCTCTGAGAAAAGGCTCAGAGCCTTTTACTCACTGTCTGTCCTCACACACTTCCTTGGCAGCCGATGGAGAGATGGGGTGTGCGACGCTGCCCTCATCTGTGCCCAGCGCTACCTTCAGGGAAATAATTCTTCTGGCTCCCTGCTTGTCTTCACTGATAAAGAGGCACCAGTGGGTTAAAAACTGTCCCTCTGCTAATACATTCACATACAGACACACAGTTTCTTCATTTTCACGCCTTGTTGTCACCTCTGCAGAAGAAATTTTCCGGTTTCTAAATTATCTCACTCCCACTTTTCCTTGTGGTCTTTCAATTAACTCCACACATAGCTGTTTGCCTCAAGAAAAAGGTACAAGTTGGGAATACAATTAAATACCGTGTCAGGATTCACTGGTCCAAGGCCTTTGCAAGGATTTAGCCTGTTCTTCGTGGATTCAGCCTCCTCTTTGTGGATTTCATCTCTTTAGCAACCTCCACATCTTCCCAAGAAAGCCACTTCCCAGAAGAAACCCTTATTTAGATAACAGAGCCCTACCAAGTCTGCATTGTATTTCTGCATCAACACGTTAGAATTTCAAAACTGTTGTTCTCTTTTACTCTTTTGCAAATATAAGCCCTTTTAGATGCATAGTGATTAAAAGGGTTCTAGTAGTTTAAGCTGGAAGACTATTTAGGCTCAAAATAGCATGGTAATAGGGAACAGCCTCTGGGCTTGGCATCCAGAATCTGTTTCTTACCCTCCTGCTGCTGGGTGGCCAGGGCCAAATTATATAACCTCTCTGAGTCTCCTTTTCTTTGTCCACAACGTGAGAACAAGCATTACCCCCAAGGACTTCTCAGCTCACATAAAGCCCAGCTATCTAGTATGTAGTTAATGCTCTAGAAGCAGATCTAGCTGATTTACTTTAGAGGAAAAATTAACAACACGCTTTTAGAATGCAGGTGGGACTGCTTTGAATGAGGCAGACCTCGATCGCAATTCAGTGTTCTAGCTGATCCCTGGTTCTCCAGACCTCCGCTCTGGACCCTGATAGGGATGAGGGAAGTGGCTTTCTAAAGGAAGTGGACAAATGCCTCCATTTTGCTGAGTGAGTGACTTGGGAGTGATTGGATCACAGGCCAACAGGCTGGTGTTTCCTGTGCTGCCCCCCTCAAACCCATCCAGCTCTTATCTGGGAGTTGGCCCTGGTTCTGCCAACTAGGAAGCCTGGGGATAGAGCGGGCAGGGGGAGGGGAAACTGACTAGCGGCGTCTCCTGTTTCCTGCCTGGCACTTTGGCAGGCTAGGTGGGGTGGAAGGCAGGATGGGGTGGAGACCTTTTTCAAAGGCCCTTCAGGGGGAGGTCCTGGGCCTTTCTGTCTGTCTCTAGGACCCAGCAGATTGCCAGGCATACTGAACACCCAGAGGGCTGAGTGAGCCCGTGTCCAGGATATCATACAATAGACACCAAAAGAATGAGAGAAAAATGTCACGCATTTAGTAATTTATATTTTCATAAATGTCCTTAAATATTATAGCAGGAATAGTCTGGACTTAAGGATTTCCGTATATATACTTTATATTTAATATCCATGTATTTAACTTTTAAAAATTACACAGAGGAAGGGGGCCCCACAGTGTTGAAAGTGCTAAAGTTTTATTGAGTGTAGGCTGACCCACGGTCTCGGTAGAGGAGGCAGGGCGGAGGTGCCCTCTGCTCCTGGAGCTGTCCCTAGCCCTCTTTCTTCTGTGCTCCATTTGCCATGCCTCAATTTCCCCCTGCAGAAGAAAGAGCAGGTGTGTGCAGGGGACAGGGAGTCTGAGGGACCCCAGGAGAAGACACTGGGCTGGGCAGTGGACCTCTAGTTCCCAACTTGACCTAGACTACCCAGCTTGGAGGAGTCATTTCCTCTCCAGGGTGCAGTGTTCCAGGAGCTTCTCGGGCCTTCTCTTAGGGACTCTCTGAGATCCAGCCAGGTCACCCTCCCCAGGGCCCCTCTGTGGAACCTGTGTCCAGGCTGCTCCTCTCTGCCTGCAGCAGGATCAGCAGCTTCTCTCTTTTCTCTGTTTTCCACCCATCATCTCTGGGGGAGCCCAAGGCTTGAATGGAGAGGAAGCTGGCAGGTTGTGCCCTTTCAGTGATTCATCCTGCTTGGACTTAAAAATTTGTGTCAACATGTCTCACCTACTTGGAAGGGTGGGGGGAGTGCTGGGGCTACATTCCTGGGGAGTCACCTCTGCAAAACCCTGGGAGCATCTATGGGGTTTGGGTAAAATGAAAATAGTCTTCTTGGGATCCAGAGAGCTAAGGGTAATCAGATCTCTGAGGTTCTAGTCCCACATGGGTTCTGTCTTGTCATAGGAGGCTGTTGAGAGCCCCACCCACTTAGTGACTGAGGGAATGAGAAATTTCGACGGTTTCTGAACAGGGCAAGACTAGCAATGAGGTGGAGCAAAATAAATCCAGCCTGAGACAAGAACTCTGAGTCACTGGCCGGGCAAGCACAGTGGACTGAGTCTCGAATTGTATTCCTGCTGCTATTGTGTCCTGGGCCTCTTTGGGCCTCAATTTCCTCTTCTATAATATCAGGGGCTTGGCTGTATTCCAGCTCCTTCTATTATTGCAGCCTTGTTTCTACAACTGATTAGTTGTGCAAACAATGACAAATTGACTTAACCTCTCTGTGCCCCAAAGCATATATGCCCCCCAAAACTTGGGGGGTAAGAATACTGCTTTATGTTTCTCACATGCACATTGTGAAAATACAGTAAAGCTTCAGGACGGTTGTCCCATCAATAGTCAGTGCTTTATTGCAGATCTCCTAGGAGGGTCAGCTCCTAATCTCATGTTCCTAAAGCAGCTGTCACATTTCCCACATCAAAGAATTGCAGCAAAAATGAAACCATGAATTAAAACATTGCAAACATAGCAAGCTCACACAGAAACCATGATTTATCATCATTTATTCCATCTCATTTTCTGTTTCATTACAGTCTCTGTGATTGTGTTTGTCACTAAAACATTTTTAGTGTTATTATCCAAGTCGAGATTCAAGTGGTGATAGCTGGCATTCTGCTTTGGCATGTTCTAGACATTAAAATGTTTTTATGTCATGGGGAGCTCAGGGAGTCCTTGGCCATTCCAGACTTTTTAAGGGGTCCCCTCTGCTCCATGTAGGCGCATAGGTGGGACAGAAGTTGTCGTCCCTGTTGTCAAGATCGGGGTGGCAGTGTCTTGCTAACGGGGCCTAGTGAGCAACAGAGCCAATAATCAAGTATGAATCCTCTGACCCCTATTCCAGCATGTTTTCTTCATACTCAAACAAGTGAGTTTGAATTCTCTCTCCTGAGGATATAGTCTTCAAATAAGAAAAAAAAGAAAAACTGGGAGAGTTCCCAGCTGGATTCTCCTGTCCCCTCTGAACAGCCCAGGGGCAGAGCAGGGGGAGGGAGCGGGCAGTGGTAGACTTTCCACAGGGCCCAGTCACTAAGGTTTCTCCCTCCCTTCTACCCCCTTCCCACTCTTCCCCATCTCTTTTCCCCTTCCCCCATTTTCATATTTACAAAGTTCTGGCTGGGTAACCTAGAAACCTCTTGTTGTAACACCCATTTTTGAAATATTCTGTTCTTAAGAAAGCTGGAGGAACTTATCTGGCCAGCCTCTATCCAGAGACTTCTTTCCATAGTTCCAAACAGCTTCCTGCAGGTGCCCTGGTCTGTGCCGAGCAGGTGGACACACAATAGTGCCCTAACCAGGTTTGGGGTGTGAGGAGAGCTGTCTGTCTTTCTCTGTTGTGTTCCTATCTTCACTGCCCAGCTTTTGCTAGCTGTCTTGGTTCTCAACTGTCACCATATTGTGATCCCTGAGAGTCTTTTCTGTGCTTCTGTTCACCCCGTCCACATGAGTCACTGTGCTGAGTCCTTGGGAACAGCTTCCACACCCTGGCTTTTAGGCTTCTGACTCACAAAAAGTCAAATGAATGGCTCTGGGGTATGAGAAGCAGACTGTGCAGCTGGGGGTGGAAACACCACAGAAGCTCCCATGTTTCCCTGGAGAAACAACCCAGCTCCCTGTTGGCCTGGCACACCAGGAGAAGCCATGTATGTATGTATGGGCCACCCCAGAGGAAGGCAGGTCCTGGACATACTGTCTGATTGTTCTAAAGAAAGCCCAAGCAAAGCACAGTAGACAGGTCCTCTGGGACAGCCCGTGTTGCCCACGACCAGGAGAGGGCCTGGCTGAGAATGGAAAGGGGGCCAGGGTGATGACATCATTTGTTCTCCCAACCTTGCAACTCAGCAGTGGGGGCTTATCCTCCAACTAGTGTGGAGAACAGCCCTCGTTTTCCTAGTGAGCAACAATGAACTTGTTCATAATGCAGCTTTTGTAAGCAGTCCCCTCCCAGGAAAAACCCCACTCTGGACATTCTTCAACTTCATTCTTTTGTGTGCACATGGGGGACAACCAGATAGCCTGGATTCACAGGCAGATGAAATGTACAGGCATGCACATGTAGACAGATGTGAGCATACAACATGTCAAAGCCAAAGAATATTAGTGCTAGCGAGGATTTTCAATCTTTTGAGAAATGAAATACCCTTATTTTACAGAGGAGGAAACCACAGCTGGAGAAGTGAAAGGAGTAGCCCGAGATCACACAACTTGCTTTTCTTATTTCTTCTCTTCTGTGTCCTGAACTCTGGCCTTTGCTCATCAGCTCAGCAGAGTGCTGTGCTACTGGGGTTGAGGGGAGGCAGGTTGCTGCAGTCAGGGAATATACCTGAGCAAAGAACTAGGGACATCATGGGAAGCATTTTGTGAGGTGCCCTCTGTGGGTGACTGTCCTTCCCTAGCTGACCGCAACTATATTTCCAGTTGGCTTGTCCTTCTTGTACTCTTCCTCAACACTCTTCCATTGATTGTGGGGTCTGTGTTCCCTCCCCTTGAAAAGGGGTGGGGGCTGTGATGCTCCAGCCTATGGGAGTCTAGGTCATAACATGGACACAGCTTCTGCTTCTCTCCCTTTTAGAATTTTCATCCTTGAGATCCAGCCACCATGCTGTGAGGCAGCTGAAACACGCCCATACTGAACACAGTGTGTACAGGAGTGCAGGGAGAAGACCTGGGCCCCAGGCTGCCAGCCATCAGCTGCTGAATAAACAGCCTTCAGACCATTTCAAGCTCAGTGTAGAGGGAAGACAGGCTGCCTTGATGCACTTGTTTAAAATTCTGACCCACAATATCCATGGACCTTATAAATGGGTATTTTACTTCACTTAGTTTTGGAGCAATTTGTAATGTAGCCATAGTAACTGCAAGACCATCTCTTAGGAATTACAGCCTTGTGGTGCCTGTCATCCAATGCTGAAAATAGCTGCTTTACATATTTTGTCTTGTTTTATTATTGTAGAAGAGCTAGTCATCAGCCAGGATTTTAATCTCTAAAATAACAGTAAAGATAAGAATAACTACAACACTGAGAACAACTTCTTTCTCCTGACTGCCTCCTCTGTACTAGGTGCTGTGCTGAGCATTTTACATACATTGTGTCAATGAAACCACATAATGAATTTATGAAATAGATAAGATTAACCCTCACTGTACAGAAATGATGACTGAGATGCATGAAAGCAAAATAATTCACTCATGGTTTGCACACCGTTCTGTCTAATATGAAATTACATACAATTTACCAGATACAGAAACACATTTAGACACACTGAAACACACATACGCACAGGTATACAGAGATACATACACATTCATTACATATTTCCAGAGATTTTTAAATGTTTTTTATCCTCAGAGTTAAAATCTCCTTCCTCCATTCATGCTAAATAAACTGGAAGACACTCAATCTGCTAGATATTACATTTCCCAAGCATACCCCAAGATGAAATTCTCTCCATCTGGGGCCACCACAGGCATGGGAGGCAGAGATAGTCTGTGTTCTCCTGCCGAGGGTTGCCGGGGACTTGGGCTCTGGGGGGAGGTGGGTAGGTCTCTGAACTAGACTTGGCTTGGTAGACAGAAGCCTTCTCCTGGGACCATGAGAACTCTCCACTTGATGTTGTAAAACACAAAATTCAGAGGAACAAAGTGATTCCCTAATGTCCAAAAGCAGGGAGCACAGAGCAAAAGACTAGGCCTGGAAGGGAAAGGAGTGAAGGAGTTTGAGAGCATTTCCAGATATTCCAGAGCCGTGAGAGGAGCAGGCTGCGGAAGGAAGAGGGATTCAGAGTGTGAGCTCCTTGTTCTACAGCAAAATACCTTTCCTAGGCAGGAAGGGGAGACTGAGTTCTCACCTGGCAGTTTCAAAGCAGGAAGGGGAGCAAGAGTATCCAGGTTGAACTTAGTAAGTTATAACTTATTCCTATCTTGTCTTATAAGAACACAGAGATGGGCCTCCCTGGTGGTCCAAGAGTTTGAGTATAGCACTATGAAGCTATCTGCAGTCACTGCAGCATGAGCTTGATACCTGGCCAGGGAGGTGACCCCTATGGCGTGGCAGACCTCTCCTGACCCACCCACTGCTCCCCTCAGCGGTGTATTCATCAATCTTCCTGTTCTGCTCCGGACTCTGTCTCTGGTGAATTCTCTCACCACCACCCCTGCATCTCTGGCCTGTACCCCAGTTCTTGTAGGCATAGATAAACAAATCTTTAAAAAAGAAAAAGAAACACAGAGATGCTCTGGGGAGCAGGGGGGAAAGAAATAATACCAACATATTATTACAATTACCTTTGTCTAGAAAATAGATACCCCAAGTGGATCCTTATGCTTTGTGCAAGCCACAGCAGTTGATTCCAAAGGAGGAATATGAAATGATCTCTACCTCCCTGCCTCCTTTCTCAAATTCAGTCCTTGAGTACTAGGTTCTAGGAAATTTAAACTCCCTAGAAGTAACTCTTAGCATTTTACCATACAATGGATATTACCATTTTACAATGAAGAAGCTAGTTCTGAAATGGGGCACTAACTTGTCTGAGCTGGTCAGCCATAGCAGCAGTCCAGAAAACCAGTGCTGTCTCTTGAGTCCAGGGCCAGTCCACTACCTTCTGGAGGATGCCGGGCATCCAGTAAATGAGCTGTCACGTCTTTCCAGCCCGGGCATCAAGGGACAACGTTTTCCTGCTAAGTTGGGGTGCAGGGGTTCCCTCACTTTCAGTTCTTATTTTTCTATCCCATTTTGTCACTCTTTCCCCTCCCACCTACTACGTCCTCCCCCATCAATGAACGCAGACCCGCGTGCTTGTGAGGTCCCACGGCAAAGAATGCTGTCCCGTATTCGTGCGCAAGGTTGATGTATGAAGGACCCGAGTTGGGTAACAGAGCGTTAGCGCAGGTGGGACGTCTGGGAGACCTAACTGCAGAGTTCTGCGGGATCTCAGGCGGACCCCTTTCCTCCCCCCATGACGTACCTCCGCCTCCCTGCGCAGCTCCTGGCCCACGCGTCCCGCAAGCTGGGCGTCCTGGCCGCCCCACAGAAGCAGCAACAGCAGCAGGCTGCGCCTCAGGAGGTAGAGCCGCGCAGACATCTCGCCACGGTCCTAACCGCGGGCTGAGGGGCTTGGAAGCTGCGGCGCGCTGGGCAGCACGCCCAGCTCTGCCCCCGGGATCCCGGCGAGGCGCAGCTCGGTGCCCCCCCCCCGCGCGGAGGGGACGGGTCTCAGGGGCTCGCGGGTACCCCGCTTCTGCGCCCGCCTCGCTCTTCCACGACGCTCCACCCAGAGATGGTCGAAACGAGGTGGTTCAGTCCCGCGGGTGCCGGCCCACGGGTGCGCCCGGCTCTAAACAGGCAAGGGAGGAAGGGGTGGGGGGAGGCGGGGCTGGGATTCCGGCGCTCCAGCCCCACCCACCCGCCCGGCAGCTGGAACGCGCGGAGCGGCCCCCAAGCTCTGCCGTGGGCTGAGCGACCTCGCCCAGCCCCCGGCCCGCGACGGCTCTCGGGTGCCACTTCCAGTGGCTCGGACTCTCTAGCGGGGGAAGAAGGGTCTTTTGATGACTGTGGCTAGCTGAGACTTCGATGGAACGGGGTCCTCCCCTACCTGAGGACCCTGATTTCAGCTAGGTGGGCAGGGACACAGGTATTGAAGAAGAAGCCCTGGGCTCGAGTCGGAAGAGTTGGGTTTGATTAGTACTAGGCAAAAGTCAACTTTTCATTCTCTGTCTTGGTATCTGCAAACAGGTTGCTGTCTCTTTTAGCCTCAACTCGCTAATCTGCCCGCTGACACCCACCTCTGGGAGTTGTGGAGCTTAGATGAGGAAAGGAGTGTAAAAGTAATTTAGATTCTATCAAGTGCTAAGAGAGTGTGATGCTAAGCTCTGATCCTAGTGAGAAGGGCAGCAGCAGCATACAGAATGCTTTGTTTGTTTTTGTTATTTAGAAAAAGGTTTCACTGCCGTGGTGGAATTTTGAGAAGACACCTTCTCAGAGTAGACTTCTTAAAACTGGAGTCCAGGGCCCTCCCTGGTGGCACAGCGGGATAAAGCACAGCACTAAGAAGCTAAAGCCACTTCCGCATGAGTTCGATCCCCTGCCCAGGAGGTGACCACATGGCGTGGCAGACCTCTCCTGACCCGCCCACTGCTCCCCTCAGCAGTGTACTTCATGGATCTGCCTGTTCT
>NW_004567118.1:16661738-16677886 GCF_000260355.1 Condylura cristata | reverse complement strand
ATATATATATATTTAAAGATTTATTTATGCATACAAGAACTAGGTATAGGCCAGAGGTGTGGGGGGTGAGCAGATTCACCAGAGCAGAGCAAAGAGCAAAACAGGCAGAATACCTGAAATACTCTGCTGAGGAGAGTAGCGGGCGGGTCAGGAGAGGTCTGCTGTGCCATGTGGGTCAGCTCCCTGGTAGGGAATTGAACTCATGCTGCAGTGGCTGTGCTTTAACCTGTTGCGCTACCAGGGAGGGCCCCCAATAAGTATATTTTGATTGGTCGGGTATAGCTCTGCATTGGGGCAGGGAGATCTGAATGACAGTAGTTGACAAGGACACTGTTGGCCAAGTTGGAGTCAAACCTAGGTTTGCCAGTACTTTCTCTGGCAGAACCTCTGGGTCCCTTCCTCTAGCACCTTGCCCGGGGGTTCACCATCTCAGCTGCATTAGGAGGAAAGGTGAAGACAGGAAGCAGTGGTTCTCTGGAGACTGCTGAGTGTCTGGAAAGGGACAGGCTTGGCCACCCAGAGGACTCATTGATTCCCGATGTATTTGAAATTTGACTTGTTCTTCTTTCCTTGTATCCTCTATTGAATTATTTAATTCCATCCTCCATTTCACTTCCGCTTGCGGTCATAAATGCTATCCAGACTTAGAAGTGCCTACAATAGTTTAGGCAGAACAGATCTTCCTTTCCCCATGTACCCATTCTGGGCTTCAACCAGGCCTATGCACAGGATGTCTCTATTTCCCAGAGAGGTAGCACATTTCCATGGTTAAACCCTGGCAGGGGGAAGGATTCAATTCCCTTCTGCCTATGATGTCGTAAGACCATAACACCATATTCTGTGTTCTTCAGAATTCAGGAACCTATTGCAGTTCTACTGCTGATTTGCTTATGTTTTTACTCTAAGGATACATTCTAAATCAATCACTTTGGATGGGGTGGAGGAGGTAGCCTGCCATGTGAGCAGGGGATTGAGAAGGAAAGGGAGATGAAAAAGGCAGGACAGTTTATTGGCAAGAAGTTCAGTCCCCAGCAAGATCAGAGGAGTGATAGAAGGGGAATGGCTTCAGAGCAGGGATTATCAAAGCATGGCCCAACCATCACTCACATCCAAAATAATTCTGCGCTGACAAGTCTCTATATTAATTCAATACCATTGCTTCTTCGTCTGGGGGGAGAGGCGGTGGGATAGGAATAAAGAGTTGGAATAAATCATAAAGAGTAATGCTTGTTGAGAAATTAATATGTGCCATGTGCTTTAGATAAATCATGTTATTCAGTCTTTCTTGCTCCCTAATGAAAAAGCTACTATTAAGAGCATCCTTATTTTAAAGATGAGGAAACTGTGGGCCTCCCTGGTAGTGAAGGGGGTTAAGTCTTAGCACTATGAAGCTATCCATAGCCACTGCAGCACCAGTACGATCCCCAGCCAGGGAAGTGACCCACATGGCGCAGCAGACCTCTCCTGTGTTACCTGCTGCTCCCCTCAGCAGTATATTTCAGCCCATCTGCCTGTTCTGCTCCCCACCCTGTCTTTGGTGAATCCTTTCACCCTCCTGCACCTTAGGCCTACACCCCAGCTCTTGTATGCATAAGTAAATAAATGAATCTTAGAAAGAAAAATAAAGATGAGGAAACTAGGGCACAAAGGGATTATGTCACTTGTCCAAATCATAAGTCTAGGAGCCAGGGCTCAAACCAAGTATAAGCCCAGCTCTTGCCTCTAGTCAAACTGATAAAATTTAATTCTTGGATCACTTGCATTAAATCACATGACAGCACTTGTTTAAAAAATCATAGTTTTGAGAACTAATCTAGACCTACTGACTCATTTAGTACTATATACCACAGGCGAGTCAAGGATCTGCTGTGCTCCTTCCCTGTCTTGACAGAGCAGGTTTCTGAGCAGCTGGACTGACAGTTCTTTCCACACCACCTCTTCAAAGAGGGCTGTTGCCCCTCCCGCCTTGACCCTGCACTGAGGCTTGATTCAGATCCATGGTGCCTGGTGAGCCTCCCAGAGTGGACAGGACTTCTGTGGAGCCGATGCCAGGGGCCTGTTCACTCTGTCTGCCCAAGGGAGTGGCTGACAACTGCCAGGGCCAGCCCTTCCCCATCAGAAGGCAACAGCTGGCCAAGGAATCCCTTCCTGACGAGGACCCCTTGAATCAGGCAGGATGTGTGGACCTGGACCTCTGGGCCTCAGTTTCTCTTTTCATAACACGAGAAACAATCAGCTTTGTCTCTGCCCCTTCCTTCTCCCCAGGAAATGTGCAGAACACAGAGTAGATTTTATCAGAAGGAATTCTGTGCTCCAGAGAAAGGCACTAACAAAACCATCAACCTCCCAAACTCACAATAATAAGACTAATAAGGACATGAGATTAACTTGGGAGAGTTGAAGGGGAGCCATTTCTCATTGTTTTTGAAGACTTGAGCTGTGAAACTTTGGATTCATTATTGATCATAACTTCTGTACAGTCCTTATTGTGATTCAGTCCTAGCATCCCTGACATTCGAGCAAACACCTCTGCTGCTAGAAGAGAAATTTCCTCTCTTGAGAACATGTGAACATGGACTCAGTTTGGGGCACGTCACCAGTAACCAGTATACCTACCCATCAACCTCCCAGCACACACACACACACACACATACAAGAAAGTGAGAACTGGAAAAGAAAGAAATTGAGTGAGGCAGACTTATGCTGAATCCTGATTTTTACACTTTTTGATCTTTTGCAAGTCAACTAACTAGTACGTTTCTGCCACTTTAAAATGGGAGAATAATAATTTCTGCTTTTTCTACTATGCTATGGAGAGCAAGCTAGGCAATTAGTAAATGTTAAATCCTTTCAATACTGGACCATGGGTGCACAGATCCAAGTGTACACACAGCTATTCTTTGCACAGGTTTCTACTCAGGCATCTTCATGTCAGATGACATCCACTTGTCTGCAGGACAGGACAATGGCCACGCGATACTCTCAGGCTCAGAGCAGCCAGCCGTCTTTCCAAACTCTGATCATAGTTTGTTGGGCGTCAGCCTCTTCTGGTTTGTTTTTTACTCACATCAGGACTCTGGGGACTTGCAAGGAGAACGATAAAAGCCTGGCCAGTTTGGCACGGTGCCCTGCTTCCCTTCCACATAAAGGCTGTCTACTCACAGGCAGCTGGCCTGAAAAGCTGGGCCAGGTCCGGCTCAGCATGTGTTGCTTTGCTCAAAAGACCTGCTAACAGGAAAGTGTCTGGTTCCTTTCTACCCCAAACAGGAAGTGTCTGCCACTGTCCGGAGGGAGTTCTTGGTAGTCTGGTCGTATACAAGAAGACTCCCCTGATGCAGTGGACCTTCCATGTAGGTTTCATGGGAGACTCACTTCCCCGGCCAGGAGGGCTGCCTCCGCGGAAGCTGGGGGCTGAGAGGGTGGTGATGATGGCTACTATGCCTGTGGCACCTGGTGGACAGCAGGCTGTCATCCTTTCAACTGTCATCTAACAGCACGTGTTACTTATTCTGTGCCCCATGGGAGACATTAGAAAGTCCTAGACGAGGTCTCTGAAGTTGAAAGTTTACAGACGAGTCAGAGAGACAAAGCATGCTATTTTCCCCACTTGCTTATTCGTTCATTAAGTACAAGATTTTTCCCCCTCCCCCCTCCCCCACTTTTATTTTTTTAAGTGTTTCAGGCACTATGAGAGGCATTCACTATGAGAGGTTCAGCGATGGCTAGGCAGCCCAGCTAAAGAACAAATGGGCCTTAATCATGGAGGTAAGTCTTGAATTGTGTGGCACCATCTTGAGCTCCACAATTATTTCAAGACGCAAAAGATCTCCATGACCTGGTTTTTAGGCTGGTGCTGGAGCAACAACCTCTGTGGCCCCCTATAGTCTGCTCTGGAGATTGCAGCCAGAGAGCTCCTGGTGAACAAAGTCAGAGCACGCTGGGTCTCTGTTTAAATGGCTCCCTCTACTGGCTTCTCCTCTACTAAATCCACATTCCTCACAGGTCTTGCAAAGCAGACCGGAGGTGGAAGCACTGGGAAGCCAAAGGGGATGGAGACCACTGAGAAATTACCAACAGCAAGGGCATTAGTCTCTGTAGGCTGGAGGAATGCTGGGAGGACTGGGGTCCCTGGGGGAGACTGGGGTCCCTGGAGGAGACTGAGTCTAGAGAAGAGAGCTGCTGTCTGAGGCAGAGAGAAGGGTCAGGCACAGCCCCCTCCTGCCTTTCCTCTATAGTCCAATTTCCACCGCACACCTAGAAGTGACTGCCTGAGGGAATCTCTGAAAGTGAAGGCTAGCCTGCAGGGGTCAGATTCCCAAGTGAAGACTTGAGGAATGGATGGAAGCAAACAGGTTCAACAACACTTTCCTTATGCTTTCATCTCAAGCTGACGTGTAAAACTTAACCTGCTGTCTCCTTAAATATGTACACTGAGGCCAGAATAGTGAACATACAGGGGCCAGGATTTTATAGAATGAAGGAGGGGCAGAGATTAAAGTTTGTTGTAGATAGTTAAGTCTAGGCAAAAGGCTGGAAGGCAGGAGGGTGAGGAGTCCATCTGTGAGATAGTCTGTGGTAGAGGGGCCTTTGGAAAGAAGCCCCTGAGCAGTGCAGACCTGGGAACTCTGTTTCAAGTTTGGGAGAACAAGGACACTGTATAAACAACACTGGGTTTGAGTCGAAGACCTGGGTGTGAGCATCTGTCCCTAACTGGAATTGGCTGTGTGAAGCTGGTAAAGAATTCCAATTACCTGAGCTTCAGTGCTCTCATCTACAAAATGTGAACAGCAGCCTATTAGATTCTTCACTTTTTGTATCTTCATTTTTAAAAATTTTATTTTATTTAAAGATGGAGGGGTTTAGTCTCAGCACTACCACCTAATGGCCCTCTCATGGTAAAGCAGCCTGAGTTCCATCCCTGTCAGGGAGCTGACCCACATGGTGCGAACCTTTTCACCCACTGCTCCCCTTAGCCATGTATTTCAGTGGATCTGCCTGGTTTGTTCCCCTCTGTCTCTGGTGAATCCTCTCACCCACTGCACCTCTAGCTTACACTCCAGTTATTCTATGTAAAGATAAAAAAATAAAAATCTTACAATAAAGAAATAGTTATCTTTTAAAAATATTTATTTATGTATACAGAACTGGGGTACAGGCCAGAGGTACAGGGACAGTGAGAGGATTCACCAGAGACAGAGTGGGGAGCAGAACAGGTTAACCTATGTAGTACACTGCTGAGGGGAGCAGCAGGCAGGTCAGGAGAGGTCTGCTGGGCCTTGTGGATCACCCCGGGGCAGGGATCATTAGCTTCTTAATGTTGTGCTTTAACCCACTGTGTCACCAGGGAGGGCCCTGTTTTTCTTTTTCAATAAGATTTTAAAAACAGATTTATTTATTTATTTATGCAAACAAGTACTGGGGTATAGGCCAGAGGTGCCAGGATTCATCACAGACAGAGTGGGGAACAGAAGAGGAGGATTGAAATATGCTGTTGAGGGGAGCAGTGAGAGTCTGATGACCCATGTGGGTCAGCTCCCTGGCTAGAGATGGAGCTCTTGCTGTAGTGACTGTGGACAGCTTCATAGTGCTGAGATTTAACCCCTTTACCACCAGGGAGGAAGCCAAACTTTCATTTCTTTAGCTTTGTTTGCTTGGACCTGTTTAGAGGGTTCTTTGGCCCTCTTTATCTGAAGTTGAAGGTAATTACTGCTGGTTTAATGAAGAGTGATATCCTCATGCTTTTTTTTCCCCTCACCGGGAGGCATTCTAAACTCATTGCTCTACTTCTACCTCAACTGCCCCTCCTCCTGTTCTCTATCACGCTTGCCCATATGGGAGGCTCCAGAATTCTCTCAACTTCTCCCTCTCTGCTAGCCCTTCTATCCAAATTGGTCACCAGATCTTGGCCACTATACCACCTACCTAAGTAGCTCAGGGTTCTCTTCTCTTACTTCCATCTCCACAGCTACAATCTAATTTTAGGCCACTGTGATCTCTCCCCAGAATTACTACGTTGGCCATCTAGGTCTCTCGGCTTTTAGGCACCTTTTTTCTCCACACATTTTTCATACTGCAGTCCAAAAATGCAGATCCCATCTTATACCCGACCTTTAAAATCTTCTGACAAGCACTTCCCACTGTCTTCACGATAAAACACATAGTCCAAAAGTATTTTGCAAGGTCTCAGTTATTTAGTTCCCCACTTTTCTGATCTCATCTCCTATTATCCTTCTTTCTATAGTCTCTTCCCTCCCTTCCCCCCACATTGAATTACTTTTTAACTAGCCCTCAACACACTTTCCCCCACTTTTTCACTTGGTCAGCTTCTGCTCAGCACCTGTGTGGTTTGCTGCAGAGGTCACATCGTCCTCAGGAAAAATGTCCAGTGTGTTCCCTGATCTTTCACTAGGCAGTTCAGCATAATGGTTAAACCCAGGACTGTGGTGTCTGGTTACCGACCGGGATTCCATTCCACGTTGGCCCTATTCTAGCCGTGTGACCTAAGGTGAGTGAATTCTGCCTTCTCGTCTGTAATGTGGGGATAGTGTTTCATCAGTGTGCTGTGAGAATTAAATGAAATGATGTAAGGTGCCTGACAATTAAAGTTAGCGTTAATAGAGGACTGAAAACTAAAACTTCACACCCCTTCAGCTCCCCCGCGCCCAACTCCACCACATGCCCAGGGTCCGGTTTGTGTGTGATTTCCTTGTAATGCACACGTTTGTTCCAGTATCACCCTGTAGTCTACTTTTTATTCGACAATGTAGTTGGAACAAATCGAAGGCGATCAGGGGTCAGATCTTTCCGTCCCCAAGCACGTCGACTCCGAACGCCCCCAGGTGGCTCAGGCTTTCTTCAGCCAAAGCGGAGCGACCTAGGACATACCATTCGAAATATTAGGGGAAGAAAGGTCTCTACTAACAAATGGTCTGTGTTTATAAGATCGCTTCTCTTTGATCCCTAACTTCAAAATCTGGCGGCCCCAATAAAGTGAGAAATAGCCGCGACTAGGACGCAGAGAGAAGGTTGGGCTTCCCCCCCACCCAATTCGCGGCGTTGGTACTTTCTCTTCTCAATTCCCTCTCAATAATGGTACTGTCCGCAGAGGGGTGAACAGAGAGGGATCCTGAAGTCCTCAGGGGGCGGAGGCCGGTACTAGCACAGAACCACCCCTCCTTCCGTGTAGCTATGGTACGGCTCGCCGTCCCCTGATTGGCTGCCGCGGGCCCGCAGTCGGGCTCAGCCCGCCGTGCCGCCTTCAGTTCAGCTCCGGCCGCCGCGCCGCCTGGCTCTGGTATTCCTTGTTCTCGGCGGGCTCTGGGGGCTCTGCTCCGCGGCCGTTAGTCATGTCGGGTAGGTGACTCCTTCAGCGAGCAGCGGCAGCAACGAGAAGGGGCCTGGCGGGGTTGGGCCGTCTTCCCGCCTACCGGAGGGCCCCGAGGGAGAGCCTCCGGCCCTGAGGGAGGCTTGGGGTGGGGGGGCGGCCGCGGCCGCCGCCATGTTGGACTGGAGGGACGCACGCTCCCAACGCTCTCGGTCTGCAAATCTCGGCGGGAGCGCCTCGGGCCCCTGCCCTTGGAACCTGAGGAGACTTGTCGCCCCGGGGGGAGGGTGTGTAAATCGGGGGGCGGACGCCGTCTACGCCATCAGAGGGGCGGGGGGGAAGCCCGTGAGTAGAGCATCAGCCTGAGAGAATCGGTGCTTCTGGTTCTCCGCTCCGCCTCAGATCTTTCAGCGAGGCCTCGGGCCAGTCATCTCGCCGCCTCGTACCTCAGTTTCCCCATCCGTGAAGTGGAGCTGGGCCTTCTGACTCACCCATTCATCAGGTGGGGGCCTTCTCGCTCCGGGAGCCCTTTGAAAGGACGTTACCTTACACGAAATCCGTCATTCTCTGTGCAGTCACCCCCCCCCATTGAAATAGGGGTGTTCCATTTAATCCAACTTCCTCTTCACCCTTCTCCGTCATGCTCCTCGCCCCTCTCGCTTCTCTCCTTTACGAGCTTGAAAGTGAGCCTTGTCTATTATTGATAGGCCCCACTAGGTACAGGTGGCGTTTGCCTTCAGAAATGCAGCCCAGAGAAAAGGCAGTCTTCCATGGAGCACTTAAGTTGATAGAGTGCCCCGTGGGGTAGGAGAGAAGAAGAGGCATTGGTCCCTGCAGGACAGCCAGTTCATTTCCTGCTTAGCCAGAATATAAAATCTGGAACGTGGATGTCCTCTTGATTTAGCTGCCTTAGCTGATCACACAGGGACCTCTGTTGTTGGGCTACATCACAAGCTGCAAAGACCCAAAGGGCAGAGGCTTGACAGTTTTTAAAAGGGAGAACCTGTTAGTATTAAAACGGCCTCACTCCCTGAAGTAACCCGCCTTTGCAGAAGAATGAAAAAAGTGACCAAATTAGCAGTATTGATTGCACCGAAGAAAAAAACTTAAGTGATTAACATTGAAGTTAAAGTGCCAGAGTATCAGTCTTTTGGGACAGAGGGGATCCCATCTAACAGGCTGTACCTGCTCAGCATTTCTTTAAACTTCTGTTTAATTCTTGCCCAAACAAGAAATAATTTCTTACCCCAAAGTAGCCAGTGGTGCAGTAACTTTTGTCAGGGGCGTACACTGGGATGAAGTCGGTAAAATTCCAGAAGTACATTGTTAAGAGCATGTGTAACCCATTGTGGTTTAAAATAATAAAAGATTTTCCTGCATTGATGGAGAGATTTACCAAGTTTGAGTGCAAATGGTACGCAACTAAAAACACTCTTGATTTTAAACAAATTATTGGTATAAAATAAGGCTTATTTTTATAGGGTGGAGTTGCTTTTGTGGAAAAATAACGTTTAGGGGTTTACTCTTTGTAAATTCAAAATTTTCAGTGTGTCATATTAGGCTGTTCACTGATTTGACTGTTAGTACTGATTTACAAATGACCGAATGCCAGATATTTATCACTTTGTAATGTGAATAATTTTATACTGAGACTGACTTTCTCATGTGAAAACTGTTAATTGCTTGCTTCTGAATTAAGCCATTTAAAATTAGAATCTAAGTTCATTTATAAATGCATGTATAAAATACTTTTGACTGTATAAAAATAGTAATGCTTTGATTTGTTTTTTGATGAATGTTTAAATTAATAAATTTAACCGTAAACTGCCCTTAACCATCTAATGACATTAAGTTTAGTTAAGTTCTTTCAAAATTTCAGGCTACATTTATATTTAATATATTAAATTGATCTAACCACTCCAGGTCTCTGACAGGGCAAACTTACCAACCTAATAAAATATAAATACAAATAAAAATAATAAAAATTACAAATACTGTAAGTCAGACATGCAAATGCTGTTTACAAATGTGAATTTTATGGTACATAAAGTTAAAATCACAAATCTAATATGTTACACATATGTATGTCAAAATAATTCTCACTGTGGCAATGTGGCAGGGCATGATAATGAATGAAAATCATCTACAAACACCTAGAAATGGAAGAAATTACAAAAAAGAAAGGACAAATCCTAACTGCCAAAGTGAAATAGAAGCCAGTGTGGTACATTTAGAATTAAGTTTAGTGGCTTCCTGGAGAGGAGGAGGTTGCAGGTCTCATTATTAGAGACTTGGCTTTTATTGCCCAAGTAACTGAAAGGACAAGAGATGAAGCCTGACATACATGTTTGAAGGACTGTATCTTCAAGGAAATAAACTAGCGTAGTGATAACAAGGAAACCTGGATCCTGAGTGGAAACAAGCCTTTCTGAGGATTTTTGCCATTGGGAACTTAGTAAAATTTAGGTGTATATTTAACTGGCTTTGACATCCAGGAAACCTACCTTAAGATGAGAAGTTAACATAAGGATTGGTTTTGGACTGGTAATTTTGGGGTTCCTAGTAGAAACATGAAATTTCTGGAGGCAATTTTAATAGCTTAGGTCATAAGGGATCTCAGAAAAAAGTGCCTTGCAAAAAAAGATGAAAATACGTGAAAAATTGCAGAACTCCAGGAAACTACAAAAATAAGAGACAATCCAGATTATAATTCCTAAAAGTAATCTGAATGACAATATGTATTTTGAGTTGTAAAGGACTTAAAAGATCAGAGGTGTTAGAGCGAACACTACATTTGAAAAAAGAACAGTCTATGTAGGTGGTAAAAGGTCAATAAATTGAAATGCAGATAAGCTTAATACAAGTCTTTGGTGAAGTGGAAGATAAATGTGATATAATTACCCCTATTTCAGAAGGATAAAGAGATGAGACCTGAAAGATTACATGAAAATTGAGAATTCCTGTAACATCTTGTGTGAGTTTGAAAGCAGAAATTGGGGAAGAATTAGAGAATTTTGCAAAATTGAAAATTGAGTCTTTTGAGTCTAGCAGTAGTCTCGAGCCAAAATTAAATTCTAAACCTGTATACATTGCTGTGAAGCTGCAGATAATAGTAACAAACGTGGAGGGAATAGGGAAATATTAAATAAAAAATAAACATTAAATAAAATGGTAATATTCATGGATTTCTAAAGGTTTTAAGAAACTGGAAAACAAGGTGATCCTTGGAAATGAACCATCAACTTTGAATTTTTTAATCCAAATAAAAATAAATACTAAGTACCACTTTCAGGCCTTTGCAGAAAGATGAGAATAATTAGTATGCAAAAGCAACAGAGGAAACAAATTAGATAAAAATCAAATACAATGGAACATTGATTAAAATGGTTATAGAGATTTTTAAAAAGTGGAAGCAAAAGGTACAGGGGGAAAAAATGGAAGCAAAATGACAGGTGAAAGCTGTGATTGGCATTAGAGTATTAAGATTCTTAAATTCTAATGGGATCATTTGAATTTTATTAAGAGTTGTTAATTGAACATAATCATTAAATTGTGAATAGTAACTTAAAAAGGCAGAAATTAAAAGTACAACTTCTAAAGCAACAGAAGGAAAATTGGGAATAAAGATGCAATTTGTGGAAAAGAAAAAATGATGGTAAATGGATAGGTAGGAATAAATAAAAAGTAACTATAGTTAAAGTATTAAAACACCAGCTGGAAGACAAATTTCACTTTTGGGGAAAATGATCTAAGTAATATGTTCAAAAATGATATACTTGAAAAATAATGTTGAAAGCATCAAGATGAGAAAAGGCCAGCCAGGCAAAACCATAAGGATGATTAGTTGTTTACAGTGAAAATGGTGTGGATATTTTACTGATAGTCTAAATGCAGTGTTAAAAATAAATTTACCTGGAAGATAGGAATCTGTACTTCTATGTGCCAAACAGTATAGCTTCAAAATAGAGAAAGTGAAAAAACAGAAGATGTTGGCAAATCTAAGGTTAAGAGTTTAAAAATAACACCTCCAATTAATAGATCAAGCAGACCAAAAATTAGTAAGAATAGGAATGATAAAACCAATAAGCATCATAGACTTTGAGAATTCAGCTATGAAAAAAGTTCTTTTTGAGTGCATATATACACAAAAGTTATCAATGTGGAAAATTAAAAAAGAGCATAGCCTAACAAATGCCAGGAATAATGCAGGAAGTATCTTCCCTGACTGCAGTGGAATGTAATTAGAAGGCAAAAAGAAGAAAACCCTATACTCTCTTTGGAAATAGCACTTCTGAGTAATTTATGGGTCCAAGACAAGGCTTAATCAAGTTTCAACTAGAATGAGCAGTTTGAAATTTCATAAATAATATCTATAAACTAATTTTCTCTGATGAATATAAAACAGCTGCAACTTCACTGAAGCATACTAAGTAAGGCCAGCCTTAATTGGCCAATATGCTCATTTTTTTATCTTCTGGACTTTTTATTAAAGACAGTTAAGTCAGATTTTATAACTGAAAACTGGGTTATAGGTAAGGACTAAAACTTAATAAATTTAAGACAGGTTCACATGACCTAGGTGTTGTATACTTAAAATTCTGCCTGAGCCAAAGAGGAGTATGCTGAGATCCTGGGTTCCATGTTGTTATGGAAGAGCCCATGTCCACGTCTTGGGATACAGCTAAATTGAAGACTTCATGCATCCCCAAGATACCTAAAGTGTTTGTCATGTATTTCTTCCCCTCTTTACCAGTTTCTGATTTGGGTGAAATTATTCTCATGGTAAATGCATCTTTGTGATCCAGATGCTGTATCCTTTGCTTATTTTTCCCCTTTTTTAAAAAAATTATTTGGCTGTTAGCTATAAATCTATAGTCATTGTCAAGGGTATGGCAGTAATGTTTAATTTTTTCACATTAGGTAACTTTCCTACTCTGAAGTAGCTTGTTTCAGCATTTCATTCAATATTCTAAGTAAAAGTTATGTTGAGTCTGAATGGGGATCTTCTAAACTGCAGTAATGTGGCAAATTTGCTGTCACTAATACAATCAGTGATTGTGTTTTTGTATTGCAGCTTTATATTGGTAAGATTTTTGGTGGGCTTTCAGAGTTCTGACAAGTTTCCTTTCAGATTGGATGAGGTTGAGGCTGATGGTTAGTTTGAAACTCACTCATTTTTTCGCAGTTGAGAGTATTTGAGTACTTTTATCACTAATGAACTTAAGTTATTCTTTTGATTCTGAATAGAAGCCTAAGAGTTGAGCTTAAAAGCTTTGATTTTTTTTTTTTTAAGATTTATTTATGCTTATGAACTGGGGTACAGGCCAGAGGTGCAGGGACGGTGAGAAGAATCACCAGAGACAGAGTGGGGAGCTATGAAGTACACTGCTGGGGGGAGCAGCGGGTTGTTCAGGAGAGGTCTGTCATGCTATGTGGATCACCTCCGGGGCAGGGATCGAACTCATGCTGAAGTGGCTTTAGCTTCTTAGTGCTGCGCTTTAACCTGCTGTGCCACCAGGGAGTGCCCAAAGTTTTGATTTTTAACTGACATTTTAAATTTTTTCTTTTTTGACAGTTTTTAGTTCATGCTTCTCTTGGTAGTTTTTATTGTTAAAAAGCAAGCTAGAAGCATAGGTATCATTAAGTTCATATACCAGTTGGCCAGTGCCCTAAAGCTCAATAAAATGTGGTTAAACAGCTAACCTAGCTGCTTTTAACAAGTCTTTGAAATGTTTTTGTTGCTCTTGACAGTTCAAGCAATCTAGTACAGGGAAATAGTATATATGTTGGACTGGTGAGGATACAGAAGTAAATGTAATTTTGGGGATTTGTCTTGTCAGAATTCATCTTCCTTGGCCCTGATAATTTTTTTTTTTTAAGATTTATTTATGCATACAAGAACTACATACAGTACAGGCCAGAGGTACAGGGAGTAAGAGGATTCGCCAGAGACAGGGTGGAAGCAGAATGGGCAGATGGACTGAAATATACTACTGAGGGGAGCAGCGGGTGAGACAGGAGAGGTCTGCTGCACCATGTGGGTCACTTCCCTGGCAGATGGACTGAAATATACTAAGGGGAGCGGCAGGTGACACAGGAGAGGTCTGCTGCACCATGTGGGTCACTTCCCTGGCTGGGGATCGTACTGGTGCTGCAGTGGCTGTGGGTAGCTTCATAGTACTGAAACTTAATCCCTGACACCACCAGGGAGGCACCTGCTCCTAACAAATTTTACTGCATATAAAGATAACAGAGTTTTTGTTAAAAAGAATAGATTTTCACTGATAGTTTCATATTGGTTCATGTGACCATAAGGGCATGTTTATAGAGTAGTTGCTGTCAAAGAAGTAGTTATTATAAAAAGTAGATTTGTATAGATTTCTTCTTGCAGTGTGTTTTAACTTCTAGTTTTGCCTTCTTTACATTTTTATGATATATTCTTACTATATTTGTAAGAGCTAAAATCATTCTTTGAGGGAATGTAATTTTAAATAAGATCTAAAATTCTTTTTATGTGTTTTAGATTCTGGAAGTTACGGTCAGTCCGGGAGTGAGCAGCAAAGGTAAAGTGTATATACATTTGAATAATACAACTAAAAAGTAGAACTGAGAAAAAGATGAATTTAAGCTTCTTTCTGAGATTTGATATCCAATTAAGATAGTTAAATATTTGCTTGTCATGGAGGAGTCAGCCTTTGTTGTATACACATGCTATAAAACTTTTCTTTTTTTAAAAAGACAATCAGTAAATAATAGATAAATTCTAGAGACTAAAACACATCTAAGTATTGTAAAGATTATATATTCTTTAGAAAATTTAAAAAAAATCCTTATTAAAAGGATTTAAGGAATTGAACTATAACAGATACTTAGGGATAAAAACATTTTATTTTTGATTATATATAATATACTAATGGTTTTTACAGAACAGGCTTTCTTCAAGTGCTACTCCTTAACCATGATTCCAATAAAAACTTCTGTTTTATGTGTATGTGTGCATGCAGTAGGCTACTCTTATCAGAAATGTAGCCTTCAACTTAAAAAGTTTTGCAGTTAAGAATAGTGTCAAGGATCTCTTGTCATCAAAAAACTGACTTTTTTCTTCTCATAAGATAATGCTAGCCTCATAATAGGCATCTAGCAAATGTTTATGCGGCGAAAAGTATTTTATAGTTTAATTTTTTCAGCACTTAATAGCTCTAGAAGAGTAAAAAAATTAATGTAAAAATTTTAATTTTTGACATGTTCAGAAAGTTTGTTTTTGACTAGCTAGAGCTTACATGCTTTAAAATTAAATTCAAATCTGAGGAAGTTACATTTGTTTATTTTATCCAGTAGCAAACTACTCCATTCCAGGCTCTGCTATGACTCGGGATACTATATAATTTCATTCTCTGATAGTACTCTGAAGATACACATAACTTATTACTGAGGCATTAAAATTAGACTTTTATTAGTGCCATACTGCTTTTTTTAGGAAGTTGAAGACAAATTTTAAGGTAAATGGTAAGAGAAATTAATCTGTCAAAACATAGCTAAATTTATTAAAGTGCTAACTTAAAAGGCCATCATTTTCTGTTTCAGATACTTATTATAGGTCTTGCTGCCATGTAGTTTCCTCCCTTCTGTCCCCTCCCTTCCCTGCACATTTCCATAAGAGAGCTATAATTCTCTTGGGATTTTCTAGGACCGTTGAAGTTTTGTTTATCTATGGGAGATTGTCAAAGCGAAACTTGTGGTGTTTGACATTGTGGAGGTCTAGGAGTGACTATATCTTTAATAGTCTTCGGTTATCACCTTCCAATTTAGAATAAGACAGGCATTTTCACAGTTTCTCAGCAAAGAAGCTTGTATTTGAGTATAAATGAAGGTATTTCTTTAAGCTTTTAAGTTTTAGCACATTTCTTTCAAATAGTATATTTTTATCTTACAGTTATTCTTCCTATGGAAATCAAGGCAACCAAGGTTATGGACAAGCACCACAAGTAGGTTAAAATATATATTGTGTTTTTAAATAGTTATTTTTATCCTAAGCAGGTGACAAAACTTGTATTTACCTAAATTTCAGAACTATTCTGGTTATGGGCAAGCGACAGATTCATCATATGGACAGAATTATGGTGGCTACTCCAGTTATGGACAGAGCCAATCAGGTTGGATTGTTTTCTTAACTTTACTGTTTCAAAAATGAAGAAAATCAGAACCTTTACTAAATGGTATGTTCTTCCATTCTTAAGGTTATTCACAGTCTTATGGTGGTTATGAGAATCAAAAGCAAAGTTCATATGGCCAGCAATCTTACAATAACCAAGGACAGCAAAACACGGAATCATCAGGAAGGTAAGAAATCAATAAAAGTACTGAGAATGTTGGGCAGTGGGGTAACAGTTGGTGTAGTAAAACAACAAACCAAAAAAAATCTAGCTTTCGCAAAATAACTTTTCTGAGAAGTTGCAAGAGAGTATGGGTCTCACAGTTTTGTGTTAAGAAGAATGGTGTGGAAATTGACAGCTTTGTTATTTGATGTTTAGAATGTATTTTTTGTAAAATAATTGTTCAGCTGTATATAAACATACAACTTAAATGTTAAAGAGAAGAAAATGTTCGGATGCCTTTATACCTTAGATTAGATTTTAAAAAGTACGACTTACCGAATAAAACCTCTCAATGCTTACTTTATTTATTCCCTTTCTATTTTTTTATCTTTTTTTTTTTTTTAATTATTTATTCGTACAGAACTGTGGTACAGGCCAGAGATGCGGAGGGTGAGAGGATTCACCAGAGACAGAGTGGGGACCAGAACAGGCAGATTGATGAAGTACAC
>NW_004567118.1:16645152-16661638 GCF_000260355.1 Condylura cristata | reverse complement strand
CGGGTCAGGAGAGGTCTGCCGCGCCATGTGGTCACCTCCGGGGCAGGCGGGGATCGAACTCATGCGGAAATGGCTTTAGCTTCTCAGTGCTGTGCTTTAACCCGCCGTGCCACCAGGGAGGGCCTAATCTTTAATGTACATCTTTTATTACAGAAAAAGTGCCAACCCTCCTCATATGTATCAGATACCCTAGAATATATTTTGTTAATATAGGTAGTTGAATAGTTTAGAAATTTTATGAAATGAAAATGGTGCCTCCCAGGCAGTGCAGGGATTAAAGGCAGTGTATCAAGCTGTTGCCAGCCACTGCAATAGTTCAGTCCCTGGCCAGCCAGGGAGCTAACCCATATGGTGAGGCAGACCTCTCCTGTCTTGCCCGCTGCTCCCCTCAGCAGTGTGTTTTGGTAGATCCACCTGTTCTGTTCCCCACCTTGTCTCTGGTGATTCTTCTGTTCTCCCCACAGCTCCTGGTCTACACCCCAGATCTTGTATGCATAAATAAATAAATCTTTAAAAAAAAATTTTCCAATTTGAAGACTCGATGCTTGATACTCATTTTAATAATGGCACCTTAGTTGTATAGATATGAGAGTCCTTTGAAAAGTAGAAGGTGGCCCTCCCTGGTGGCGCAGCGGGTTAAAGCACAGCACTAAGAAGCTTAAGCCATTTCCACATGAGTTCGATCCCTGCCTGCCCTAGAGGAGATCCACATGTTGTGGCAGACCTCTCCTGACCCGCCCGCTGCTCCCCTTAGCAGTGTACTTCATCGATCTGCCTGTTCTGCTCCCCACTCTGTCTCTGGTGAATCCTCTCACTCTCCGCATCTCTGGCCTGTACCCCAGTTCAGTATTAATGTATGGAATAATGTAAAAAATGGACTCTCTGGTGGTCTAATGGTCAAGTTCTCAATACTGTCACTTCTGTGGCCTGAGTTTGATCCCTGACCATGGAGGTGACCCACATAGGTTGCAGCAGACCTCTCCTTTCTTGCCTGCTGCTTCCCTTAGTGGTAAATTTCAGTAAATCTGCCTATTTTGTTTCCTACTCTGTCTGGTGAATTCTCTCACCCTTCCACACCTCTTGCTTATATCCCAGTTTTTCTAGAGTGAATGAATAAGTAAGTGAGTCATGTTACATTAGAAGGAATACCTCCTCAAACCCTGTTGACTAGTTTTAAATTTAAGGAGAATCCTTTTATAAATAAGGATGCATTTTTGGAAGTGTGACTTACATATGTGTAGTAGACCTGACACCATTGTTGTGTTGTGTTACGGTGATTAGTGAGTTAGGGGACATACTTATGACTGTTAAATAATGAGAGGTTTTTTTTTTTAAGTAAACATAACTCAAATCCATTAAGTGTTCCTTTCATCTTGAGAGCAGGTATTTAATAATCACATTGCTCAGAGGTAATAGAATTGCCAGAGGTAATAGAAAAACAATCTTTATTATGTGGTAGTCAGACTTTTCAGAATAAAAGATAGTATCACAAAGCCAGTTTCCCCTTCTAACTCATATAAGACTTAAAGTCTGGATGATTTATCACAATTTTCTAAGATTTACTGTCATTGAAAATATTTAGAAGAATGTACTATAGCTTCTAAAGATTCTATTAAGAAAATAGTTATAAAAATATTATGGGGTAATGTTAAATTAAGTAGTTACCATTTCAGTATAGCTATTAAAAGGGATGTTTGTTAAAAACAGGACAAATCGTGTGTTGTGGAACCTTAAGTTTTATTTATTTATTTTTTTCAAGAAGATGGTAAAAACCATGGTGATTTTTTTTGTTTGTTTCACTACTTTTCAAAGATGGCATGTAGTTTTTCTCATAGTGTGGCACTTCTTCAATGATAGTGAAGTCATTGTAGGTCATTCCATTGGTGATAAGGTTTTATAGCAAAAAGAGCTAAAATACTCCCAAGAAAAAGTAGTATTAAGTATGGTTGAGATGCAGCTAATCAAGCGCCTTATTTCTGTATCATCTCTGTTAACTTGCAGAGGTGAACATTCTTTCTACAAAATCTCTTAAGTTCTTGATTTCTCTTTAGCCAAGGTGGAAGAGCGCCTTCATATGACCAGTCAAACTATGGTCAACAAGATTCATATGACCAACAGTCAGGTTATGATCAACATCAAGGCTCATATGATGATCATTCAAATTATGATCAGCAGCATGATTCCTATAATCAAAACCAGCAGTCCTACCATTCACAAAGGGAAAATTATAGCCACCACACACAAGGTAAGATATACTGACATTTATTATTTTTCTTTTTTTCTCAATATTTGTAAATTGAGTTTTGTGTTAAAAGACCCACATAGGGTTTCACCTATTAGTGAAAATTGGGAGTGATCTTGAACATGTGTTCTCTCTCATGGGTCTCAAAGCTAGTTTATTTGTTTCTGTTTCTGTACTTTCTAAAGCCTTATCAAATGGTTACATGACTTTTGATGGCTGATTATATGAAGTTCCTTTGTTATTGTAGTCAATTTTGATCATTTGACAATGCTGCTACTACTAGTACTGTTGGTAGTGGTATTGATTTATGGAAATTGTGATCTTATATATTAGCTTTCTCTAACTTCATCTAAGAAGGACTAGTCATTCTTATTTTCTATAGTACTTTCTTCATCTCATACTGATATTCAGGAATCTGTCCATGCAGTGAAAATAAATACTTCAAGGGCAAAGGTTCTATCTAATTTATTTTTGTACTTCTGGTGCTTTGTATATAAGTATCCAATAAATATTTGCTGAATAATCAGTTAAATAAGTAAATGAATATAAAGTGAAAGCTCATTCACTGAATATCTCAGATTGAAAATCTAGGTAGTCTCTGTCTATGTTTGCTTTACATTTATATACATTTAAGGTGAAGAAAGTAACTTCTTAAATGAGGATTTTGCTTTTCATCTTTATTGGGGCTCCTGTCTCTGATGTTTTTAACTCATTTTTCTGCATCATCACCATCACATCAGATGCTGATAACCTTATCACTATGCTGCTGTTTGACTAGCAGAATAGTATTTGACACAGCTACAGTTCTCAAACGTTAAATTCCAGAGGATTTTATGAATGACTTGTTTTTGAGTTCTGTGCACATACACCATTTTCCAAAAGACAATATGTGGCCTAAAGAGCCACTTAGCATTATGTTATGGGATGCCTTTGTCAGAAATGACAATGGTTAATTTTTTGTGTATCATTTTTCTTTTTGTAGATGACCGTCGTGACATGAGTAGGTATGGAGAAGATAATAGAGGATATGGCGGGTCACAGGGAGGAGGTAGAGGGCGTGGGGGATATGACAAGGATGGAAGAGGTCCTATGATGGGATCAAGGTAAGTATTTAGGTATAGATGTCTATATTTCTTTCTTCTCTCTTTTTTTTTTTTTCTTTTTCGGGTTACTTAGCATCTATTTTAGATGAGAGACTTAAAAAGGAGTTTATGTTGAGAAGAGAGCAGACATTCAAAATTTTTGCATTCTTAAGATGTCAAATAAATTACCTCAGAGTAAGCAATGCTAGCAGTCACTTTATTTGCTATATATTAAACACCAGAGGAGAAAAATCCCTTATATATTTGTGGTCAAACCACTTAACTATGTTTTTCCTGTCAGAGCTATATAATCCAAACTTTAAAAGATGACTGGGAAATCCAGGTGTATTGTATATGTAATTAAAAAAAGGTAAGTTAATTATAATCTGAGGACAGGGAAGCTGTTTCTAAATCTTAAATCCCCTTGGAAAATATAAAGAGGTAATAGCAGCATGAAGGTAGTATTGGTAAGGTAATAAAGAATTTTATGTAACTATTTTGTTTCCCCTTTTAAATAAATATTATTGAAGTAATTAACATAACATCATATACCATTGTGTATTTTGTCTAGACTAAGCTGTGGAAAAGGGATGGCTTTGTAATTCTACTCTACCCCCCCACCCCATTGTTAATATTAACAACAGGCTTTGACATTTACTTATGGTGTATGTTTTGAAACCTGGTTTTAAAATTTGTAAATACATCTGTAAATTTAGCACCTTGGCACTAAAAATAAGGAAGACGCTGACATTAATTGTCTTCAAATGAAGTTTGCACACTGCAAATTTGTGTGTAAAATACATAAGTTTTAAAGATAGTTTATGTTTCTTGGGAATTGAAATAGCCATTAAAAAAGAAAGAAAGAAAGAAAGAAAGAAAGAAAGAAAGAAATAGCCAGCAGCCTCTTAACTGATACTTAAGATCTGTTAGTACCAGTTCACTCTTTTCTTAGGAACTGAGTATATCTCCTGAGGTGACAAAATAAGCAAAAACAGTTACACACGAAGCATTGTTACTTCTTCAAGGGATTTGATCTCATTGATTTATATTTGTCTATGTTTAGTGTATAGTACTTTGTTTTTAAGGCAAAACTATTTAAACATTTGATAAAATTTTATAAGAGTTGAACATTAAAAAATCTTGATTGATAGCCAAAGTCAGTTTACTAAGGTAAAACACTTTATATCCTTCATTACTAAAGAAAACAGTGTCATCATGTATATATACATGTACAAGGTAAAGTGAGATGGTGCTTCCTCTACCCAGTAGCTTCCCTCTTCTAGTAGAATCCCAAACAAGATTATCAATAGCTATATTAACATTTTTCAGTTAATATGTCAGATAACTGGCTGTTTGGAATCTGTATTTTATGGTACATTCTAATTTAATGTTTTTCATAGAGAAGTTAGAGTTATATCCTAGTTGATACATGAAACTATGACAGTGTCTGAGAATAGTAGAATCCCACTTTTCAGGAGTAGGAAGGTAGAGGAATCTTTAAAAATACGTTTTCTTCTTTCAGAGTTGAAAAGACCCCAACTGTTCCTCCAAATAAAGGATATTTACCATCCCTAAAGTCCCATTTTTAACCACTTTATAACCTTGGCAAAATATTTCAGTTAAGTTTTGACTCAGGTACTGAATCATGAATTATGTTTTTGATTTTTTAACTTTAGTTTTAGCATCTCTTCAAACAAAATCTTATGCAGAAGTCCACTGTCTGGTTCAAGTCAGGGTAGGATTGGGGGAAGGGTCTTGCCCAATTGCTGCCTATCCCATAGCCAAACCACCCACCCCAAACCAATAAATAGGTTGCTTATAAAAGACCATTTTTAGAAATAGATATGAATGATGATTACTCTCTGTTACTATTACCTAATTACTATTGTGTTGTCAGACTTGTTATGTGAAAGGATACATAGTACGTAAATTAGTTTATGTAAGCTATACAGTTTCTTTTAAAATACTCAGCTCTGTACTTTTGAGTGTCAGAGCAATCATAGACAGTATATAAATGCATGAATATAGTTATGCTCCAGTTATACTTAATTTATAGATATTGAAATTGAAATTATTATAATTTTCATGTGTCACAATAATAAATTAATCTTGAAGATGTGCTTTTAAGCTTATCTGTAAGGGTAAAGGGCTTTAAATTTGAATATAAGCACCCAGTTTCAGAATTTTTTTTTCACACTTGGTTTTGCATTTAAGTACCAAATGCCCAGACATTTTTTGTTAGTCTTCATCAACACTCCCATTTGTGTTTCTAATCATCTTACTTAAAAATAGCAAGGTCGAAAATAATCTTTTGCAGACTGTTTGGCAAATACCTGGTTATAGTTGGGTTTATATTTAAAGAAAGTGAAGGTGAGCTGTGTATTAAAGGATAGGAATTCTTAGTAGACTGTATGATTGCATGACTAGGAGGGAAATTCAAAATCAAAATGTAGCTGTCAAATTTGCAATATGGAGGAGAAATGTGAATCTTAATGTTAACTATAGGAAACTTTTAAAAAAATTGAAACAAAAAAGATTCACTTCCTAATTGTCATCTAAAATTGGTCACTGACCTTTTATGCATTTAGAAGTTAAAACCATAAATTTGTCAGTAACTTTAGCATTGTGATAAATGTTGAATGTCTTCAGTTACTAGCATGTCATCAACTTAAGTAACTGTTTCAGGCATTAGTATCTCAGACCTAAAATAAGTTATCTTGAAGTTTGAGTGTTGTCTTCTTACAAGTGTTGATCAATTCGTTTGAAATTGTGCATATGTTCTTGTGCAACTCTAGAACAGTACTGCCCAGTAGGACAATACTATGGGTTACAAACATGAGCCATACATGTAATTTAAAATTTCCTTGTCGCCACATTAGAAATTAGTAATAAGATAAAATTATTTAAAAAAAATATTTATTTATTTATACATACAAGAACTATGGTGTAGGCCAGAAATGCAATGGGGGCAAGAGGGTTCACTAGAGTCAGAATGGAGAACAATAGGCAGATCCACTGAAATATACTGCTGAAGGGAGCTGCGGGCAAGACAGAAGAGGTCTGTTACTCCAAGTGAGTCAACTCCCTGGCTTGGGATTGAACAGATTGCCTGGCAATAGCTTGATATCCCTGAGATTTTAATCCCTGTATTACCAAGAAGACCCTAAGATTAATTTTATCTGTTACATATTTATTTTACCTGTTATATATTTTATTAAATCTAATATATTCAAAATATTTCGTCAGTATAAAACTTACTGAGATAGTATGCATTTTTTTTTATAAAGATACACTTATTCATACAAAACTGGGGTTCAGGCCAGAGGTGCAGGGCAGCAAGAGGATTCACCAGAAACAGAGTGGGTAGCAGAACAGGTAGATTGTCAAAAGTATACTGCTGAAGGGAACAGTGGGTGAGGCAGGAAAGGTCTGTTGCATCATGTGGATCACCTCCTAGGCTGGGGATCGAAAACTTCACTGAGGCGTTCGGGCCAGCTTGCAGTGCTGCGCTTTAACCACTGTGCAACCAGGGAGGGCCTGGTGTGCATTTTTTTATATTAGACATTTGAAATCCAGTTTTTATTTTACATTTGGATTAAATCTCAATTTAAAGTACCCACATTTCAAATGGTCAACAGCCACATGTGTCTGGTGAATATCAGATTGTTAGTGCAGCTTTAGAATGATAGATTTCTTGGCATCCTGGAATATTGGTAAATACTGAATCCAGAAAACATGTTTACCAAGCATATAAGATGTGGGAGAAAATAAACATAAATGTAGTTACTGTTAAGAATGTTAGTTCAATCTGTTGTTTTTTACATTTGTTAATGTTAATCTTCATATCCCAAAACTTAGGAATTAACTATAAAAATTGAAGCCTAGCACAGTTTTTTAATAGCTCATCTTTTCCAATTTTAACTTTTTTTCTCTCCAGATATTAAATATTCTGGGGATATAGATGCCTATATTGATTGTTCTTTTGCTTTTTGGCAGTTTAAAGATTTTTTTTTTAAATTAAAGCTTGGGAATAGAAATTCTGCCAAAGAACCTTTTCTTGCAACTACATGAGACATAATCTATCCTTTTCCTCTAAGCATGTAATGCTGTTAACTGAGAGAACTCCTCAGAGACTACCCTAGGGTAGGCTCCTTACTGGGACAAGCATTACTGTACTTGAATTAAGAATATATATTTGGATCGCTCTTGATCTTTTGGCTAAGATCACATGAAAAAGAAGCAGTTGGGTTTCTTGTGTGTGGGGGGCATTGCTAATGCATATTATGTCTCTAATAAAATTCCTCACCTTAAAATGTCCTTCAGGATTCTTTATGTGTACAAGTTTGATTTTTCTAGAAGGACAGCACATTTGTGCTGCAACATCTTGACTCATAGATGTTCACATACCATTGTGTCTTAATTTGCTAGGGAGTCTTTATACAAAAGGGACATGTAACTTGACTGCAGATTTGAAAGAAAGATTTTTAACCATAGTTTCATCTTCTGTTAACTTTATATTAATGAGTAACACTTGAGGTTTATTTATTATATAATATTTACTAATAAACAATTGTAATTAGTTTTGAATTACCTAATCAGGAAAAAAAATGGTTGAATGTGAAAGAAAGCTTCACATAGAAATTACAGATATCTAAACCAGTGCTTCTTAAAATTTATTGTACATATAAATTCCTTGGGGGGGGGTCCTATTAAAAATGCAGGTTCTGATTCATTAGTTCTTTGGGGAAGCCTGAGATCCTGCTTACTGAGAAGCCTGTCAGGCTCTACTTATGCAGCTTTTCTATGGACCCCTCTTTGAATAGCAAGAATAGTAGTATCTTCCTTATTTTCTGAAAGATTAAACTGAAACCTTGGAAGATTATTTTCTTGCCTAAATCATCAAGATAAGTTAGTGATAGTTATATGACTATACCCAAGTCTCTTTAGTTTGAAGACTGGTACTTTTCCAAATGCATTCTGTAGTTTCCCTATTTGTGCTACTATGTTGAAATCATCAGCTGCTGTGCTTTCAAAGGAAGTGCTCAGTAAAGGAAACTTAAAATATCATGGAGGAATTGGAAGATAAGCTGCTTCAAATGTAATTTGTTTTCTATCCCTTTTATTTTGCAGGGGTAAATCCTTATTAAAATTTTTTCAAGATTCTATTGCTAGCCAGAACAGAAATTGTAAGAACTAGCTGATGTATGAAGTTGCATTATTTTCCCTCTATTGTGGCTAGATAAACTGTTCGATGTTTGGTTAATATGACAGTAAAACAGTTATGAGGTATCTTAAATTTTCTAAGAAAAGTTGTGAAAAATTCCTATGTAAAAAAACCTTTATTTACCCTGAGGACTTTAACCTCCTGACATAGGAATGTAGATTTAATATTTTCATTACTTCTTTTCTTACATTTTGTGATGTCCTAAAGATCACCTTTGAAGAAACCTAAGATAATGGTTTCTAGTTATATTTTTAGCAGTTTAGTACCAAGAACTTTGTTAACTTCTCTTCCATAAAGAGTTAACAGTGGGAATTTAGAAGCATAGGAATGACATGGGTACTGTTCTGAAAGAAGGGTCTTAGAGACTCAGTAGGAAACTGTGTGTGAGGATCTGCATTATATGTTGTCTCTAGCCTTGAAGTAGTCTTAATCTCTTTTTTAGGCTTCCTGGTAATCAATAATTAATACCAAATTTAGATGTATATGTCTGTACCCTAAATGGATTGCAAGGGGAAAATTTTTACTTCAAGTTAGAATGGATTTATAAAGGAACAATGCTTTCTCTAGTCAGTGGTTTTTCTCTGGATAGTTCAGAAAAGCCGTTGACAAAGGGTAATGTGATCACACAAACAGGCTTTGAAGTAGTGTAGAGATTAGGATATTGGGTTAGTTTCTTAGATTATAATAGAAGATTGGTAGTAGTAACTTAGATCTTCATCTGAAAAATTTGCATTTTTTTATTTCCATGTCAGCACATGGATCTTAGAGCATTACTTAATTCAGCCAAGAAAAACAAACTTCTAATAATACATGGACATTTTTGAAGAAAGATTTTAGTTTCCTTATTTGAAGCAATGTGCATAAGGACTTAATCTGGCAGTGGCAGTTTGTCCAAGTTTTTTTTGTGGGCAGTGTGCAGTGTTAGACTATGTTGTAGTCTATCTCTATGGCCTACTGATTAGTTGGTGTGAAGAAATATTAGCAGCATTAACCTTGGTAGCTCTGATGTCATGAATCTAGTGTATTATAGTAGTATGGAATAGCAGGGCAATTTTAAGTTAGAGTTCTTTTTAGTGCTCATTTTGTCAGCTTTCTGAATGATTTGAAAATTTTTTTAAAGATTTATTTGTTTATACATACAGAACTGGGGTACAGGCCAGAGTTGGGGGTGGAGGTGAGAGGACTCACCAGAGACAGAGTGGAGAGTAGAACAGGCAAACACTGAAATACACTGCTGAGGGGAGCAGTTGGTGGGTCAGGAGAGGTTTGCCGGGCCATATGTGTCACCTCCCTGGATGGGGATAGAACTCGTGCTGCAGTGGCTGCTATAATTTCATAGTGCTGTGCTTTAACCCATTGCACCACCAGGGAGGGCCCTGATTTGATATTTTAGGGCTACTTTCATTCAGACTTACTTTTGTGCATATTTTGTACCTCAGCTTTTTTTTTTTTCCATCTCATAATACCTACTATTTGGTATCATAATAGAGCATGGTATTCAAGCTTTTACTCTCCCATTTTGCTATCAAAATCTTAACCTTAGTGTATACTATTACTCTAGTTTTTTTTTTTCTTTTTTTTTTTGTTAAAAAAAAAAAACAACAAAACCCCACAGCAGAACAGACTGCTTTAGTTAAGCCTTTATGCTGTGCATCTAGCTAGTAGTAATAGTACGTACCTCTTTGCTTAGAGTTGGGAACATTTTAAAATAAGTGTATATTAGATGTGTTCTATAATAAGCTTGAAAAGGCATCCTTGTGGAAATAGATCTTGGGAAACACTTACATGAAAACAACATTTTGAAGTCTATGAATTGGAATTTATTGGAAAGATAGAGGTGCTACTGTTTTCCTAGGCGCTCTACTTGTGACAGTTAAGTGTAGACTGAGCCCAGGGCTCAGCACATTAGAGACTTAAGGAAGAAATCATTTCTTCAATTTTTCCTCTGCAGTGGTGGTGACCGCGGTGGCTTCAAAAATTTTGGTGGTAAGTGCTGAGTATCCCAAAATGTTTCAGTGGAATTGCTATATAAATCTAAAAGCCACCAATATCCCGCAGACGCAGTCTAAAGCCCTTTCTTACTCTGTTGAGGCTGGTGTGTGTTGTGTGCTTAAAAATTTTTTATATGTATATATATATATATACACGCACATATATATACACATATATGTCAAAGAAAACATTAAGCCAGAGTTGATCTCAAGTAGACCAATGGGTTTTTACACAGTGAATTTGCATGAAAGAGTCTGTGGTGACCAATGAATGAGAGCTTCACTGGATTTTGACAGTATTATTTTTACTAAAGGTAGTTGACATGGTGTTTTTAAATTATTAGGGTTTTCCAATCAGCCTTCACAACCAGAGCTTAATAAAAGTGATATTAGCATAATGCCAAAGCGGTGGGTGCCGTCTGGGACAAGTTTTAAGGAAATACTGACATTCATCTTGATTCTTAAACTTTTAATAAAAACATAATTTATACAGTTAACTTTGTAAATCAGTTATGGTCGACTTTCAAGGATTTCAAATACTGACTTTTCATGTTTTGGTTATTATAGTTTTTAATGATTTCTAATGAGTTGCCTTAAATATTTTTTTTCCTTTTTTCTTTTCTTTTCCCTTAGGTCACAGGGATTATGGACCCAGACCAGATGCTGGTAAGGCTTATAGTTTGTGACTTTGCAACTAAGAGAACATTAGTTTTCCATTTTTTTCATGGGAAAAAAATAAGTGTTTGGAAGAGTTAGTGCAGAAAGAAGATTTGATGGCTAGTGCTGTCAGAACCAGGGCACTTCACTTTTAAAGACATACCACAAAGAAAAACTCAGTGGAACTGATTGGAAAGTTTGCTGGGGAAAATTGCTGTTTATGTTTTCCCTTGCTGTACTTTTTGTTTTTTATTGCTATTTAGTATTTACTACTACAAATCAGATTTAATGAGAGAATTGGTATCTTTGGGTTATTAGAAAAGCTGTGTTTAAGAAAATGTTATATTGGATTGGGCTTAGTGGGCCTAAGAAACCTGAATTTGTGTATGAAAAAACTTGTCTTACTTTGGGCATAGGTCACTAAAATCATGTAGCTTTTTATTTTTAAAAGAAATTAAAGGCTACATGGAAACTTTTGAAAGTTAGGACTTAGAGATTAAAAATCTATTTGAACCAAAAAATTTTAATATATATTGAAATCAGAACTTTTGTTTTTATTAAGATGCCAAAGTATTCTATATGGATGGCAATTTCTGAATTATCCCTTGATGGACTGAATTTTTGTACATCTTTCTTACTTTGTTGTACTAATCCAAAAGTGTGCGTGTAAGGTAAGGTGTGTGTCAAGGTGCCCTACCCTCTGGTATATACAAAGCTTATTGCAGTGAATGGGAAACCAGCAATTCTGCTTGGCTTGCTTGAAAGTCCAAAATGTCAGATTTGGGGAATTTTCTACTAGAGAGCCTTAAAAGTATTGATTAGTCAAAGAATGAAAGCTCTCCAAAGAAATGAATGCTAATTTATACTAACTTTCTTCATCTCTTCATGAACTTTAGTGTTGTATTTTACTCTGAAGAGAGATTTATAAGATCTCCCTTAATTGGTCTATGTATTTCACACAGTGTGGACTTGATCCACTTTACCTGAAGTTTAATTGTAAGAATTGATCTACTACCAAATAACTATTGTGACCATTTTGCATGTTTATAGAAAATTTTACTTATGTTGGTCCTTTTTCCTTCTGGTCATAGAAACAGTTGACTATTGTACAAGAAATTACTGGTTTTGATTACTAAACAGGATGTAGTAAAACCAAGGAATATATAAAATTAATCATTATTTTTTTTTCTCTTAGATTCAGAATCTGATAATTCAGATAACAACACAATTTTTGTGCAAGGACTTGGGGAGGGTGTATCTACAGATCAAGTAGGGGAGTTCTTTAAACAAATAGGAATTATCAAGGTGAGTAAAAATGTATGGCTTATGTTGAAAATCTCATTAATGTTTTCATTGAGCTATATAGATTACTTAATAAACCTGTACTTCAATAATTCTTGCTTTTAAAAATTTCTTGATACACATGCTCACTTGTATCTATAGACTTTTACTAAATTTGCTAATTAATACATGAAGATTTCATTCCCTGCTTGTTTTTACTTTTCCACAGCCACCCACAGCTTTAGCTTTCAGTCCTGGGGCTCTAAAAGTAGGTTATGCCTAGCTTTTGAAATTTTGAGACCCAAATAAGGTGATAACATTTTATAGATTATATAATGCCAAATTATGCAAACTCAAGTTGCTAGTAACAAGTTTTTATTTGGTATTTAATGTCAGTGCTGCATATTGGCCTGAAGTTTTATTTTATAATTTTATTGTTTATTTAAGTATCTTGTGTACTGTTTCATACATACTGTTTTCATCTCTTCAGCTAGAAAGCATTTAGAGCATTGTGATAGTACATTGTAGCACTTGCCTGAAATAAACTTGCAGTTGTCCTATTTTGGTGTCTGGAATAACTAATAGTTTTCCTTTTGGGGAAGTTTTTAAGAGATTACTTACATGTGAAATATGTAAGACAGGTCCCACAGTTCCAATAAAGTAAAAATTCTCTTGTCTTACCCTCCTATCCTACCCAAATCTGGTGTCTACTCCTTAATGGCAATCTGTTGATTTTTTGTTGTTGGACATTTTCCCTAACCTCTTTAAAAAGTGTTTTATAAGTATTTTTACTTATATGAAATGTCTTGTTGTCTTTTTTGTGTGTTTGAAGAAATTATAAAACAGTATTCTTTGTCTTTTTTATAGTTCGGTTTTCATTTAATATATCTTAATTTTTCTTTTCAAAAGTTACAGATTTCACTTTTTATTTGCTGCATTCAGTTTTCATTTATTTGTATGACTGTATCACTTCCTTGAAGATATGTATCTTTAATTATTTTTATGATTTCCGATCAGGTCACTTTTTCTTAAAATGCTAACACCGAACTTTTTTGCTCCTCAGACAAATAAGAAGACTGGAAAACCAATGATAAATCTATACACAGACAAGGATACAGGGAAACCTAAAGGGGAGGCAACAGTGTCATTTGATGATCCTCCTTCAGCTAAGGCAGCCATTGACTGGTTTGATGGTATACCTCGTTCATACAGTTTCAAGATGCAGTTTGGGTTTATGTTTTCCAATCTTGAAGTCAGAATATATTCTGGTAGATTGGTTATTTTCATGTTTGCTGTTGTAGATATCCTACTGAGAATACAGGATAGAGTTTTTATATACCTTTAGAAGTGAGACAAGCTCTTGTTTGTTTAGAATTATTTTCTTATATCGTGCCTTGTGCTTAAGGCCACCCTCATACAAATTTAGAGGATTGGCCTGGTTGATTCTATAGGCCTTAAAATTCAGATTGATTTCCCTTCAATTTAGAAAAAATATTAAGACTTTTTATGAAAAGTAAGAAATATGGGAAGGTAAAAGAAAAGGAGTAAAGCATCCATAGTCCTATACTTAGAGGTAATAATATTTTTCAGTAAACTTCTGTCATTTTTTATTCCACATGTAATTTTGTCTTATACTTTTTTCACTTAACATTTTAATAGTCATTTCTCCATGTTATATAAATTCATTGTTTTTGCTTTACCATAATTTGATAACTAATACGTACTACATTTGGAGGGTGGGGGTGAGGGTGGGAGGCGTGTGTGAGAGGATTCAGCAGAGACAGAATGGGAAGCAGAATAGGCAGATCAATTGAAAATAATTGCTGAGGGGAGCAATGGACGAGACAGGAGAGGTCTGCTGTGCCATACGGGTCAGCTCCCTGGCCAGGGATCAAACTTAGGCTATAGTGGATGCAGTTAGCTTCATAGTGCTACACTTTAACATTAAGTCATTGTGCCACCAGGGAGGTCCTGCTAAGTATACTTCTAAGGGCTTTGCATACATTAAATCATTTTGATCTTTATAATTACCCCATGAAATACAGGCTCTAATATTACCGTTTACAGATGATGAAACTGAGGCACAGAAAAGCTAATTTCCAGGATCACAGATAAAGTGTCAGAGTTAGGACTTTAATTTAGCCTGGCTTCCCTGTTTCAAAAGTATTTAGTTATGCTGTATTCACAGACACTTGGGGTCCTTTCTAATTTCAAGATGACTACACCTGTGTCTTCTAAAATATAGTTGCATTTCTTTAGTTCTTCAAGATGTACTTCTGTTGCATGGTCTGTCCTCACCTCCATACTTGTTTTTTATACTAATCCATCAGACCTGTTACCTTGTTCTTGAAGGGTAGGTTCATTCTTTCTTGCTTTTCTGTTTTTTTTTTCCCTGTTTCTGGGAATCACAAAATTTTTTCTGCTCATGATACATTATTGTGCTTTTTGCCCGCGGGACATACGAGCCTCTTAAATCTAACTTTATATTTTATACCTTACCAGATCTTTTATAGCATTTAACATGCTGATTCACAAGTTGCTTCTTATGTCTATATGCTTGTTATATATAGCTACCATCTAATATGGAAAATTTCTAGGTACAGTGATTGGTGTTTTGGTCAGGAAGATAAAGCTCCTGGATTTAGAATTATTTTACAAATCCTTGGATATCTTTTCCATGTATGTCAGTTCTCTTGCTTAAACTAAAAAGAGTAATTATTTAAAAAAAAATTATTTACTTATTTATTTATGCATGCATACATATAAGAGCTGGAGTCTAAGACAGAGGTGGGGGGAATATGGGGGTAGAGTGGTGGTGAGAAAGTTCACCAGAGACAGAGTGAGGAGCAGAATAGGCAGATCTCCTGAAATATATTGTTGAGGTGTTGGAGGGAGCAGGGACAGGGGAGGTCTGCACAACAGACTTTGGCGGAGGATCAAACTCGTGCTGCAGTGGCTGCAGCTAGTTTCATAGTACTGTGCTTTAATTCCTGTGTCACCAGGGAGAGTTTTAAAAAGATTAACTCTTACCCTAAGACTCTGACATAACATGTATTAATATGTGTGCATAAAGAATTATATATGTGCACATTATTTTTAAAGATATTACAAGTAATTCAGAAAATAATTCAAACAATGCCAAGAGTACCTATTCTAAAAATGAGCTTCCTTTCCATGTTTGACCCTCAGTGATCTTATTTCCCTTTTTGAGAGGTAAACATAGTAAGCATTGTATTTATGAGCAATATTTGCACACACATGCACACACAGAAATGGTAGCATACTACACACATTTCATGTTTTTTTAATATAAAAATGTTAAATGTGTTTTTTGCTTAGTAAGAAATCTGTCCAGCTGGCAGATTTGCTTCATTCAGTGGACTATAGCATGTTTTAGCATTTTTTCCATGACTCTTTGGAATGCTAGTGTGTTTGAATTTCTCTGAGGACATGTCAGTTACACCTCGGAAACTAGAAATTCCTAGTTTTATATTTTTATTGAGAGGTAATGATGTAAAGTAGCAGTTCTTCAAAGGCTACTTTTTTTTTCTTAGGGAAAGAATTCCATGGTAACATTATTAAAGTGTCCTTTGCTACCAGAAGACCTGAATTCATGAGAGGAGGAGGAAGTGGAGGAGGGCGGCGAGGTAAGATACTTGGTGATCACAGTCTTAGGATTTAAATTTAAGTTCATATTTTGACCCTGTTGTATGAACTTGCTACTACTTGTCCGTCTTCTCCCTAGGTCTTGTCCTTTCTTAAAGTGGATGGATACTGTTGTATTCAGTAATAGATTAGGTAAATGGAGTGTCAGAATAGGTAGCTATCAGAAAGAAGTGGTGGTAGGTACTGGAAATTTCTCCGGAAAGTTAAAGTGGTTTGTTGTTCATTTGGAAATCAGGTGGTAATTGTTTAAAAAATACTTAACTAGGCAGGGTTACAGGCCAGAGGCTAAGGGGCGGTGAGAGGCTTCACCAGAGACAGAGCAGGGAACAGAACAGGCAGATCG
>NW_004567118.1:16643531-16643997 GCF_000260355.1 Condylura cristata | reverse complement strand
TCCATTTTTCTAATGGCCTGATTGGTTTGCATTTCTACCTTGCAGATTTCCGGGGAAGAGGCTACGGTGGAGAGAGGGGCTACAGAGGTCGTGGGGGTAGAGGTGGAGACCGAGGTGGCTACGGAGGAGACAGAAGTGGGGGTGGTTATGGTGGAGACAGAAGTGGGGGTGGTGGCTATGGAGGAGACAGAAGTGGGGGTGGCTATGGTGGAGACAGAAGTGGGGGTGGCTACGGTGGGGACAGAGGAGGCGGTTATGGTGGGAACCGAGGAGGCGGCTATGGAGGAGACCGAGGAGGTGGCTATGGAGATCGAGGAGGTGGTTATGGAGGAGACCGGAGTGGTGGCTATGGAGGAGACCGAGGTGGCTACGGTGGAGACCGAGGAGGTTACGGTGGAGACCGAGGCGGCTACGGTGGAGACCGAGGAGGCTACGGTGGAGACCGCGGCGGCTACGGTGGAGACCG
>NW_004567118.1:16609938-16643431 GCF_000260355.1 Condylura cristata | reverse complement strand
ACCGCGGCGGCTACGGTGGAGACCGCGGCGGCTACGGTGGAGACCGCGGCGGCTACGGTGGAGACCGCGGCGGCTACGGAGGAGACCGCGGCGGCTACGGAGGAGACCGTGGTGGCTACGGAGGAGACAGAAGTGGGGGGGGCTATGGAGGAGACCGTGGTGGTGGCAGCGGCTACGGTGGAGATCGAAGTGGAGGCTACGGGGGAGATAGGAGTGGTGGTGGCTATGGAGGAGACCGAGGTGGGGGATATGGAGGAGACCGAGGAGGCTATGGAGGCAAAATGGGAGGAAGGTGAGTATTAGAATGTACTTACTAACATGTTACTGCTCCTAGGTTTTTAGGGTCTGTTTTTTTGTCATATTTTCTAATTAGTGTTCAGGTTTTTTTTGAACTTGAATTTTCCCACTGGTAGCAGTCACAGGATGGCGATTCATTTAGTTTCCTGCTTAGCAGCTTGTGAAATTTATTTTGTTATGGAAATTGTCATTCCTGAATTGGTTTGTACAAGTGTGCGTTTGTTTATTCTGCCTCATTTCTGAAGATAATCGAGATTGAGAATTTGAAGCTGTATGTAAATAAGGGGTTCTTAATCTAAGTGGGGGGGGCACATGTTTCATAAGGATTTTCTTTTTGAAATCACATGTGCTACCCTCTGGTTTTTTCTCTGGAGATTTGGTAATACCTTTTCCAGATGAAAATCACTGACAGTACTCAAGGGAATGTGTTGTATTGCGAATATTATAGAGGTGGAAAAAATTGACTAAGCAATGATGTAGTGTAACTTCAGTTACTATAGTAGATGTCAGAGTAATATAGGGTAGCAAAAATTAATATAGAGTACAGAGTTTGAAGACACACTGGTTTCAAATTCTAGCTTCACTACTAACAAGCTGTGTGACATTAGGTAAGTTCCTTAGCCCTTTAGAACGTCAGAATGCCCATCTGAAAAACAATACCTCCTTTGTAGAGCTGAATTAGATTATAACTGTTGCTGGCCCATAGTAAGTACTCTGAAATTGTTAACTCTTAGAATTTATCATCTACTGAACAATTCTGCATAGCAAATCCTATGAAGGTATCTTTACATACTTTAGTTGTTGTCTTGTCAACCCTATGAGGTAGATGTACTTCCCATTTCACAAACTAGGAAATGTTGATTAATTTTTCCAAGGTCACATAATAAATGGCATATACAGAATTCTTGTATGAAAGTGTTTGGTGCTTATTCCACTGTGCCTGTCCTCTTCATAGAGGGCTGCATTTAGCACAATCACCTCCTGACATACCACAGTGGTTTAGAGTTCTTAACTCTGGATGGGAAATTTTTGAGAGTTAATGATAGCAAAGTTTTTGTGAACTTTGTGTGTCTTAAAATTGATAAAATAGACATTTATTAAATACATTCTAAGAGAAGTGGTGTCATTCGTATAGAAATTATAGAGCTGATGTAGTCACCAGCACTTTGAAGTAGTAGTCTTATGCTCCATCTTGGTGGAAAACTAGAATTTAGTCTGGCTCTTTATTTTTTATTCCTAGAAACGACTACAGAAATGATCAGCGCAACCGACCATACTGATGACTGTTTTGAATGTTCCTTTGTCTCTGACATGATCCATAGTGAAATTGCCAGAGTTTTGCCTGCTGCTTTCCTCGTGGCCTCTTCTTGGGTAGTGAAATTAAGTGACATTTGGATTTTTATTTGGGTGGGAGGGCCGGGACAGTTTTTCTTTTAGAAATGTCCACTGAAATTTCCCCTTTAGTTTCCAACCTTCTTCCCAACCCTTGAAGCTAAGTGCGTTGTAAAATATTGCCAAAATGGAAAGTGTTTTGTAATACTGCAATAAAGGCTGCTTGTTTTGTGGACTTCTGTACATTAGTGCATTGTATATCACACTCAGGACTCATCTACAGCAGACTCTAACCTTGAAGAATTTAAGAAATGAAGTCTGTTTCATTAATTAAAACGTTACTTTTAATAATATAAATTGAACTCTTCTGTTTAGCAGTTTTCAAAAAAGACTACGTGTCAAAATCACCTCAGGAGGTTGTCAAAATACAACTTCCTATACCTCACCCTAGGTCTACTGGATCAGAATTTGGCATGTGGGGAAATAAGGCTGGGAATTTTGATATAAGCTAGCCAGGTGATTTTTGACAAAGTCATTTTGGCTTCAGTGTACAGTTCAGGATCATTCTAGATGGTGGAATATAGGAATCAAAGGATTAGGGAGAAGGAAGAACTGTTCAACCAGTCAACATTATGAAACCAGTGTACATGCATGTTACTTGGTATTCAGTCAAGGACTATTTTCCCTGCCTTTATTAAGGGCAAGACACCACCAGATGTATGTTGCCCATCAGGCAGGTAGACAATATGTAGTCTCATAAGTGCTCCAATAAGAATAAATACCAGGTGCTTTGAGGACTGATTCAAAGGTCTCTAACCATTTGGGTATGGGAAGGCTTGAAAGTAGACAAGTAATTGGCCATGTAGAGACTGGGATCAGGAAATGGTATTTCCATAGGAAAATTAAAGACATGAACAAGTAAATCAGAAATGAAGGCAAAGAGTGAAGATTAGGCTCTGCACTTGAGAATTTTATGTAGCACATTGTCACAGGATAGAGGAGTTCAAGGAAGGGCATGCAAAAGATTAGGCTGAAGAGGTGAAAAAAACTCTGTATAGGTCCTTGTATTTCATTTTTTTCCTGCCTTCAAGTAGGGAGTTATAAAAAGAAAAACGGGAGCAATCTGACCATGGCATCAATGGAAAGATGACTTTGTGACTGCTGTGTGGAGAGGCTGAACTGAGACAGAATGGTAAGCCAAGCGAGAGGTGGTATTGGCATGAGCTCAAAGAGTGACAGAGAGAGGAGGCAACAACGAAATGTAGCTTAGAAAGGAGGAAGGAAATCTGACTGGATATCAGAAGTAGTATAGAGGAAAGACTCAAGTTTTTTCCCTAGGCATTTGGGTAGAAGGGCTCTGTTCACTGAAATAGCAAACACTAGGGAAAGAAGAAACACAGGAAAAATATGTGGGGGTTGAATTCAGTTTTGGGGTGTGTTTCGTTGGAGCACTTGGGAGACTTCCAAGCAGGCAGCTGGAGGTGCAGATCTGCCCTTCTGAACAGTGGCATTCAGCACTGTGCTTGCTTAATTTTCTTCCTTCTCTATTGCCATCTCTACTTGATCTTTACATGTTGGAAGTTTCTCAGGTTTTTTCCCTGATTCCCCTTCTGTTTCTGCACAACTTGGGCAAACTCAGGTTATGGCTTTTATTTTCTACCATCACCCTTACACCACTTTTTCCCTCCCCTCTCCCTCCTGCTTCAGAAACTATTAGTGTTCGCTAGTATTTTATATGCTTTGTCGAATTGTCTGCTGCATCAGTGTCCACTATTTGTCTTTATCGTTCTGACTTGCTTTTTTATACATATTCCTCTTAATTCCTTCCATTTTGTTTCCATTTCATCTTTCTTTATGGCTGAGTTAGTATTCCATTATGTGGATGTACAGTCTCCTAGTAGGTAGAGGGAACTCTGGTTGTTTTTTGTCCTAGCTTTTGTAAATAATGCTGCAATAAACTTTTTGTGGTACATAAAGTTTTGTGGTGATAGTATTTGGATAGAGAATGAGGATGCTGTGTCAGAGGGAATTTTGAAAGTAAATCTAGATCACTTTTCAAAATGATTGTACCGGTTTACATTTCCCATCACCATTCTCTCACGCTGTGGCTTTAAATTTAGTGATGACTACCAAATTTATGTCTCTAGCCCTGCACACTCTCCCCTGACCTGGATTATATCTAGCTGTCTGCCTGACCTAGTCAGCACATCCACGTGGATGTACTACGTGAACAGAACTTTTCAGTCTCCCCATCCTAATCAGTTTGTCCCTACCTAGTCTTCACCTCAGTAAATAATCTTCATCAGGACCCTCCCTAGTGGTGCAATGGGTTAAAGCACAGCACTATGAAATTATAGCAGCCACTGCAGCACGAGTTCTATCCCCATCCAGGGAGGTGACCCATATGACCTGGCAAACCTGACCCACCTGCTGCTCCCCTCAGCCATTGTATTTCAGTCTGTTTGCCTGTTCTGTTCCCCCCTCTGTCTCTGATGAGTCCTCTCAACCCCACCCCTAACTCGGGCCTGTACTCCAGAGCTCTCCTGACTCACCCACTGGTCCCCTCAGCAGCTTATTTCAATGATCCTCCTGTTATGCTCCCCATTCTGGTAAATCCTCTCACCCCCAACAGACCTGGCCTGTACCCCATTTCTGTATGCATAAATAAATCTTAAATGTCTTTCTTCAACATTCAAATTAAAAATTTAGGACTTAACACTTAATTTTTCTTAATCCTTTTTATTCTAACCCCCAAAATGGATTCTGAAACCATCTTTATATTCTTGGTTACAGATTTGGTATGAACTCTTGGGCAATTGCAATATCCTGTTAATAGATCTGCTTATATAATCTTGTTCCTCTAAAACCTTGACATAGCAGCCATATGATACTGTAAGATATAAATGGGCCTGTATGCCATTCTTTTTGAAAACCCATTTAGTGACTGCATGTAGAATATACATTCCTTACCCTGGCTTACAAAGCCCTATAGGATCTGGACTCTGTTTACCTCTAAACCCATTGTGTAACTTTTGTCTATACTTGCTTCATTCACGTTGGTCATAATTATTTTTTGTTTTTTAAAAAAGATTTATGCATACAAAAGCTGGGGTGCAGGCCAGAGGTGCAGGGAGGAGGTTGAAAGTCTTCACGAGACAGTGGGGAGCAGAACAGGCAGATCTACTGAAACACTGCTGAGGGGAAACATGAGCAGGACAGGGGAGGTCTGCTGTGCCATGTGGGTCACCTCCCTGGCTGGGATCAAACTTGCTGCAGTGGCTGCAGACAGCTTCATAGTGCCATGACTTAACCCCTTGCGCCACAAGGGAGGGTCCAATTTTGCTTATAATTATTGATGGTACTCCATTATGTTTCCACTTCAGTATCTATGTTTCACATAGGATTCTCTTCCCTTAGGTAAACACATAACTGAACATTACAGCTTTTGGTCATATTCCTCTTGCTTCCCTGTCTCCCAGATCTTCCCAGGCCTTCCTGTCTGAAATATTGCCTCTTATCTGTCACTCTCATGTCACTTACCATCTTTTCCTCCCATTATAATGTTTTCAATGTTCTTGGCACTACTAAATGATCTTATTGTGGATGTTAATTTCTCCTACATTAAAATATAAGCTCCAGGAGACTGGGAACCCTTGACTGCTCACTGTTCTGCCCTTGGTGTCTTCAACCCTGTCTGGCAATGAGTGTGTCTCAATGTTGACTAAATGAATGAATCTATTATAGATTTGAGATACCATTAGCATTGAGCTGGTAATTAAAGTGATAAGAAATGGATATGATTATGACTAGTGCTTTCCTTTCTAGCTGTGGACTAGAATTAGGTAGAGTGGCTTGAACACAGGGATGTCTGGGCTACACTGTGATAATGAAGTCTGAGAGAGACCTGGGCATTTAAAAAAAAAAAGTTGATTATAAATGATTTTGGGAGGTGATGTGTAGAGAAAGAAGGGTCTAGGGAAGAACCCCGATAAATACTGATGATTTAAAGATAAGAGAATCCTGAACAAACTGGGAATGGGCCAGCGATGAGTTGGTGGAACCTCTAAGGAGGGAAAGCTAGTGATGTCTAGGGCTCAAGTCAGGCCAACTCTTAAAGGACAGAAAATAATCATTATATTTGGCAGTATTGGAGGTTGTAAATTATCTATACAAATACAGGGACAAGGACAAGTTTTTCAGCTTGGGTACTAATGTTTGGATAACCTGTTGAGGGTATTTAGCAGCATCTCTGGCTTCTGCCACTAGATGCCAGTAGCAACCCCCTGGTGTGTAAAATGTCTCCTGACAATACTAAATGTCACTTGGGGGAACAAATTCAACCTTGCTGAAAACCACAACTTTAGCCGAAGCATCCTTGTTAAAGAATTGAATTCTGATCCCAAATTGAGGTGTGACAATGAGTTACAGGAATTGGAGAACTGGAGGGAGACAAGTAGTGTGGGTAACTAAGAATCTTGATTATGAAGTAGGGTGATGACAGTTATGATGAGGGAAGAAGAGGCATCTTAACAGGGAGAAGGATTTGTGAGAGGTTATTTGTTAGGTTGGTGAGAAGAGCATGTTTGTACATTACGTGGAAGAAAATGAAGATAATTGATGTTCAAATTCTTTGAAGGAATAGTTTCCAAAATACTGATTCTCCTCTTGCCTTACAAGAGGAGAATACTTCTTTCATTGTAATTGGAGGTAAGAATAGGTACAGATGCTGATATTAACAGAAAGAAATAGCCATATGTGAGGCACTGTTAATAAGCTATATATGTTGACTCATTTCTCAGTTCTGAGTCAAGGAGGTACAGGGAACATCTCACAGATGAGTGATGTGAATAATTTTGATTGCCATTGGTAAGGGGCTTTACAAAGGGTACAATGAAACAGGCAGTGAGAGGTGAAGCAACTTGCCAAAAATCATGTCTGTATTAACTGGTAGAGCCAGGATTCTAACCCAAGCATCTGGCGTTAAGCCTGTGCTCTCAACTACTTTATGCAAAGATCCTTGTAGGCGAGGTGGCAGGAAGTTGAGATAATTCCACCTGATGACTCTCTTCCTCAGTCCCCAATCTGAGTATGGGAAGTGCATGGGAGCATTATTTTTGGCTTTTCTCTGCTTGATGGAAATAACTTGAACTCCCATTAAATCATACCTGTAAGGTTGTAGAGAAGTAAGGGGGAATGGTAGGACTTTTTAAATCTGGTGATTACAAGTACACATGATAACACCAGAGAGGCGAAAAGAAGTTCATCTTAGACTTTATTGTTTCATCTTCATAGGAACTCTGAAATAGTATGCATTATTCTCTTCATTTTCTAGGTGAGGAAACAGTTGGAAAGACTAAGTTAACTTGCCCAGACTCAATGATCAAGTAAGTATGGACTCCAGGATTAGAATTTAAACTTGTCTGGTTCCAAAGTCAGGACTTTTTCTTTTTGATGGGGGATGTAGCTTGTTTGCTGTCGCAGGTCCTATTGGCAAAGGGACACCAAAATCTTCAGTAAAAATGAAAGAAACTGAAGCAGTTTGGAGCGTAATAGAGCATGTCAAAGTATATGACTCCAGTAATAGGTAAACAGCAGGTGTAGTAGAATAGACAGCACAGAGGATAGTGGGTTACTGTCTTCTGATAACAAAGAAGGCAGGGGCGGGAGGGAATATGGGGTAGTACAGGAGTGGAGGGAAGTTAGTAGGAAGAAATGGGCCAAGCTTTCCAGGATTTCCTCCTCAGCAATCCTGTCTGGACAGTTCAACTCTAGTTTTGTTATCAAATGCTGGGTTTGATCTAGGAAGGCGGATTGGCTATGCAGAGTAGCTTTAATCCTGTCCTCTCTTCCCATCATGAAAAGGGTCTGTAGCTGAGTAGAAGGAATACTCAGCCGGGAGTATGGAGGCCTGTCTTTCAGTACAGCCTCTGATGAAAAGCACAGCAGTGTTAGGTAGAATAGTATTTATTTGCAGGAGATAATTACAGATTGTTTTTCCAGTGGTGCCTGAGAGGAGAGAGCCCCAGGGAGAGAAAGGGGGCTAAACCCACAGAACAGAACTATTTGGAGGCTTTAGAAAGGGCCTGGAGCTGTTTCCTGATTGCTGGTCCCCAGGGCCCTGTGGCTCGAGACTTGTGTTTTAGTGAGTTAGATAAACAGGATGGTAAGGCAGAGTTGAGGTAGAAGACAGACCCCTTCTGGGCAGCCAGTTTTCTCTGTTGGTCTGCTACAGTGCTAGACTTTGTAATAAACAAGGGGTTCAGCTGTGCAAGCTTAAAGTCTTGGATATTTAAGTCTTCTGGGCTCTCAGGCTCTTTCCGGAACCTTGTAGGCATTGTGCTCTTTTTGCTCTTAGGTTCCTCATGTACAAAGAAAATCTTGTTCTTCAGCTTGTTTTGGACCCAGGGATCAGTTGAGGTCAAAAGAATTAATGTTTCTTGTAGCTGCATTGAAAGAAAAGGCCCATCACTGACTTACTTCAGACTAAGCTTGAGAGGGGAGGGGCTCCCCAGGGAGGGAGGGCTTGGGCCACAGGCCACTGTGGCCCAAGGAATGAATCTAGGAGCACCACCTAAAAGTTCCTCCTCCCTCCTGATGAAGAACAAGTATTGAGGATGGGTGGGAGAGATGGCAGAGGGTCCCGAGGAGGAGTTGGGCAGGAATGCCTTACACTCTTCTTCACAAGCTGGTTCTTTTCCACATCTAACATGTCCAGGAGCAAGTGGAACATTTGTGAGCTGCGAATCCCCAGGACACCCTGGCAGAGTGAGAGTGCCTAAGTAGCCAACTCTAGGGTGATGTCCTATATGTGCTCTTTTCTATCCTGTGATGACCTCCTGTCCCTGAAGGGAGAGGGAGATACGACTCCCCTGCTGAGGTATCTGGAGCATTGGGCCCCAGTACACACTATTCACCAGGAAAACTTGAGACATTTTCTGTAACATTTAAGCCATGTTCTCCATACCCAGCTCTCCTGTTCCTTATCCCATTTGGAAGAAAACTTGATAGGATTAGAATTTGAAAATAAGCAAACAGCATCCCCAGATAGTTCAGCCCTTTCTTCCCCCAGTAACTTCCAGCTGCCTTCTGCCCCTGCCCACAACCCATCTGGTCAGAGAAGCAGAGCTGGCCTTACCAATGAAATGACTGCTTCCAGGCGTATGCTGGCCTTTGAGTCCATCAGTTGCCTGTGTAGAAGAGAGTGAGTGTGTTGTCCAATTGAGGGAGAGGGGAGGAAGGCTTCTTGTTACTTCTTACAGCCCAGGATGGTTTGAACATAACTGCTGTTGAGTGATGCTAATTTCATTAATTTACCCCTCTTGTTTCTTTGGTCAGGAAAGGGGCTAGGAGGAGGAAGGTGGTACTAGAGTTTGCCACGAGGTACTCTAGGACCTGAGCAAGACTCACATCTGTTCAAAACTACCTTTTACAAGTTCCTTTCATATCCTCATCTTAACTCAAGCTTTATAGCAACTCTAAGTGGTAGGTATTAGCCCCTTTTAATAGAGAAAGAAAAGCCCTAGGGCCATGGAATGACTTAGCCAGGGGCATGGGCAGGTGAGAGCTATGAACTGGCATCAGGTGCTCAGCTTGCTTCAATCTCTACCCCCTTCCCACAGCCTAGGATTTAGCCGTGGCAGCCCCCAGTTCAAGCCACTCACGCCTCTACTAAGTTGAGCAACATCGGCTTCATCTTGAGCTCTTCCAAAGTTTCCGCCACAGCCTGCCTCATAGCCTGAAGAGGGACCAAGTAGACAACAGAGAGGACTGCAGGGTGTACTCTTAAGTGCTTTACAATCTGGTGTTTGATGTGTACTTTGAACTGCGTATGATCTTTGCTGTGAGAGCTCATGGGCTGGTGGGCACTAAGTGCGCGAGCAGATACACTCAAGTGTCAAAACCAAATTAAGTGTACGGTGCACTGTGGGGGGTGAGGGGTGGGTATCTCCTGACTCAGTCTGGGTGCCAGCAAGATTTTGGGGGAAGATAATGCCTCTGCTGAAATTGCAAGGGTGAACCAGATTTAACTAGACTGAGGGGTGGGGAGGGCTGATTTTCTAGCCTGAGCGGAGAGCAAGTACAAAACCTGGAGACACAAGAGGGCACAGAGAGGAAGGAAACAGAGATGTGCAGGTGCTAGCGGGGCATTGTGTGGAACAGCAGATAGGAATCAGGACGGAGTTGTCCTAAGTGTGATAGGTGTGTGGCTCCTGGGAGAGTGGTGAGAGATGGAGCTAGAAAGGTGAGCAGTCCTTGGGTGGGGATGGCAATGTAAGCCATCCTGGGGACAGTGGAGGCTACTGGCAAGTTTTATGCAGAGGTCAGACTCGATCTGATTGACACTTCAGAAAAGACCAAGTTCTGTGACTGGCTTTGTAGTAAGCTGTAACAAAGAAAAGCAAGGGAACACAGGAAATCCAAGCTGATACTCTCGGTGACTTGGGAATGCTACCCACAGTAGGTGGTGTCTAGACTGGTCTTGGAGGAGCAGTAGTGCTTGAATAGGCGGAAGAAAGAGTTGCCAGTACCAGGAGAGAGCACAAGTCAATTTTTTTCACCTTGTAGAGTGAGGGAGGGATGACTGGGGAGGGATGCTGAGAGAACTGTTTGAGCAAAGGCACATGATTTGAAAGCATGGGCTATATGTACTAAGGGGAACAGGGAGTGGGTTAGGGTGAATGTGATACCTTGGGGACCAGCCTGGTGGGAACCCAGCCAGGGGAGGGCTTGAGAGGAGGGAGAAGAAGCACATTTGGCTGCCTGGGCTTCACAGCTTTGATCTCACTTACCAGGAAGGGTTCGTTGTAGATCCTCTTCCTGAGTAGATCAAAAGTGAGGACTTCCAGCCCCTCTGCCTGGATCTGCTCCAGTCCAATGGTCCTGAGCATCTGGGTGGCTTCAAAGCGGTGCTGAGGACAGGCACAGGGGAGTCATGACAGGCAGGCTTCCTTCCTGATCCCCTACCCTGCTCTGATTCTGTGAAGGCAGGAAACAAAGCAGCCCTAGGACTTACCTCAAGGACTCTGGAATCGCACAGCTGGTCTAAGATGGCTCTGATGACTATGGCAGAGTGCACGTGCATCATCTTGACCAGCATCCTAAGGGCCTGTGGGGGCAGCAGGGTGTGGTGGGGTATTCAGGTCTGAGAGGCACCTGGATGGCCAGGCCAATGTGAGGGCTGAGGCTAGAACTTGTGGGGAATTTTCTCCTTGGCCTCTTGAGTGGTGCCCAAGTTCACATGTGCACATATGTGCACACACATAGATGAACAACCACACAAAAAATATACATAGATGGGTGTACACTTACATGTTCGTAGAACCCCATATTCACACATATACATATTCACAAACAAAGAGGAGTCCGCAGTGCTCCCTTACAAAACTCCTTTTCTCTGGGATGAGCATGACAGGGTTCAGGCCCCATGAAGCCAGCACTAGTCTCTTGCCCTAGTGCTCTGCAGGGAACCCAGCCTCCTCTCCCTCTCACCTTCATCTGCTGGGTCTTGGGCTTTTGGCACAGGCACTGCAGTAAGAACTCTTGTGCCATGCTGCTGCAGGGCCTCAGGAAACCCAGGCACAGGGCTGCCTCCACGGCTGCTTCACTCAGTGACTTCTTGATCAGCATTTGCAGCACAGCCACCAACTTCCCTTCATCGCCAACTTGAATCTTTTGAGAGGGAGACAGATGAAATGGGTGGAGGGAATTACGTGTTTAGCTAAGTTCAAAGGGCAATTATTTTGATTGCTTTTATACCTCCCTCCCTCAAATCTCTGGTCATCAGATTATTTCACCTGGTTCCCCTCAACTCTGCTTCTACGTCATATCCCCTCATTTCTCTGAATTTATCTTATGGATGAGTCACTGTTAACTGTCTTAAACACTTGTGCGAGTGTTGAGAAAAAAATAGATAGGTCATTGATTCATCCCTCTTCTCCAATAACCTGTCCTCCACTCGGCTAGACACTATTATTACTCATAATTGCATCTTTGCTGCTATCCCCCTTTCAAGGATCCAATTCATCATCACCTATCTCACTTCCTGATGCCAACAATTGTTGGACTCTACAATCATTAGTCCGCAAGGACTAACAATCATCCACAAAGACTAGCAATCCACTAAGTTCCTTTTTATTCCTTTTTACTGTCCTCATCCTCTTCTTTATACCCAGTTTAAGTCCCAGAGTCCTGCTGTAATTCCTTCCCTGCCTCATCCAACTTCCCACTTCTCTTGCTTCAATGTATTATGCTCTCCTAAACTTCCTGGAGAAAAACACATCAGTCATGTTAACTGATCTTCCTTAGTCTGTGAACACAAACCTCATGTAGACTCTTGAAGATATTTTTCCCTGGGTAGTTCTCCCATCCTCCTAGTTCACACCCTCCCTGTCTGGAAGCTCTAGCTCTTCTATTCCTTTTATTTTATTTATTTATTTTTTAATTTTATAACAGTTTATTTTTACATCATTTTGTACATTTTTTCTTTTTCTTTTTTTTTAATATAATAGTTTATTTTGACATGATTTTGTGAATTTTTCTATCTCAGTTGTAATCCCTGAGGGCTTCCCATCACCAAATCACCCATGTACCATCACCATAGTCCAGTGTACTTCCCCCTGCCCAATTTTTTATCCCATTCCCTATTCCACCCCCATAAAATGGGATATAGTTGTTCACTATTATTATTATTTTCTCCCCTGGTCCTTTATACTCCTGCTATGAGTAAAACCATCTGGTATTTTCACTTTTCTATCTGGCTTATTTCACTAAGCATGATCCCTTCCAGCTCCATCCATGTTGCTGCAAAAGGCATGTATTCATCTTTTTGATTGCCGAGTAATAGTCCATTGTGTATATGCATCACATCTTTTTAATCCAGTCATCTACTTTTGGGCATTGGGATGATTCAATGTCTTTCCTATTATAAATAAAGCATAGGGTTGAACATAGGGTTGTAGGTGTCTTTTTGAATCATTGTTTTTGTGTCTTTTGGGTTGATACCTAGGAGTGGGATTGCTGGATCATATGGAAGCTCTGTTTTTAGCAGCTTGGGAAACCTTCAGTTTTCCACAGTGGTTGTACTAGTTAACATTCCCACCAACAGTGCAGCAGTAACTTCTATTCTTACTGTCAGCTAATGACTGTGCTTTCTACTTCAGTGATCAAATAAAAGCAACTGGAAAAGAAGTTCCAGAGACAACCTCCCTCCACTTCTATCCAACTGTTGACACCACAAGTTCTTTTTTTCTGCTTGTTACAGTGGACTGTGACCTTCTTGCTAAGCCTGTCTTTCCATTTGTGTCTTACATCTCACTCCCTCTCACCTTCTCAAGGACATTGCTGCACAACTTTTCCCAGTGCCTTCAAAATTATTTTTCTATCAGTGGATCATTGTCCCTTAGCATAGAAACATGCTGCTATTTTTCTTTTTTCTAGAATACATAGCTGGTGCCAACTACAGCCCTATCCAAGAAAACTTGTAAGTTGTTCATTCTTGCCATCTTTAATTTCTTCCATTTTCTCTTAAACATACCCAGGTAAGACTTTACTTATACCACCCAACACAACAGCTCTTGTTAAGACAATCAGTTATTCCCACATTGCTAAGTCAGCTCATCTTTTCTTGGTCCTTTTATTATTTGATACAGTGGATTTCTTTTCTTGAGTATACTTATTCACTAGTTCTCTGAATACCACACTCTTGGTTGTCTTCCTACTTTCTACCTCTCAGTATTTACTGGTTCTGCCTTCTCTTCCTAACTTGTTAACACTGGGGTGTCCCACGGTTTGATTTTTAGCTCTTAGTGATCTTCAGCAGAATGACATTAAATGGTATTTATATGCTGACAACTCATAAATTTCTATCTCTAGTTCAGATTTCTAGACTCCAAATTGTATAACCATCTACTTGCTGTCTCCTTTGGAGTGCCAATAGACATCAAACATAACTTGTCCAAAACTGGACTTCTTATGTTACTTCCATATTTGTTCTACCTACAAATTTCTCCTTCTTGATGAGTAGGATGTAAACTACAAGAACAAAAATCTTTCCCTACTTGGTTTAGTGACATATTCTAAAGACCTAGGATAGTGCCTGGCACATGACTGATGTTTATAATTGTTGAATACATGGGTGAATGGTGAATTGTCTTTCACATGGAACAGTGATGGGGTCATAGTAAGATGATCCTAAAGCAGAAAAAAATGTAGTGCCTGTCCCCTCTTACCAGAACTTTATTTTAGGGATGGTAATTATAATGATGTTTAATCCTGTAAAGACCACAGGAATTGATCAAGGTGCTTTGCATACATGATCTCATTTAATTTTCTCAACAATACTGTGAGATAAGTACTCATAGCAATTTATCCATCTGTCTTAGAGATGGATAAATTGTGCTTCTAAAAGTTGACTTTTCAGAGGTTGTGTGTCTAGTGAGTGGCTACATCATATGCTTCTGTTTAGGAAAGTTATTCCATAGGGAACTGTACAAAGATAATGGTGTCCCCCATAAAAGCTGGGAGTTTGGCTCCCTTGTCCCTGACCTAACCCCCAGCCAGAACTGTTAATGACTTTGTCCTACTTTGTCCCAATTACTGACTACCTTCCCAGTCACCTTATCTTTGGAGATAGTAGACTGGATGTTCAGACCCTGTCGTAGTCCTTTCAGAGTATCCAGTCTTTGCTCCTCATTGCTCCCCTTGAGCTGCTGGATGAGAATCTGGACCACATGCTTATTCAGGCAGCCTGGACAGAGAGAATCCTTAGGTCAGGACAGAGCCTCAGGACTGCTCCCTCTGCCAGGATCTGTTTGACTCCACTGTTCCCAGAAGTGGAGTTCCAAGTACTAGGTCCACAGGTATTGCCTTCCTCCCAGGACACCAGAACAGCTTGCTGAGCATAACCACAAGTCCCAGAGTCCTTCCTTTCCCTCTCCTACCTCTGCTTCCTTTCACCCCACTTTCTCTACTTTGCCCAAAAGTACTTGGAATAGTTCCCAAATGCTCAGCTACAGTGGGTGCATACCACTCCCTTCCTCCCCTCTCCTGACACCTCACCCAGGGAGATGACTACTCACCCAGGATGGCCAGGGTTCGGCAGGCCTCATACTTCACTCTCTCTGGACCGGTTTGGGCCTGATTTAAGAGGCAGGTGGTAGAGGCATGCCATAGCATGAATGTCAGAGCTTAAGAATGAACTCAGTTTAACTTTTTCATTTTATGGAAAAGGAAACGGAAGCATAGAGAATCCCTGTGTGTGCTCCAAGTAGTATAGTAGCTTGTGCATTATTAGGCTTTTGTTCAAATCCCTTTCTGTTCTCTAGTAGTCACATGGCCTTGGGCAAGTCACTTGACTTCCCATAGTTTCCATTTTCTCATGAGGAAATTGCAGCTACTACTACCTGTTCCTAGCATTGTAAAATTTAAATGAAATTATAGATCAGAATGCATGCCCCACCATAAACTGGCATATATTTATGGATTCAATAAAAAAACAGAATGACTTTTCAGTCCAGTGTTTTATCCTTCCTCATCTTTTGGATCAAGCCACCCCTTGAAAGAGACAAGGGCTCCTGAGACAGGGGCTGTCTCCTCACTAGCTCTTCATGGTCCTTGTACCTAGTGAACCCAGCCTGTGCCCGTGTGCCCAGGCTCTTCACAACTCAGACTCTGTTTCTCCTCTCCTGATCTTCAGGCAGCCCCATACTCACCACTTTCCCTAGTGCCTCCATGACATATTTGTCGCTGATGCCCAGGCACCCCAGAGCCTGCAGGAACAGGAGTTGAGAGAGGAAAGGGAAGAGTGAGTACTACCCCAAGAGCCACTACCTTCTAGAGGCAGCTTGAGTTTAGCTTTGGAATATCCCCCCATCCCTACCTTCACTGAAAACATCTTTTTGCCCTCCAGCTCAGCCAGCTCCTACCTATGACCAGGCCTCACGCTTTCCACTCCTCACCTGTGCTGCATAGCACTGCTCATCCTCTCTGGGAGAACTCAGTTGTTTTGCGAGTTCCTGCCCATGCAAGAAAAGCGGAAGGAAAACAAGGGATAAATAGAGAGATGCAAACTGAAGGGCTCATCCAATCCACATTTTTCTTCCTCCTCTCCCATTTTATAGGCAGGGACTGAGGGAAAAGATGGTGTGAGCCCAAGGTAAGGGGTCCCACAGGGAGGAAATCTCCCTATTCTTCCTCCCACCCTGGTCCCTGACCTTTACTCTTTGCCACTTTAGGGAGTCTTCGATAGGATCCAAGGGTTTGGGTCCCATCTGTGGTTTTATAGCCAACTTGCTTATGGGGAGATAGAATTTATAGGTAGAGGAATCCTCTTTGGAGTATCTGTGTGAGAAATTAGAAATTACACAGGCAGTTGTGGTCCCCTTATTCCATCTGTCCTGATGCCATGAGCCATCCTCTGCCTCTGGTCCTCAACCCAGCTCAGTGATGGGACCAGAGGAAAACACATGAGGGCTCACTGCTAGCCACCCTCGCTGTGCCTCCTTTAGCTCTGGGGACCTCTCTGGGTCTGTGAACTGACATGTCCACTCCCTGCCCCACTCCATCCTTCTTCCTTTCCTACAAGCTGTAGAGGGTGTAACAAATAGGGAGGGCAAAGCATACCTAGAGTGGTCTCTCATTTTCCGCAACATCTTCTGGGGCTCCCGTTCCTGTTGTTCCCATTGTGGATCATACAGGGTGTGCCAGTGTGTATAGATCTCTGGTTTATTGTGATAACAGTAAGGGACTGAGTTGGTCTTGTTTGGGTGTGGCCTCCAGCACTCTGGCTTTGGGGGAAACTCTTCCATTGGCATCTGTGGGGTATGAGTGGCAGAGCAGTCATGAAAGAAATATTCCTTAACTGGGAAAAGGGCCAGGGAGAGTGGGGACTGGGTAAGAGATGTGTCCTTCAGCCTCAGCTGGGCTGGAGTCACAGCAAACACATAGCCCACTGTGTGACTTGGGCAAGTTATGTCACCCCACCAAGAGGAAGCTGAGATCCTTGTTCTGTCCCCTCCCAAGGTTGTGAAGAGCAAATGAGGTATAGATTGTGAAGCCATTGGTGATGTGTAAATTGATTGAGTGCAGTTTGGTTAGTTGAGGATCTGCAAGCACTTTGAAAAGATCATCTTGGCCAGTAGAAGAAAAGGTGAAGGAAATAAAGGAGGAGGAAGATGGGCTGTTGCTCATTCACTGAGGAATTCAGTAACTATTTAAATGAGCACCCACTATGAGCCAAACACTCTCCTGGTGTTGAGGATGCACTACCACCTCTGACCTAATAGAACTTAACAATTTAGTTGGAAAGACAGACTGTTCAAGTGATTGCTCTCTTAAAAAACTGTGAAACTGTAACTCTGATTGTAGTGGAGAGTTTTGGGTGGGTCAGCTGCCTTCTCTGAGGTTATGGCTAGGATTCATTGCTTTCTCTTCTCAAGTCTTTCTGTCTTTACAAGAGATCTCTCTGGGCAACAAGAAAGGAGGGCTTCAGATAGTGCCAATTTGTAACTGAGAAGATCATTGTAAGAGTTGTCAGGTGACTGTCATGATTTCAGAGATCAGATCATCGACTCACAATAATGGGGTGGTCAGAATTATTAAGAAACACAAATGAAAAATAGGACATCCAGTATATTTGGATTTCAGGTAATGAATGTAATTTTTTAGATATTTATACAAAAACACATTATTCATTGTTTACCTGAAATTCAAATTTAATTGGGCATCTGTATTTATCTGACAACTCTGAGGATCCCTGCCTGTGTTAACTAATAAAAAATCTTAAGCACTACCTGCATAGCCCAGATAACATCTTAGGATAACTTTACAAGGAGAGTTGGGCAGGAGTTGGCCTATGACCCAGAAAGCTCCCAAGGCTTGGCGAGGGGAAAGTCACTTGTCCAAGGTCACGGAACTAGTGGCAGCACCAGTGTTTAGTGTCAGGGTTTTGTGAGCTGATCTTAGTGGGCTAGGAAAATGCCTATTTCAGCAAAGCTCCCAGGGTGGCAAAAGTTATTGAGCTTACCTTGTAGGACTGGGGCAGTTGAACATAAGTCATGACTTTTTTGAACTCTGTGGTATAAATGAGACAGCAGTTGCAAAGGTGAGATGAAGAGTCATCCATTCAGGTATTCATGTACTCAGCATTTAGTAAACACTAGTACCAGGCACCAGGGAAGTAAATAAAACAATTCCTGTCCTTAAAGGCTAACTGTTTCTGGTAACTTGCTGTTCAAATGTCTGTGGAATAGCAACATTGCCATAGCCTCAAAGCTTCTCAGAAATGCAGTTCTCAGGCTCTACCCTGGAACCACCAGGGCCTTCATTTAATAAGATTTGAGAAACACTGGCCCAACAGAGTTCTCAGCCTTCACTGCATTTTAGAACTACTTATCTGGGGGGAAGACTAAGACACAGAATAGAGTCCAATTCTCTGAGAACCAGGCCAAGATCTTTTAGAAAGCTCCTAGGGGGATTCTAATGTGTAACTAATAATAAAAAAAAAAGCCATTGGTCTCATTCAGTGTTTCTGAAATTTGGGTGGGCACTGGAATCACCTGGAGAGCTTGGTAAAACACATTTCTGGACAGATACCCAGAGAATTGATTCAGGAAATCTGGGGAGGGGTCTGAAAACTGTCATTTCTGATAAATCAGTGATGCTGCTGGTCCTGGCAGCACACTTTAAGAAACACAGAACTACTTATTAGTGATTAGCAAAGGGAAATAAATGTGAAGGTAGAGGCATAGGCGATACAGGTAAGGGACACCTAGCTGGCTGGGTGGATCAGGGACGTCTTCCCAGAGGAGATGCTATATAAACCATCTTCACTCCAAGGAGGAGTTAGCTGGATAGTAAGGGGGAGGAACACTGGGCACAGGGAACAACTTATGCAGAGTGGGGGTGTGCTAGTTGGGGTAAAGAACCAGGTGCAGGTGAGGGAGCAGCAGCAGGGAAATGTACCTATATCCCACTTTAGAGGGTGCTGGAGACTTGCCTTGAAGGCCATGGAGAGCCACTGCAGTGTCCAAGGGCCTGCCTAGACCCTGCTCATGGTTTTGCTAAACTCACCCAGACCCCTCCTCTAGAGTGGGAACCCTGTAGTTTTCCTTAGCAATGGTAGTTGCCTCTGACTCCTTTCCTATCCATTCCAGCCTCACCTTGGCTTCTTTTTGGATATTTCAGCCATGGGTAGTTGACCATTGACTTGTAGATGTCAAGGACATTGGCTAGGTTATCACAGGCCATCCTCCTCCTTCTTCTGCAAAGACTGTAGGATATCTGGGTTGGGGAGAATATAGGGCTGTTGGAGTGGAAGAACAGCTCAGTTGACCTGTCTGTAGATAAGAGTGACCAGTGAGTGGTCTGAGCTTCTATAGGTAGAAGCTTCCAAGCCCTGAGCAACCAGGTCTCCTAGGTAAATAGAATACTCCAGTTACATTCTTGTGTCCCAGCCCCAGCATCTACTAAACTGTGATCTTGAGTTAGTCACTTTACCTCTGTGAGCTTCAGTCTCCTCATGTGGCAAATGGAAGCATTTGTCAGAGGGGAGGCTGTGTCAGGCATAAATTAAAGTCAAAGAATTTGGTAATGTTCCAGAAGGGGTTGTTCTTAGGGTTTGTCATCAGGAAAATGGTGGGGATGGGAAGGCCTCTCACCTTGTGGCAAGAAACTGAACTCTTCCAACTGTGTGGTAAGGAACTGTCGTTCAGACTTCCACCTTTTGCATGTTATTCCCTTTACCTGTCAAGGCTTTTCTTTGCTTTTACCTGTTAAGCAGCTTCTCAAATCTTTCAAGTACCATTTAAATATTATTTCATCTCTGGAGTCTCCTTTCGCCCCCATGCTCCCTGCCTCTCCCCAGCCTGTGGCATATTCTCCCCTCCCCCAATTTGACCAGGGCTTTTTATAGTCTCTTGCCTCTGGTGCCTATATGTTTACTCTGTTCTTAGGTCCATTCCTTTACTCACTGCAATCTGAGCTGCCTAAAGGGAAAGATTGTGGCTTGTAGCTCATTCATCTCTCTCTTTTGCCTCTTGCCCCCCACCCAGAGACCCACCCCATTCCTCACATAGTGCCCAGCACAGAGCTGCTGCTCACTGTCACAAGAAAACATGGCCACTTAGTCATCAAACTTAACTCCCCTGTGAACGAACACCAGCGCTTGGTGATACCCTACACCAGGGAAGTCATGTCAGCCATGTACTCTTCCTGCCCAACCAACTTTGACTCTATTATGAGGAGACAGTCAGGCAAATCAAATTAGGACAGCTTCCACAAAAAAGTCTGCACTGAGCTCTTAAAAGACATCGGTGTAGTTAAAGAAAAAAAAATCTGTTAAAGGACACCAATAAAGCAAAACATACGAATCTTTAAATTCAGTATGTACTGTACTTCGGGACCTTGGTTAAAGAAAAAGCTAAAAAGGACACGATTGCAACAGTTGTAGGGATTTGACTGTGGACTCCATGTTAGAAAATAATTAAGTTAATTAAGTTTCCTCAGTATGCCTCTCCTTTTGTGGTTCTATGGAGTTCTTGTTATTAGGAGATATATACTGAGTCCTTGGGGGGTATAGATGGGAGAGTTGGAATAAGCCCACCCTAAAGGTGCTGGTGCAGTCACAGAGAATGAAATAAATACTTCATTCTCTTTATTTGAAAGAACTGAGGCTTTTGGGATTGTCCTTAAATCCCTGCCCAAGTGTTAAAGAAACTCCCTGGGGATAAGGTGTAGGGTAGGCCAGGGCTGAAGGGGAGCAGAGTGGGTGGAAAGGTCAACCAAGATCTAAGGAATCAGGGAGGCTGGGAGTAAAATAAACTTCTAGGGACTTTGGGGTGGGGCCGAAGTGACTGCTGTTTCCCCAGAGTGGTTAAGTTTCCAGTTGCTTTACCTGCTCTGTCCTGCCCATACTTCTGAGAGAATTTGTCTTCCTAGCCCTGTTCACTAGGCAGAGCCAGGACCCACAAATCTAGGGTGGATGCCAGATATGTCCAAGCCCTGGAGCCCATTGTGCTTAAATTAACCCCTGTGTTCATGAGGGAGGAGGGTGCTTGAGGAAATCAAATGAGGAGGCAGCTTTGTGATTGCATGGAGAATTTTAATGGAAAGCTGATTTCTCACACTGCCAGTCATCCTTCCCAGTGAGTTTTGGCCATGGACTTTGCTATAGGAGCCCAGGCTCCTTCCCTTCTTTACTTCTACAGGCATGCTGACTTCCATCCTGACTCAGGGTCACGGTCAAGCAAGGGGCTAAAGCTCAGAACCTGGAGACTCTATGTGCTAGGCAGAGCCACAGGAGCTCTTGGAAGTCTTAGGTAGGGGAGCTTTTATGGCTGTTGCTGTGTGGTGGAATCTGTAACCTCTAAGGAGGGGGTGGGAGTTGGGAGATGCCCCCCAAACCCATTAGGACAAGAGGAAGAAGCAATAGGAAAGCTTGGACAATTTCAGGTTCAAGATGTCCTCTCTCTAGCTCATCTCGAAAGAGTTGATGTAGTCCTGCACCCACGTTGTCTCTGGGTTGGCACATATCTGGCGCTTCTTTCGGGTGACAAAGCTGTGGGAGAAGAGAAGAAGAGGGTGAGAGCTGTTCAGTGCTGGCACACACAGTTTTGGACGTGCTGGACTAAGGTCTAAAGGGAAGTGATGGTGTACTGGCTGGGCCATTTTTGGAGCTCCAGAAGATTATGGTTTGTGGCTTTCATGAAAGGATATTTACTCTTTTGTTGGGTCAATGGATTCTAAGCTGGAAGCAGATCTGTGTGCGTACAAACAGGCTGGAGAGTGAAGGAGTGACGAGCCCGGAGGAACCCAGGGTAGAGCTGGTCTACCACTAGCTTTTCTCTGCACTGTTTTAGATCCTATGCTGGGGGCTCAGGACATAGTTCTGGAGGACTGAGTCATGTCTGGGAAAAACGAGACAAGAAGTGGTAGGACAAGCAAATGTGACTTGACTTTATATAACACAGGGCCCGGTCCAGGGTGGACATGAATACATCTATGCATGTGCGAGTGACTGAAAGGACTCGAGTCTTTTTTTTTTTTTTTAATTTTTTTTGGACTCGAGTCTTGATCTAACCACCCACTGGTTGGGTCACCTTGGGCAAATCACGTAGTACCTCTGAGTCTGTTTGCTTACTTCTAAAATGTGAATAGAAATAATTTTTTCTTGGCACAACTGTTGTGAAGCTCAAATGAGATAATGTGTGAAGGTCTTTTGAAAAGTATGATATATGTATTGTTATTATTGGAGTGCTCAGGGCCTTTTCTTTAGGGTGGATCAGGGCACCATGAAACCAAAGATCTTGGTACTGGCCGCTGTGCTTCAGAGAGGCTGAGGACTCAGATGCTGGCAGTGGCAGTGCTGGAATCGGGGGGGGGGGGGGACTGTGAGAGTGGGAGGCCTTAGCACTTTAGGTATTGATGGTCTAAGTTGGAGGTCCAAAGGGCCGGGGCCGGGGGCGAGGGGGTGTCACAGGCTCAAACCAGCTGAGTGTCTCACCTGTTTGCCGGGAGCCTGGTTCCATGTGGGAGAGACTTTGGCCTGGAGAATAGAGCTGCCTGTGAGCACATTGCTTCTGGGCAAACTTTGTCTACTTGGACCTTCCGTATCTTGATTTCCACTCCAGCACATTTCCCTGTACCTTTCTGAGCCCAAATGTTTTCAGACAAAGTGAAGTGTAAGTTGTCTGATGAGAATGAGGGTGTTGTAGTTGCTTTTTAGGCTTTTTCATGGGTAAGGCTTGCTCTCAGGCAAGCTGCTTCCCACTTTCAGAGTCACTCGACTGTCTCTCGCTCTCCAATGCATGTGTGCAGAGAAGAGAAGGGGAGCAGGGTATCGGGGAGAGTGCCTCGTAGTGTTTGCTTTATTATGAGGGGTCTTCAGACCCAAATTCAACTGTACAGCCAGGAGCCAAACAGGAAATTCTACCAAACCCTGTAGTCTCTCTTTGACCTGTGACCAGGAAGTCAGAAAGCCCAGAAACCAACATCTGGAGTGAGGGTGCTCAGGCCTCTTCCTCCCTGCAGACTGTGCTACTGCAGAACAGCCCCAGCTGGCCAAACCTTTCTCTGCCTCTGCCCTCGTTTGGGGGACTGTCTGCTTTCCTGACTCCTCTCCTGCCTCTTTTTCTGCTCAGTTTTGTTGGGGCCCTCCACTTTCACCTGTCTCTTGAGAGCATTGAGCTTTTTCCTCAGTGTTCCTTCCCATGTTTCTGACCCTGGGCCCGGCACACAGTGTGTGCTTAATGGGTATGTATTGAACAAATGAATGAATGGTGAATGAATGGATTTCATTTACTCATCAAGTTTTAGTTGTCACTTCTGTGTATGTAATAATACACTTAGAGGAGGAGGGGGATAGTAAGCTAACTCTTACTAAGTAATTACTGTGTGCCAGGAAATTTCTAATTGTATCTCTCATGTTATTCTCACTTTGACCCAGTAAGGAAAGGACTTCTCTTTTACTCCACTTCTCTTTTACTCTGAAACTCAGTGGTTAAGTGGTGAGGCCTGCATTCTAGCAACTATGAGTTGGTAGAGCTGGCATTCTATTGAAGGCCGACCAGCTCTGGAGACCATGGAAAATGCTACACTTGTATTGGGAGACCTTCCCCTTTTGTAAAAGAATATCATATTCCCAGCCCCAAAACCCTTTCCTCACCTACTAACCCTTCTTCTCGCACTGCCTGTTGGACATTTCCAGCATTCACCTGCTGGCATCTTGGCGTCTCTAACCCGTTCTTCGCAGAGGCATCAGGAGGCTGCATACTCCCCCAGCCAAACCTGCAATCATCACCCTTCACCTCTCTCTCTTTCTTGCTCCTGACCTCAAATCATTTGCCAAGGATTGTCAAGTCCACCTCTGAAGTTTTCTCACCCTGCCTCTCCTTCCTGGCCCTTCAAGATCTGTTCAGCCTTCAGTACCATGCACCTGATAACAACCTCTTAACAGGACTCCTGTCTTCAAGGTTTTTTCTGCTCCTGCCCATTTCACACTGGACAGCTGTAGTATTCTGCTCCACTATGCTGACAATCATGGTCCTCATTGGTTCTGGCCACATCCCTCTGTCCGACACACCCAGCCCCTTTGCTTTCCTCTACTAGGCCCCTCCCCCCTCCAAGGAACCTTGCAGAGAACACCTCCCCGAAATCCCTTTGCCTACCCCTGAAGCTGGGTGGGTGTGTTCCCTCTTGTAACTTTCTTATGAGGACATTTTAATCTTCACAGAAGATTATCTGTCTTATCTGTCATTAGACTGTGAGCTCCCCAAGGGCAGGGCTGGTAGATTATTAATCTTTGCCTGATCCATAATATAGATGCTCAAAGAAGGATCTTTTTCTTTTGAAAAATACTCATGTTCAGAAATTAGTAGTGCTGCCTATTGCCACTACAATTCGAAGGATTCATTAGAGTGAAAGGTCAACTCTACATCTCTAACTTTGCAGGAAACTTTGGATTAGAAAACTTTGCCATTGTATATGAAACTTTATGACTGCCCCGTTGTCATCCTCTAGGTCTCTAGGATCTTAAGTTGCTGAAGCAACAAACACTCAGGCACAGGCTTCCCCCTCCCCCCCTTATGGTGCAATCTTGGACAAGTCCCCAAACCCCTCTAGGTGTCAGTTTCACTACCTGAAACATGGGAGAAATTATGTATACCTGTCAGGGGTGTTCAGTGAAATTTAGAGGTAAGGCATCTGACCTTTCCTCCCTAGTTCCTCTGAGGTTGTAGATTTGTTTCAGGGTGGAGTATGGGGGACTTGGGGTTCATGACTAGGAAGAGATAACTAAGCTTGTCTTCTTTGTGCAGGCGCATCACGTACACATTCAAGTAACAATCACAATCTGTATCAATCAAGACCTAACCTAGCCTGTCAGAGTGGAGAGGGTCCTCCAAGAACTTATAATCACTTTCATGATATCTGGGACATCTGAAGCTAGGGAGGAAGGAGCCATGGCTATCCAAGCAGTTGGAGGGTGGCTAGGAGTAGAGAGGATACCCTCTCAGAAGGTTCCTAGCAGGACTGACTCTGGAACAAAAGGTGTCCTTAACCCACCCTCCGCCCCAGGGCTCCACAGGGCTAAGACTCACACGACCGCTGGCATGGGGCACTTGCTGCTGGTGTAGAAATATTCTTGGACATGAGTACGGGGCACTATGCGCTTGGTGGAGGCAAAACAGCAGGGTGTGGTGTCCGAGGCATCTAGGAGGAAAAAGAAAGGGACCTCTGTATTCATTGCCAGCGCCTTGTGCTGGGTATTCAATATGATCTATTCTGAATAGATTATCCTCCATTGACTGAAACTGAAGCTCAGAGAGGTAGTCACTGGCAGTGAAAACACAGTGGCAGAGTGTCAGAGGATCTCCCTAACCCCTTATCTAATCCTCAAACCCAGCTGGCATTGATGTCCTCTATACCATAACTCTACGCCATTGGCTTTTAGAATATGCTGGGTTTCCTCCTGGCTTGTCTGGGTCATCTGCCCTTATTCTTGTCCTCTTAGGCTGTTTAGTGATTCAGAATTTGGTTTCTTTGAGTCCTGGGGTGGGTTGGGGAGAGGTTTCCAAATCTCAGAACTCATGGCTGAGCTAGGACCTTAAGAGAGGGTTCCTGAAGGTGCACATTCTAGCTGAGCCAGTGAGAAGAGCTATGAACAGAGGACTTTTTGCTCATCAGTTAATTCAGGATGACACTGGCAAGCATCAGTTGCTCAGCTGAGTAGTTTCAGGATCTAGACAGAACTGAGTATGAACACCAGTTTCATCCTTGGTTCCTAGCAGTCTGACACCGTGCAACTTCTTAACCTCTCTGGGCTTCTGTTTCCCATTTCTAAATACTTAAATAGTTAAGAGTATTTAAGATGATAAATGCAAAGCAATCAGCACAGTACTTGACCAATACCAGGCACTGCACTAGCTTTTATCATTATCTTCTCTCAAGTCCATTTTTTCCCCCCGTCTATGAAATGGGTGAGAATAGCACTATCCCAGGAGGGTTTAGTCAAGTGCTTAGCAACCCTACTGACAATAGGCATCAGTCAGTCATATTTTGAGGTTGGTTCAAGCTGTCCTGCCTACTAATATCCCCAGTGTCAATCCACACTCGGAGAGTACCTGCAGGACTTGGGGTATAGACCCTGAAGACAGAAAAGTTGATTAGAGGGTCCTTGCCATGAAGTGGTCTAAGGATCTATCAGGGACCCTTAAACTGCACATCTGGGTAAAGCAATACAGTAGTATGTAAATCGTAGGGTTCAGGCTGGGTGTGGGCCAGCCTGCAGGACTGACTTGGGGGGCTGGATGGTCAGGACTTGTACTTACATGGGGAGGCAGATGCAGGGTTGCGGGAGGAAGCAGTAGCCAGGAGGACGGTGAAGACAGCTGCGAAGACCTTCATGGTACCTGTGGGAGATCTGTGTGCTGTTGCAGGCGCTTCTGCAGCTCAGCTGGCCCTTTAAGTAGGGAGGCAGGCCAGTAGAGGGGGCACTCCCTAAGGGGAGTTTCCCAAACAGAGCCACATGTTATGTGGCTGATATCATAAGTGAAATAGCCCCCACACTTTCTGGCCTGTACCCCAGTTCTGTATGCATAAATAAATAAATCTTAAAAAAAAGATTACATAGCCTAAAGTGGTGGAGCTCAACATTGAAGCCAAGTATATCTAGGGCTTTCCACCACACTGTGTTGTTTCTAGAAATCCTGAATCCTGACACTTAGCCAAGACTGTTTTTCATGTGAACTTTATTTCTGTTTCCTTTTCTTGATCTCAGCTTCCTACTTTAAGGAAGAAAGGGCCCTATTTTCCTGGATGCCAAATATGCTGAGTTAGGACACTAGCTGAGGACAGAGGTGAGGGGACCCACAGATGGACCCAAGATAGCCTCATTTTCCAAGCCTGGTGAACCCCTGCTTTGTGGGAAATGGCGAGGGGTGGGATGGAGGCTGCTGAGCAGAAGTAAGCTTTCTGCTTACTTCGGGAGTAGCTTTCTTCCCTTTTGGTGGTTTCAGTGGATTGTGTGGAGAACCTTGTTATGATTCCATTTCTGCTCTCACTTTCTCTTGTGCAAAATCAGGATTCAGACTCATGGAATCAGTACATCCTCTGGCTCTAACATACTGATCCCAGGGAAATCGCAGCACCGTTGTGAACAGCGTGGTACCTGGTAGAGGGGGTGTTCACGAGTGGCAACTATCATGATGTCATGATGTCTCCCCCAGCATTTTATGTTCCAGAACATCTGCCCATGTGATGCACCACACAGCTGGCTGAGAGGATCAAGGGCAGAAACTGCCCTCCCTGTCCGGCCAGTGTGCTCCCTCTGTGCTGCGCCCCTCTCTTTAAGCCACAGTTGTGTCAGAGAGTGTCTGGGAGCTAGGCAGCAGCCTAGGCACTGTGGACACCTGCCAGCAGGCGCTCAGGGCATGTGCAGGGCATGTGCAGGGCGTGTGCAGGGCGGGACCTGCAGGCAATAATCAAGTCAGGACTTGTCTTTTCACGTTCTGGTCGAACTCCCTCCATGCAATAGTGCTCTTCTCTGCCTTTTCTATTCACTTGTTGTTTTCTCTGTCTGCTTTCCAATGGGCATGATAGATGCTAAATTAATACTGGCTTAGTCTTAATTCCTTTCAATTTTTTTCAGTCTTATTAGTGTCTTGAGGATTCTTAAGTACCTGGGCTCCCTAGAGTTAGACCCTGGGTTCAAAACTCAGTGTATTACTTAGTGATGCTGACCTGGGCAAGGTGTTTGCTTTCTCTGTGTCTATTTCTTTAATCTGTAAAGCAAGTATTGGTTCCAACCTGCTTTGGGTGATGGAGCCTTTAAAGCATCTGGGGAAGCTGTGAACACTTTTTATAAACATGCAGGCCTACAGAGACACGCACTTATAATTTTGCCTATGAGGGCCCCAGAGACCTGGCAGGCTCATTTCTGGGTCTCTTGAGTTCATAGGGCTGTTTCTCAGCTGTCTCTGGTGAACAAGTTCCTCCATCAAGCCAGACATCCACTCCCTCCAGCCCAGCACAAACGTTGGTCGGCACAGATATCGCTTTTTATTTCCTCTTTTATTCATCCTTTTCCAAGCTAAGCTGGCTGACTGCCCAGAGTCACTCTGTGACAGTAGGAAACCAAAGACAGGCAAAACGAAACTGCATCCCATCTGGGTTCCAAAGCTCTACTCGGACCTGGAATTTCCCTGATGGGTATGGGGTTGCCACTCTGTTTTCTTTAAAAACAGTGTCCGAAGCAGGGAAAGTCCCTCAACCTCTAAAAACTCCAGTCTGGGCCCCAAGAAAAGAAGCCTGAGGGCGAGTCGGTTCCTCTCTCCAACAAGTCTCAATTTCTCACATCTGCAAACCAGGGAGTTGGTCCCTGGTGTGTCCCTTTCCTCTGTCCTTGTCCACACATGTGATGATCTCCCTTAAAGCAGTGATCTGCTGGCTCTTATTTCTAGGGGCTCTGTTTGAGGAGGATGTATCATCTGTGCTGTGGAAGCACCTGTGGGCAGCAAGGGTGTCGGGGTGCAAGCGGAGCCCTTCCAGTAGGCTCAGGGGACTTGGCTGGGTGGAGGTAGGACTCAAACCTTTATCCAGGGCTCTTTCGGCCACATCCTGCTCTTGTCTTCTGGTCCAGCTCTGGTTTGCTCTTCCTGTGTTGCTCACTGCTGCACCTCCCCTCTCTTCCTGAACCTCATGTATTTCACTGTGGGGGTACTGTGACCACTCTTCTCATAGTTCCAACCGCATAGAGCTTGGCCTCTCCCCATGCTTCTCACCTTTACCACAGGGGTCTGCGACTGTACACCAGCTTGTTTTCTGTAGCTAGAGACTGTCTGTGGTGTGTTTGTTGATGTGTTCACCCACCTTGAGACTGCCACAAGGGATGTGGCAGGACAGGGCCGCATTGGAGGCGAGGCCCTCTGGGACCGCTAATTTTAGTCCTACTCCTCCTGACACTTAGGGGACACAGTTCTTATTGCTTTCCTCTGGTGTTGGTCAGATGCCTCCCCTTTCTTCATGCAGACTGTTTTCCTCTGTCTCAGGGCTCCTGGGGAAAGCCTGATGGGGAGTGACAAACTTGGGGTTGAAATCAGCAGGCTGCCTATTCTTTGTATGTCCTTGCACAAGTTCTTTTCTTGCACCTATTCTGCACCTTGGTTTCCTTTCTGGAAATGGGGCAAAAAAAATGTAGCACATAGGATTAAATTAGACCCTTAGCAAACTGCCCGGTACTGTTCCTGGCACAAGCAGAACCTCAAGAAGACACTTCCTCCCCTTCCTCTCCCAAGTGACCAGCTCCTGCATTTCTCCCCTCTGCACCGTTCCTCCATAGAGGTGACCTATCCACTAAGGTGTCCATTAGGAAACATAGGGATGGGTGAGGGGCATTGCACAGTGATTCTCCATTGGCTGCTCGACATCATGTTAGACACTTTATTTCCCTATTAGGAAGAAAACAGAAAATAGTGATGACTCAGTTCCTGCCCTAAGCAATCTTGTCCTCTGCTGTGACTTCACAGACCCTCCCTTGGTTGTTGGGTGAAGCACAGTCCCTTTTTTCCTGGATGTCCCTGCAGGCCAGCTCACAGACCCTTTCAAAGGGTTTCATATATATCCTAATAAAGGAAGTGACTTAATTGATGAACCTCACAGGACAACTGAGACTGTGGATGGATAAGCTACTTTGTGAGCTGGTCCTGGGAAATCCCTTGGTTTCTTGTCCATTGCATGCATTCAGTTCAGGAATGGGGCTTCCCCATGTCTTGCTTCTCCTTTATGCCACCTCCCCAGCTCTGAGACCTGCAGTCTACAATGTGGACATTTGACCCCATATAACTCCCCAGCCATTTGCATTTTCATTTTTGAGAACTTCTGGCCTAGGTGAGGAAGTCCCCTTGGGCAAGAAATTTCTTCCAGATGGGATTAGGAATTTCTGTGTGCCTTAGTCACTCCTTATAGGGGTAGTTTAGGAGGTGAAAAGAGCAGGGACTGGGAAGTAGGACATTTGAGGTCTAGTCCCAGCTTCAAACCAAGTTGTGAAATATTGGCAAACCACTTGTCTCATCTAGAAAACGAAGGTTTGACAATATTATCTCTGAGGTTTTTCTCAGTTAAAGCTACAAAATGAAAGAATTTCTGGCGCATTGAGGAAGTCTTAGGAGTAGGTGTCCTGTTGTTCCTCTAGTTGTTCATGTCTCTCTACCTCCAGGGAAGGCTGAGGGTCGTCACCCCTTCTATCCCACGCCTCCTTCCCAGACCTGGGACTTACCTTGCCACTTAGCTCCTCCGATGGGCAATGTGTTCTTCATCCATTCTTACTGCTCTATCCTTTTGCTCCTCTAAGAGATCCCTCACTCCTGCTCCTCACCCATCCACTCACTCATCTGCTCATTTACCTTGACATCCACATCAGTTAAAGCTCTTTGTTTGTAAGTGCAGAAGACAACTTGGCTAACTTAAGAAGTAAAGTGATGTGTTGGGGTCATGTTGAGTGGCTCACAGAATAAATAATGCATTGGAGAACCTGACTGGAGAAAGGATGCTGAGAAACCAAAGAGGTTCTGGGCATTGGGGAGCAGGTACTACTTGACAGTCTCAGAAGGTACCAGAAACTGTGGGTTTGCCACTAATCTCTGCTCCTCTCTCTCAGTGGCAAATTAGATCTCTTTTCCCCTACCTATAAAATGGGAAGAATGAGTCAAAGATTCCCTGCTTTGTCCAACTCAGAATCGATGTGGAGGTGAAACAAGTTAATGATTGTGAAGCCATTTTTCAAGCACAAAGAAATTTGTTTTCTTTCTTGGCTTTTCTCTCTCTTGTTTGCATTCTACTAGGAAAAGGAGAAAGGAAAAAAAGAGGCACCTGCTTATACACAGCAGCGATGCTGCTGTTTTTGAAGGGAAAGGTTTATTAAAAGAGATGCCTGCATAGACTCACGTGGATAGTCTTAGGACAAGGACTTGACAGAAAACTGCTCTCACCATTCTTCTGTCTCTAGAGTGGCTTGTTGATAACACCTGTGTTTCTTTTTCTTTTTTAAAGATTTTTTTTATTTATGCTTTCAGAACTGGGGTACAGGCCAGAGTTATGGTGGGTGAGAGGATTCACCAGAGACAGAGTGGGGAGCAGAACAGGCAGATCTACTGAAGTACACTGCTGTATAACACCTGCGTTTCACGTGTTACTTATCTTCTCGCAGGTCCTCGCTACCTACCTCTCAGTGATAACCATAGAGAGGATCTGCTGGACTTCTCATTTCCACATGTTGGGGGACAAATATGCAGGTTAATCACCGCTACCCTCCTCAGAGAAGTGGATGCTCAGTCTGGGTCCCATGTAAGTTGAAAGAGTAGCCGTGGGAGTCTATGGGTGTAGGTAAGATGGATGACAAGGGGGAACCCTAAATCCTCTGGGTGATACAACTATTGATTTTCACTTTACAGTAGGAAGGAGCTGGGTTCCCGAAGCTGAGGTTACCTCAACACTGGAGACCCCAACTGAGATAAAAGGTGAGCACATGCTGCCTGGAGGAATTAGCCTCAGGCTCACAGGATTCCCTGTTGTGATCCTGGGTGAGGGATGTCAACTCTCTGGGGTTGTTTTCTCATCTGTGAAATGGGGGGCTTGCCTGCCTGAGTACCCTGTGGGCTGGGCTGCTCCTCTTTGTCACTTGCTGTCCTGCGATGCTTGTCTGGGCCAGGCACTGGCCTGCCTGTCTGCCCTTCAGCTAGTCTCTTCTAACTAAAGTTTTTTCTCATGTGAAAAGCATTCGGTGCTGCCTTTCATTGTTGGTAGGCTACCCATGGCTACAACCCGTATGGAAGTCAGTTTGGCAAAATTGATTAAATTTTTAAAAGCTCTAGTTGTACTTAATCAGCGCTAGCATCCTACTTCTCAGAATTTGTTTTTTACACATATACTTGCATGTACAACATGATATGTACGAGATATCCATGGCTTGCAATCATGCAGATTAGACAACCTGTTGTCTGTTAATAAGGGACTAATTTAAATAATTCTGGCACATCCACATAGAGGAATGTTGGGCAGGTACTAAAAAGAAGTGTGCATATTATTCCATATGCAGAAATGGGCTAATATCTGAGAGACACGAAGGAAAAGAAGCAATGGGACAGAATGCTATATGTGTATGTGTATTTAAAAATGTGGATTTGTCTATGCTTAGTAAATATATAGATTCCCTTTTGGAAGTTCCTAAAGAACTGGTAAGTTACTTTCCCTTCCTGTCAGGCAGGGTAATGGGAGGTAAACCTCCTTTGCATTGTCTACCTTTTGCGTCTTAAGGATTCATGGGCATGCGTGATCTACTTATAAAGTGTCTCTGCAGGCTCTGCCAAGAGAATCCCATGGAGTTTTGGCCCTCAGCTTAGAGCTTTTCATAATCCCTTGGGCCAGTAAGAGATCCAAGTGCTCTTGGTAGGGTTCTCTAGGTGGGATGACCCAATCAGTGACTCATTCCTGCCCCTCACTCCCTTTACCCCAGCAGGGAAGTGGGCTCTTTGAATTTTGATATGAAACACTCAGCCTTGCTTGCTGTCAAAGAAGAGTGACATTTGCTTCTCACAGGAGTGGTAGATCATTATCTTCCTGGCAGAGGGTGTTGTGTAATGGAAATAGCTTAGGCTTTGGAATTGTAGCAACTTTGGTTCAGATTCCAGCTTCTGCTGTTTAAACTGTGAAAGCTCAAAAAATTGCCATATTCTTTTTAGATGGTTCCTCATTGTGTAGGATCCTGCAGACAGCAGCCCAGAAAATGGTCACAGTTGTGTTCTTGCCACTGGGGCCCTTTGTCCTGGAGGAGGAAAGAAGCAGTAGTGGTTGACCTTTGGTCCTGTTCAGCAAACAGCGGGTCTCCACTATGTCCCTGGGCTTGGCCCCTTTTCTGGTAGAGGTGAGAGGCACAGTGGCTTCCGGCCAGGGGTGCACAGTGATAGGTGATCTGAGAGCCTCACACTGGCAGCTGCCTGTCTGAGGCTCTGAGGTCTAGAGACTGTGGTCTGCCTCAAGTTGACAGCTTGCAAGACAGCTAATATCTATTTAAGTTCTTATCTAAATTATTCTGTGCCATATTCAGGACCTACCTGTACCCACCTTTCTAGTAAACTATTTACACACAGTAACCTGACCTCACTATTGTTTTAGGGTGTTGAAGGATGAAAGTCCTGATTTGTGTGACGTGAAGCACTTATGCAGAAGTAGAGACTGCAGTGGCAGTTGGGTACTGGAGAAAGAGGGACAAGGATACAACCCGAGACTTCAGTGCTTCTTGGGTGTACATGATCTGAGCCCTTGAGTGCTTGCAGTATCTGCGATGGGAAATGGAACAGCTTTACATTCCTGTGTCCTGGCGAAGACAGGATAATCCCATAGCAGAGGCTGCCAAATGGGTTCCTTAAAAACGGTGGAGGATGTATTAGGATTCAGATTGGTGAGAACTGGGTGGGGCAGACATAGGGAGTGAGGGGACTAGGGGCCCTGCCTCACCCAGAGAACAGACCACAGGTTACCCCCACTGTGGCCCAAGTGGCAGGCAGGCAGGTGCAGAGATGAGGTGAGATGAGCCATACCTCAACGAGTCATCTGCTGAAGCAGGTAGAATGAGAACCATTTTCACCATTGGCAAACAGGCCTTCAGTGCTCCCAGCAATGGGAAGTCACGTTGGGAGTTAAGGAGCCTGACAAGGAGTCTGGACTTCTCTGGCCATGCATATTACCTAAAGTATGATTGTTTTATTGCAGGGAAGATGACTTAAATTTCATTGTTCAAGTGTTTCTTCTACCATTGGTGGGAACGAATGTTCCAGTGTGAGACCAGTTATGGAAGATAAAGAGAGCAACTTTATATATA
>NW_004567118.1:16580955-16609708 GCF_000260355.1 Condylura cristata | reverse complement strand
TCTCTCAGCTGTCTTTGGTTGCTTCAACCCTCTTAGTGAGGTTTAAATTCCCTTCAGTGACCAAGCAGGAGATGCTCATAAGTAGGATGTGGAGCTGCTTTTGGTGGGGGAGGGTGGGAGAGTAGGGGAAAGAGGAGACAGAGAGAAGAGGCTGAGTTGGGGCTGGACCCATGCAGACTGACTGGGTGTCAGGTTGACTAGATTTTGTCTTTATTGTTTTGTAAAACTTGTCCCCCTGCCCTTCTGTTAAATGGGAAATTATATTAGACAATACAGTTTCCTTAAGGTTTATTGGGAAGCTTTAGATGACATTGACATTGTTGGGGCATGAAATAAATCATACTGTACACCTCTAGTTGGTGAAGCAGGCTGTGGCCCTCGACTGGGGAAGGGGCTTCACCTGGGAAGTCTCTGTCCTCCAGAGTTCCTTGGAAAAAGGTACTTGATGGGCAGGATGACCTTCTGGAGGCCCAAGAGAGCTTCTAAGGGTCTGAGGGCAGCTGACAACGTTTTGGATCCTAATGAACAATGGTTGTACCCCACTGACATCCCCAGGTTACACTGGAGAGGGATGAGTTTGTCTGCAGAGGTAGGGATGAGAACTAAAAGTGGTGGGTATGGACAAGTTTCCTCTCTGAAACTTTGTTTCTGGGCACTCTCATGTAAGTGCCTCATTTAAATCCAGCCTCTCCAGGAAACCCTCTATAATCCACACTTGCTTTTAGCTCCTATTTAAAAAGCTTTTCCATCTTTCAGATGATAGGGATGAAGAACATCAACAAATGTTTTTCTTTCCTAAACATGCTGGCATTTAAAAGTAGGATAGCTGGCCCTCAAACTGAAGTGCAACTGATGGACGACAGCTTTTGACAAGTTGACATGACCAGCTGAGGGGTGGTGGTGGGGTGCTTCCCCACGACCTCTGGTTCCTGGATGCCATCCTCCATTCTCCCAGGCAGCCCCAGGTCATACTGCTATACCAAAACTCAGCTTACTCTCTGCTTGATGACAGTCTTGTCAATCACTAGACAGTCTTGTCAATCTTGTCCCTTTCTGTAGTGTATTTGAGGAAGTGAGTTTTTCTGTATCTGCTCTTGTGTCAGTTCTGACTACAACTGTCTCTGCTTTCCCAGCAAAGTGAAGGACCATTTTCACTTTGCTGCTGGTGAGGTGTGTAATTCTTGGGTCCTCTCTCTCATGAGAATTCTGCTACCTCTACCTGGGCATCATTGAAGGGCTTAGTAATTCCTGGTTGAAAGTAATTCCTGGTTGAAATCTAATTCAAATGAGCATAATCACAGAGGAAACCTAGTTACTCAGGTAACTAGGAAGTTTCAGGATTCAGGTCTGGCTTGATCTAGAGGCTTAATATCATAAGGCGTTTCTTGTACTTCATTTTTTACCTCCACTTTTCCTGTATGTCATCCAATTTTCTTCTCCCGAAGATGGGCTTCCTTTATGCGGAAGTAGGGAAAGGGACGAAGGTTACTCAAGCCTTGCATTATTCTAGCTCAGCCAAAGTGATCTTCTCTCTTCACCTGTTCATTACCAATTTCAGGGAGGTCTTGGTTTGGTCTCAGGTAGGCTGTGTGTCTACCTCTTGGACCAATCTCTCCAACAGGCAGAAAATCTCATGAGGACAGGTGGTAGGTAGGCACAAAACTAGTAGACATTGGAGGGGTGGATGCAAGGGTAGGCATACTCTCTCCCATCCTGATTCCTACAGCAGACTTCCCTGAGTATTTCGGGACACATTGGATAATTTATATTACAGCAAAAGAAACAACTTAGAATGAAATATTAAACATTTCTGGTCTTAGACATCCTGTGACCTCTCTGTCACTTAGACTTTCTGCTTTGTGTCTTTCTTCTTGTTCCCCAGCTGTCTCTCTCCTTTTCTGTGCTTTCCTATCCCTCAACTTCCTGTCCATATTATATACAAAATTGCATAACTTGTGCTTTTGTTTCTCCCCTTTGAAGTGATGTCTTATGATTCCCATCTTCCCTTCATTTTTTTAAAGATTTATTTATTTATGCATACAGAACTGGGGTACAGGCCAGGAGTGTAGGGGCAGTGAGAGGATTCACCAGAGACAGAGCAGAACAGGACGACTGACGAAGTACACCGCTGAGGGGAGCAGCGGGTGGGTCAGGAGAGGTCTGCCTCGCCATATGGTCACCTCCTGGGCAGGGGATCCAACTTGCACTGAAGCAGTTGCGGCCAGCTTGCAGTGCTGCGTCCTAACTTATTGCACCACCAGGGAGGGCCAGAAGGTATTTCTTAAAAACAACAACAAATATTTCTTTTTTAAAGTACCATTTTCTATTGAGGTGACATTGGTTTACAATGCTGTATAGGATCACACCTTTTCAGATGTTTGATACCACATCACACCAGCCACCAAAACTCCTATCATCCTCCTTTCTAGTCCAGTGTGTGTGTGTGGGGGGCCCTCCTTTACACCTGCTGGTAGTCTCAATTCTACATTTAGATTTCTAGGGTTTGCTTTGGTGTAGTTTTGTTCCTTTGTTTTGTTTCTTTATATTCCATGTAAGAGTGAAGTCATCTGGTGTTTGTCTTTCTCTTTCTGACTTACTTTGCTTAGCATAGTCCTTTCCAGTTCCATTCATCTCTTTCTGACTTACTTTGCTTAGCATAGTCCTTTCCAGTTCCATTCATTTTGTCACAAATGGCAAGATTTCATCCTTTTTTGAAAAAGATAGTATTCCATTGTGTATATATACCACATCTTAATTGACTCATTTGCCTTTGGGTTCTAAGGTTATTTTCATAACTTGCCTTTGTAAACTATGCTACATTGCATAAAGTACACATCCCTTAATTGTGATTTGGCATTGTCAAGGTCGCTACCTAGGAGTGGAATTGCTGGGCCATAGTAGATCTATTATCACCTGGATTTTCTTTCTGCTTTGTGTCTTTTTTCTCTTGTTCCCCAGCCTCTCCTTTTCTGTGCTTTCCTATGTCTCAACTTCCCTGTCCTTATTGTACACAAACTTGTTTAGCTTTTGCTTTTGTTTCACCCCCTTTGCCTTTTAAATCATGTCTTATGATTCCTGTCTCCCACTCATTTTTTAGTTTACATTTGAAAGTAATTTCCTATACAAAAGATATTTCTTTTTTTTTAAGTATTATTTTCTAGTGAGGTGGCATTGGTTTACAATGCTGAAACTACCACACTGTTTTCCATAGGATCAAACTCTGCATTCTCAGCTACACTGTACACCAGAGGTGTTCCTTTGTCCCCACACCTTAACCAGACAAACCTTCTGTTTTTTTTTTTTTTTAATGTGGACTCTTTTCACAGGTGTAAGGTGGTATTTCATTATTATTTTGATTTGCATTTTCTTGATGACAAGTGATGGTGATCATCTTTTCTTGCACCTGTTGACCATTTGTATGTCATCTGTGGAGAAGTGTACTTAGCTCTCCTGTCCAGTTTTTTCCTTTTTTGTTGAGTTGTATAAGTTATTTGTAGATCTTGCATATTGGCCCTTTGTCGGATGTGTAATTTTATTTATATTTTTCCTCAGTTGACAGAGTGTCTTTTCATTTTAATGATAGTTTCTTTCACTGTGCAGATGCTTTTCAGTTTGATATGATGCTACTTATTTCTTTCCCTTGCCTTTGGAGACAAGCCCTCAAAGACATCTCTGAAGCACATGTCTCAGAGTGTTTTGCCTGTTTTTTTTTTCTTTCTTTCTATGTATTTTCAGCTTCAGGTCTTACATCCAAGTCTTTAATCCATTTTGAGTTAATTTTTGTGTATGGTGTGAGAGAGTGGTCTAGTTTCTTTCCTTTCTCCATTGTGGACTCTTGGCTCCTTTGTTGTAGGGTAACTGTTCATATAAGTGTGGGAAAACTATTTCTTTTTAAAGAACACTGTAGTGCCAGCTGTTAGGATAATTGGTGTTTCCATCCGTGTTATATCACCTTTGGGTGAGATGAGCCCTAGTCCAGAAACTGGATCAATGTGGCAGATTTCCTGTGATTTAATGAAACTCACTGGGGAGAAGGAACTGGCTGCATTTTAATTTATTATTATGTGTCAAAACTACAACAGTTCCAGATAGGGGAACTGGCTGAGTCTCAGTGCTACTTCTATTCAAACTGAAGATCTGCTTGCAGATAATGGTAATGTACTATTGATGTAAGGAGTTTAAATTATAGCCATCTCAATACTCAAGGTTATTATATTTTTTAACATATAATAATTGATCTGCAAATATAATTTAAAGCTGACACCAGAAGAGAGTTTTTTATATTTTTATTACAGATATAACCCCTGTGAAGATGCAAAGTCACAGCCAAATGGTGGGGGTAACGAGTTACCCTGTCCCAGCCTCACTTCCTACCCTGGACTCCCACAGTGGAGTCTCAGTGCTCCGTAGTGAGCAAATTAAGGCTGTCTAAGGATACTTAAGGGCCTGAGGATCTTTTAAAGATGGATCTTAAGTGTCATGCCCAGCACTTGTCCCTGGGATGCAGGTCACACAATTAAGCTTGCACAATTCAGCTCACACCCAGTGCCAAATAGCAAGTACTGCCCTTCCCTCTGATCTCATTTTTCCTACCCAAGATTCCAGTCGAAAGAACATGACTCCTACTCTGAACCTGGTTATGAGTTCTTGTTACTTGTTCTCCAGTGCTCTGGGGGGGGGTTGGTTTTGTCTTTACTCCGATTCTAAGCCTGGGTCTCTCCTATCTGTTCTCCATGGTATAAACCATTTTAAGGACTGGGTTTCTGGTCTCATTCCAGTTACAGATCCTGAGTGGTTCCCAAAACTTCCTTAAAGGCCAAGGTCTGTCTTTGCTTTAACACTGTATTGTAGAAACTTGGACCTTAGACTCTGAGCCCTGTGGGCAGATGTGATTGGTTTCACTTGTCTGTCTGGTTATGGGTATCTCCTGCCCAGAAATTCTGGCTGTCCTAAGTTTGGCTCACCATTTGCCTGAGCCTTATCAATTCACCCATATCAACCCCTAGACAGCATCCTTTGGCACACCACAGCAATCCATCTTTGACTGCTGAGGCAAGGCCTACTTCCATGCTTGTCTCACCCTGCAGATGGGACGTCAGGGGGGCAGGATTAGTTAACTGAGAACCATCCACTCTCTATTGGACTGTCATTCTCATAATTAGTCTCCTTCTTCTTTTCCTTCTTCCCTTCTTCCTCTTCCTCCTCCTCCTTTTCCTCCTACTTTTTCTCTCCTCCTTTTTGGTGAGATTGGTGAAGACTCTTGGTGATGATAATAACAAAGCTCTACTAAATAATGATTAGTAAAAGCAATCATCGAAATGTATTGAACTTTGATTTACTATGTACCAGCTAAGTGTTTTAAATGGGGTATCTCATTTAATTCTCACAACAAGAAGATGATGGGGATACAATTACTTGTTCTGTTTTACAGGTGAGGACCCTGAGGTACCATGCAGTTAATCAGATTGCCTGAGGTTATATAGAACTGGAGTTATGATAATATACTGTGTCCAGGTATGTATTACCTTATTAAACCTCATACCATCCTTCCTGGGGTAGATACTATTATTATTCTTCCTATTCTACAGATGTGGTAGTCAAAAAATATGTTCATGTATTGATGAGTTTCATCAAGAGATGGAGAATATGTCCTCTGTCCTTGAACCTGAAGGACCTATTTTGACCAGGTAGATGCAAGTGACTCTAGTAATTAGATCTGAACGGTTGTGCAGCTTCTAGCTGATTTTGAGATACTACTTCTGGGAGTCTTTGAAATGAAGCTGTCCTGAGACTGCCATGCTGGAGAGACCATGGAGAGAGGAAAAAAGAGGGGCTGGGGAGGGAGAGAGATGCTAGAATCTCCTGATTCCTAACCCATAATAACTATGAGAGACAATAAGTAGTGGTTGATTTAAGCTACCAAGTTTTGGGGCAATTTGTTATATGTCAGTGGATTACTGGAATGTGATTTGAAACCAGTCTTTTCTGAATCCCATCTATTGCCACTAATTTCATAATAAAGAAAACAAAACTCAGATACCTCTTATGCCATTTAAAAGACTTGATAATATGTCCCCAGATAATCTTTGCCCTTTCAACTCAAACTCCAGTGGCTCCAGTCTAGGACTTCATTGTAAAACTGGGGAGTGGAGAGTCAAGGCTTAAATTTTGGAGGGAGTTGCTTACTACCGCTCTTCTTATTAGGTATGTGATCTGGGCGAATCACTCAATCTCTTTGAACCTTAATTTTCTCATTTAAACCGTGTTCCTTTCTGGGATTCATGTAAGTAGGATGTTTATGGCAGGAAAAGAGGCATGGGAATGTGGAAAGCTTATTTGGGATTACTGTATCAAATGTATTCTTTGTATATATTCATTCATTGAATTTTCTGCAATCTAGGGTCTGTTTTATATAAAGAAGGAATTGAAGTGTTAGACTTGCTCAACATTACACTTTCTGGTAAAATGGAGTATTACTCTTAATTCTTCACTCCTTTCCCGTATTTGGCTTATATATTCTTTGCCATGTGATTTTTGTGGTGAATTTTTCCAACTTCTGACTCAAGCTCAATCATGAAACTTGCTTTGGTCAGTGAGATCTTCCCAGTAAATATGCTGCAGCAGCAAGCTCCGTGAGATCTTAGCAGGGGAAGCCAAGAAAAACTGTGAAACGTATGTGCAGTGTTAGGATCATGTCTTATTCTTCTGCCACTGACACGAAAAAGACATGCCTGGACTGACCTAGTGGACACAGGTAGAAGAGAAAGCATACAAGAGTATCACCAGCTCAGAAGAAAGAAAGTAAAAATTAGCCCTGTTACTAATCAGACATTGATACTGTTACTAAACAGACACTGGAGTAACAGACACAGTGATAACAGATAAAGGAAGCTACAAACCCACAGAAAGCATTGTCCTAGGGTCACATTGCAGCTTAAAACGTGATCCAACAATCCCTTTCTATTCGGTGATTATTCTTACTTACCAATGACTTTCCTAACCTTGGTTCATTCCTGAACAAAGATAGATGGGACACCCAGTTGTAAGCTTATCCAACTTCTAGCCCCTCGTCAGACTCATCAGAAAAAACCCAAACCTTACCACTCCCATCCTCTTCTATTCCTTCTCAACATATTTTATGCTGAGAAGGTTTATTGATAAAAATAGAAGTGCAACAAGTTGCATAACTTTCTTGAAACAAGTTGCATAACTTTCTTGAAACAAGTTGCATAATTAACTTTATTGGACTGTTAGTCTTTATCCTATCAGTTTTCATAGGCAGACAGCAGAACAGAGTTGCTTCTGCCAAGCTCAGAATAGATGACCCAACCTTCAGCTGGCTAAATAAATACTTATCTTTGTATCCTGCTGAGCCTTTGTGGTTGTTTGTTATGCAGTAACAACTAGCTGCCACAAACACATAATTAGTATTGGAGCCGAGATTTTTTTTTTTAAGATTTATTTATTCATATAGAAATGGGGTACAGGCCAAAGATGCGGAGGGCAAGAGGCTTCTCCAGAGACAGAGTGGGGAGCAGAACAGGCAGATCAACGAAGTATACTGCTGAGGGGAGCAGCTGGCGGGTCAGGAGAGGTCTGCCGCGCCATGTGAATCTCCTCCATGGCATCGAACTCATGCAGAAGTGGCTTAAGTTTCTTAGTGCTGTGCTTTAACCCGCTGCACCACCAGGGAGGGCCTGGAGCCGAGGTTTCAATTGAGGTGTATGGCTACAAGATACATGACCTTTGTTCTGTGGGGTTAATCTCCCAAAAGCATCAGATAGACTTTTCCTAGTAGGCTCAGAGTAGGCCTTTTGTCACATTAGTATGAGAACTAGAAGCCAATCAGGTCCCGGGAGTCCTGGGAGTTCTGTTACCACTACTTAAAAGATACGGGTAGTGAACAGAGAGGGCCCCTGCAGGCTATAGGAGAAGCTTCTGTTCTTGCCTCATCCTTTGTTTTCCCCCAATTAAAGAAGAAATCACCATGCCCTAAGCTTCTGTTCTTTTTCTTAATCAAAGAAGCAACCACTGCTCCCCTTTGTATGACTTAGGAGAATGTAGTTTGGGGATCTCAGCCAGTTCTAGGTTTATCAGTAAACGTGTTCTAAGAATCTCATTGTTTTCTCAGAGGAAGCATGAGGTCACCCCCTCCTTGTCTATCATGTGAAATCTCCCCCCTCACTATCCTATCTCTATCAGTACCCCAAATATTCTTGGACCACTCCATATAGTGTCTTTCCCCCACTAAAATGTAGTTCTGTGAGAGCAAGATCGTCGTCTCTGCTTCTAGGTGTGGCTGAAAAACTGATCTCCCGGAAAAAGGGTTGGCCATAAGTGAGGCCGGGGAGATGTGGTCACAGGAGGGGCCATCTCAGTATCCCAGCTCAGGCTGGTTTCTCTTCTTAGACCAAGCTACAGGTAGGTGAACCCTTTAAAGAACTTAGCGACTAGTCGCTATGGTTCCTGGCCAGTAGGTGGCGCCCCCTACTAATTTTCCTGAGATCAAGTCAGCCTAGAGCTGCTCTTCAGAAGCTGAAACCCTTAGCTTTCAGGACCCAGAGTTTAGTTGATGAAAGTTCTGCCTATAGACAGATAGTTGCACAGTGTGAAAGTACCTAATGACAATGAATTGTCCACTTTAAAAAATAGCATCTTTTAAACACAAACACAGAACTAACCTAAGCCAACAAAGAGTTATCTCCAAGGTGCTATTTGCCAACGTGGCCATTTGGGTACTTAAAAAAAGGGGGAGGATGATGGGAAGGATGCTCAGGCATCTCATACAACTGAGATGGGCTGGACCTCCAAGCCTGGAAAAGCAGCGGGAGTCTGTGCATTCCTGGGAGCTTCAGCGCAGAGTTGAATCCCTTCTATTGGGAGGCTGCCAGGAACTCCCTTCTCCCTAGCTACAGCCAGTCTGTGTTTCTCTGCTTCAAACTTCAAATCTCTCTGAGAATCTGAGCGCCCAGCCAGAGTCAGTGGCCATCCCTGGGCAGAACAGCTTTGGCTGCAGTGGAAGGCAGACTCATCTATTTCCAACTCAGCTGTGGGGGGTGGTGCACCAGACCCAAGTGTTCAGAAATGAAAAAGCAGCTTCCGCAGCAAGCTTTGCTTGCAGTACTAGGGTGGGGTCACCATTCAATAACTAAAATTTTCTTTATGCTCACTTGATTCCTAACTTTCTGCTAGAGTAAAAGCAGCTTAATCTCCATTTTTTCCAAGGGCTTCTCCACATTCCCCTATGAGTATTGTCAAATTTGGAAACAGGAAACCAATCACTACAAAAGTACCAGTATTCAGACTTGCATCACCAAATTTATTTATTTTTCTTAATTATATAGCTTTAATTGCCTTTTGGGGAATGTTGAATTTTGTCTGACTCGGCTCTCTCTGGAAATGGAGAGAGTGGAGACAGAAAGAAAGACAAGATTGAGTATTTCTGCCCTTGGTGCCATGAAGTGCTCCAGTTCTCAATTTTTAAAATTTTCTTATGTTGTTGTTCATTTTTGTACAGTACTTGGTTTCCAGTTCCCAAATTTGACCAAGGTCATAGGGGAATGTGGAGAATCCCATGAAAAAAAATAAAGGATATTAAGTTGCTTTCATGCTAGGAGAAAGTTAGGAATTAAGTGGGCAATGAAGAATATGTTATTTATTGAAGGTTACCCCACCCTAGTCTAATGCCCTTTCTCTGGTACTGCAAAGCTTGATGTGGAAGCTGCTTTTTCATTTCCTCACTGTTCATATGCCACCTGGGGCAAGACCAGCCCTTGACACCCCAGCAGACCAGTCAGGGTAAAAGGGAACAAAACAAAAGCGCTGGGATAGAGCAGCCGTTGACAAAGTGCTGCAAAAGACAGATCCTAGCCTCATGGTGAGGGTTGGTAGAGGAAATGCTTGTAAAGCCTTTGACTCAGAGCCTGGCACACAGAAAATATGCAACATGTGCCCACTGACCTGGAGAACAAATGGTCGTCAGACTGTTCTTCTCACCCAGAAATGGTGCCTCTTCTCTCTTTGAGAGAAGATGCTGGCTCGACTGGCTGGTGCCCTTGTGTTTCCTTAGAGCTCCTCTGACAGCTCATCAATGGAGCTGCCACACAGGAGGGCAGGCAGAGCCTTCCTGAGCTCTTTGCAATGTGACCTCTTGCTTCCAGCTGGTGGCAAAGCTTAGGACCCCTGAGAGCACTTTGATTGATCCTTGCTCTGGTTCCGCAGTCTTCTCCTTGTAGCCTGACTCCCCAAAAGGCACTTCTGGCCTCTCTACCCCACCAGCTACACGGCTCTACACACTGCTGGTCAGGAACTGATTCTCAAGCAAAGTTTACACTGAGAGTGTGTGGCGGGTCATGTGGTGTGCAGGGCATCTTTGCATCCCCCCCGCCCTGTGTTTTCCAGGCAGACAGCATGGCAAGTGTAGCCTTAGGGAGAATAAAAGGCCTGGGGCAACAGAAGGTGGGTGTGTGGAGGCCTGCCAGAGTGGCTCTGTCACTTCCCTGTCACCTCATAAAAGATGGTAGAAACTGGCCCTCCCTGGTGGCGCAGCGGGTTGAAGCACAGCACTGAGAATCTGAGGCCACTTCCGCACGAGTTCGATTCCCGCCTGCCTCCTGCCCCGGAGGAGACCACATGGCGAGCCAGACCTCTCCTGGCCCGCCCGCTGCTCCCCTCAGCAGTGTACTTCGCCCGCTGCTCCCCTCAGCAGTGTACTTCGTCGATCTGCCTGTTCTGCTCCCCACTCTGTCTCTGGTGAAGCCTCTCACCGCCCCTGAGCCTCTGGCCTGTACCCCAGTTCTGTATGAATAAATAAATAAATCTTTAAAAAAAAAAAAAAGATGGTAGAAACAGGTAGAGGGTAGGAAGTTGGCAGCACAAGTAGCATTCTCTCTGGGGTACAAGCATCTAGCTTTCTTTCAATCCCTTTCTCTTTTCTTTTTCTTTTTAAAGATTTATTTATTTATTCATACAGAACTGGGGTACAGGCCAGAGATGCGGAGGGTGAGAGGATTCACAGGGACAGAGTGGGGAGCAGAACAGGCAGATCGACGAAGTACATTGCTGAGGGGAGCAGCGGGCGGGTCAGGAGAGGTCTGCCACGCCATGTGGATCTCCTCCAGGGCAGGCGGGGATCGAACTCATGTGGAAGTAGCTTAAGCCTCTCAGTGCCAGCAGGGAGGGCCCTCTTTCTCTTTTCTAAGGACTTTATTTAGCGCTGTGCTGGTGGGGAGAGGGGGCCATGAAAGCCCCCACAGCGTACCTGGACAACCCACTGGGCCACCTTTGAGCCACGTGGTAGTCCCACGTGGTAGTCCCAGCCAGCCATGCATGCTAGACAGTGTGAGAAAGGGGTGACTAGGTACAGACCCCCATTCCTGGACTTAGCCGCAAATGACACTTAACCTGTCTCCCCAACTTCCCCTCTGCTGCACTCCCAAGGCCTCTATGACTTCTCATCCACTTCCTAGATAAGTTCTTAACATCGCTCCTGTTATTCCTTCAGCTGCTCCCCTAAACGATCATTGCTGCATTTCGTCCTCAAGACTCCGGAGGTAACCTTGACTCAACTTCCTGAAATGGCTCAACCCCAGGCCAGGGCTGCACTGCTCACAACAGGGAGAGTTTGAGGACACGTAGATTGCACTTTAGAAGCATAACGGAAGTGTTGCTGGGGCTGAGAATAGAGGGCAGCAGGGGCAGAACAGGAAATGGCATCCTTAGAGGCTGTTCGTAAAGGGGGAGAGACGAAAAATGAATGGGTCCTGGTGGGTTCAAGGTAGTTAGTGGTGAAGCTGTGGCTTTTTTGAAGGTGTTGATGTTCCTGGAGGGGCAGAAGAGGAGGTCTGAGGCGCCTGGTGTCCCGTAGCATGCAGCCCCCCTGCCAGCTCTTGCCTGGGGGTCAGGGAAGGAGGCCACAGGCCTGTACTGGTCATGTTCCTACGCCAAGTGCGCTGAGCTCCTCCGGGAGCCCTGAAGATGGCATGGAGACACCTTGGGGGCAGCTGGCTATTAATTTTGGAGTGTTGACCTCCCCTTGATTCTTGTTTCATTCCACCTACCCATTTATTCATCCGTCCATCTATCCGTCGTCCATCCATCCATTTCCTGAACATATGGATGGGCCAGGATTTCTTAAGGCCTTGTGAGGGATTCAAACGAGTGAAACAGTGTAGTACAGTCGAACAGTGCAGTAGCCAGGTGTTCATAAGTCGGGGGAGGAGTGGATAAAATGTTCCTGTGGATCATTCCCATCCCAGACAGCAGTGAACAAAGACCTTGGAAGCAGCACAGAAAAGGAGACTGTGGGGGTTGATGCTACCTGTGACTGCCGAATCAGGAGATAATTCTGAACTCCAGTTTGTGAAGCTTAAACAAGACAGCCTGCTCAGCAGAGCGCTTGGACTAACAGGAACGGAGTCTGTTACTGTGATTGCTGGGGAGGTGGCCTTTACACTGAGGGTCTCCTGCACTTTCTCCTCAGCGTCCCACTATCCCCCACCCCTCCACCATAGGCTGGATCTATTTTCTGTACTTGGCTCCAGCCAAACTTCTGCAGAGCTGGCTCCATGCTGAGGGTGTGCCCAGGTGTCCTCAGTCCACTGCCGATGAGGAGCATTGAGCACACTGAGCGAGGCAGAGAAGGGGTGAATGGTCTTTAATTCAGGGCAGGGCAGCTGGCGGTGGGCTGAGAGCAGGAGGCAAAAACAGGGCCTTGACCTATTTTTTATAAGGTTCCCACTGTGCCCTTCTCCACTACTCTGGGCCACTCATTTCTCCTTCAGGTCTGTGATGTAGTCCTGGACCCAGTCTTCTCTGGGGTCAGCACAGATGGAAATGCCCTTCTTGGTGATGAAGCTGTGGAGCAAGGGGGAGGATTACTAACCCGAGGTCTGAGGAGGTCGGCAGCTGGGAAGTCAGAGCCCATTCTCTCTCCTCTCAAACTCCTCATCTGGCCTTTGTAGAGCTAGCTCAGTGCCTGGTCTTCTTTCTGAATCTCTCTCTTCATTCCCTGAGGACTCAGGGCCCATCAGGCCTCAGGGGCCCTGCCCAGGAAGTACTCTCCAGCCTGCTGCCCACTCCCCTGGGGCTCCCCAGTCATCAACCCAGCTTCCTCCCCCCTGCTGGCTCCAGTCAGGTCCCTGGCTACTCCCTTTGTCACACAGCTGAGGAGGCCCTGGGCAGTCCCTATCTGGATCCCCCTACCCTGCTGCCCTCTTCCCCCATTATCACCCCCCTTCCCCCCCATTGTCATGTGTGGGCTACTTACACAATCCCAGGCCTGGAGCACTGGCTGCTGGTCTCATAATACCATGTAATCCGAGAACGCAGGACCTTGTGGACAGTGAAGTTGAAGCAGCACTCGGCTGGGTGGTAGGGTCCTCCTGAGGAAAAAGCAGGCAGGGAGCTGAGGCTGGCAGGCCCCAGTCAAGGCCATGTCTGCTGGCTGCGCCTGCAACCTGAGGAGGAAGAAAGGGAAAGAAGAGGCCAGAGCCCCCACAGGATTCAAAGAGCACTGCGGGGAGACTCAGTCAAGGGTCCTCTTTTTCTTCTTCAGAAGCAACCTCCCTCCTTCCCTTTCTTGAAACCTCCCTGGAGACTTTCAACTCCCAAAGGAAGACAGCAAGATCTTAGTGCACTCACTGTCCCTGAGGGCAAGTGTGCAGGGGTGCTGAAACAGGAGAAAGGTTTGGAAGAAACCCCAGTAGGAATTGAGACACATGCCATTTGGGACTGCAGACCCAGTCGCCCGAGCACCCCATCCTGCCCACGTCCCCTTTGAACTCATACCCTCGAAAGAGGGAACGACTTGGACGCCAAGGACTGCAGCCTGAGCCTGGCAGCTGGGATACCCAGCTTCTCACCCCCTTTGCCTCTGCGGGCTCTGTGCCCTCTCTGCTTTATCCCCTCGCATGTCCTCATCTGTCAGTGAGGCTGGGTTGGTGACTTCTGCGCTGAACTCCTGGGGGCCTCTGTGAGCTCAGGGACTACTTTGAGTAGAGTCCTGGATTTAGGTCCACAGTCAGCCCCTTTTGGCTGTTGTTTACATTTGCACCTCTTTGTGAGATTTTGCTTGAAGAAAAAAATTGTATGACACACATTTACAAAATAAGTCACTAGATTGGGTGATTAGTTATCGTCTGATTCTGCAACGTCATAGCTTATATAGCAGTACTGTGGCAGAGACAGTGAAATCACACACAAGCTTGAACTATGGAAGAGCTAGAAGGGCCTTTTAGGCCAAAGGCCCTGTACAGTCTAGCCACCTTGGCTATGGAGGGGAGTGATGGGGTGGGCACGTTAGGTGACCGGCCTGGACAGACACTGGTGGCCCAAGGTCACTGAGAGGCAGGTGTTTGGGTGGAGAAGGAAAGGTCTTATCCAGCATCATTCCAGACTCCCTTCTTTAAGAAGGGAAAACCCACCTCCTTCATTCCCTGAGCCAACAAATGACTTAAGAGGCAAGTGAAATTATTGAGATTCTCACTAACTTTAGACTAGCTTTATTTCAACTGCTTTCTATAGTTCCCTTCAGTTTCTGAAAAGGAAATGAAGAAAATCGAAGGGTGATTTTTAGTTGTCTGTAAAGGCAGCTCATCCTAAGAAACTGAACAAGTGTGGTGCTCTAGCCCCTACCTAAGTATGCGATATGGAAGGTTAGCACCAACCCTGAAATGGGTAGGCCCAAATCTCAGGAGGATAATCGGCAGAGTGGCCTTGAGGGGCTCCACATTCTGTTTCTCCCTAGGGAAATCTCCCTAAATTTGGTGGCTGCTCTTTTGCTTAAGGACAGAGAGATAAATGGAAGGGGTGGAGAGGCACCTTCTTGGTGGCCTGGACAGGAAGCGAGCTGGGCCTGGGTGAGGATGAAATCACTTTACAAAGACACCAGGCCTCCTTCCAGAGCTTCTCCAGCATGTATCCCCCACAAACTTACTCGGCAATTTCCCTATGGGGCCTAGGTGGGACAGAAGCCTGGGCATTGCGCTCACAGCACTGCACTCACGTGAGGAGGGTTCAGTCTTAGAACCAAGAGTGATGGTGACAATGATGATGAGGAGGAGGGAGCTCACAGCCCTGGAGATCTTCATCCTCCTGTGGGGGCAGCTGCTGCCGGAGAGCTGGCCTGATGAGAGCTTCTGAAGCTTCTGAGCTGAGGGGGTGTTGAGAAATGATCATCAAGCCGAAGTACTTTTGTAAATAAGGGAACTGAAATTTCAAAGGGAAGTAGAAATCAGTGGATGCCTCAGCACTTTCATCTCATATCTTCACATGCACATTTGTTGAGGGTGGAGTGAAGGAAGAAGAGAGACGCAAGATGCCAGGGAGGAAATTATCTCCCACCCAAATGGGAACAGATTAACTCCTTCTTAGGAGAAGACCATGAGATGCTGTTTCAGACTTGGCGAAAGATCTCAAACCTGGCATGGGTCCTGTGCCCCACTCGTTCCAGCCCATATGGGAGTGGAGAATCCTATCTGTTTATCTGAAAATCTGAGGGCATTCAAGTCACAGGAGGAGGCCAGGAAAGCCTATTTAAAGTCTTAAGCCAAACTTATCTCCCAGCCTCTCACTCCTTACCATACCCAGGGGGAAGTAGTGCCACTGTGCTTGCCGGGCCATTTATTTAATAAGCATTTTAGAATTACTGCTATAGATACTAGCTTTTGTCCCCAAAGCTTCATGAATATTAGCCTCTTTAAGCTCAACATCAGTCATTGAGGAAACCATGAGACCGTTGAGAAACCAAAACGTGTGATCCGTGATATGCTAAGGGTATTATTGCATTTTAGGTCTGAGCTCTCAGTAGGCAGAACTAGGAAAGATATTGAAGCACACAGGCTTAAGTGTGTGAATTAACTGGTAGTATCTATTTTATAGGTCACCTGTCTACGCGATGAGGAAGGCAACTCCAAGTCAACACTGACTCCCTTTACCCTCAGTGTTTACTTCTTTACTACTTTGCTGCTTCCCCTCTATGTAACACATCTTCTTGCCACATGGGCTGTGTCCTCAGACCCAGCCCCAACTTGGCTTCAGCCTTGTGGCTCATGCCCTCAGCCATGATTGAGTCCTCAGAGTCCTCAGTTGTGTCCCCGGGTCCTTACCAAGAAAAAAGGGAGTGAGCTCTTAAAACAAACAAACAAACAAACAAACAAACAAACAAACAAACAAAAAACCCTTTTTTTGTGGTTCTAAAAGTGAAATAGTTAAGAAAAAAAAGTGAAGCCATAAAATTAGGGCTATTTCCCTTTGCAACTTTATGACTTGATGATTTCTGTGCAGCTCTAGTTAAGTTTTTGTTTGTTCTTTTTACAACTTCCAAGAACATTTTTTCCTAGCTATTTTGTGCAGCTTCTGAGATTTTTACTTTTAAAAAAATTGGATTTTGTTTTCAGACTCTACTTAGCCATGTTTAAACATTCCCCAATTTTTTATAATAATTAAGCAGCTTCGATAAATCTTGACATAAAAATATCAAGTAGGGTCTCCCGGTGCACAAAGGGTTAAGTCTCAGCACTATGAGTCCAGCCACTGCAGCAGGAGTTTGATCCCTGGCCCACCAGGGAGCTGACCCACATGGCACAGCAGACCTCTCTGTCTCTTCTGCTGCTCCCTTCAGCAGTGTATTTCAGTAGATATAACTGTTCTGCTCCCCACTCAGTAAATCCTTTCACCCCTGCACTTTTGGCTTATACCCCAGCTCTTGTTTGAAAAACAAACAAACAAACAACAACAACAAATAAAACACAAATCTTTTTTTAAAAAAATATCAAGTATAGGGCCCTCCCTGGTGGCGCAGCGGGTTAAAGCACAGCACTGAGAATCTGAGGCCGCTTCCGCATGAGTTCGATCCCTGCCTGCCCCCAGAGGAGATCCACATGGCGTGGCAGACCTCTCCTGACCCGCCCGCTGCTCCCCTCAGCAGTGTACTTCATCGATCTGCCTGTTCTGCTCCCCACTCTGTCTCTGGTGAATCCTCTCACCCTCCGCATCTCTGGCCTGTACCCCAATTCTGTATGAATAAATAAATAAATCTTTAAAAAATATATATATATCAAGTATAAGCACAACTCAAGATCCAGTACATTTAGTTATTTCTCCTTGAAAAGACAATGATAATTCATTTTTTTCTAATTCCTTGAAATTAGTTTTTGATTCGAAGGAAAATGTGCTTTTTGATCAAGTTGCAAACAATGCTGGAGTCACACAGTCAAGAGTGAGAGTTCCTCTTCAAATTTCTACTCCACCCTGCAGTATCAGCATTACCTGGGAACTGGTGAAAAATGCTGATTCTTTGGCCCAACACCAGTGCTACTGTAGCAGAAGTTCTGAGGGAAAGATGATGCAATCTGTGTTTGAGCAGGCCCTCCTGCTGATTCTCTAGTTTAAAATCCTTTTGTGTTTTTTTTCCTTAAAGATTTATTTATTTGTGCATACAGGAACTGGGGTACAGGCCAGAGGTGTGGGGGCTAAGATGGTTCACCAGAGAAGGTGGGAGGAAAACAGGCAGATTGACTGAAATATACTGCTGAGGGGAGCAGAAGGTGGGAGAGGAGAGGTCTGCTGTACCCCGCACCCTGTACCATGTGGGTTACCTCCCTGGCCCACCCCATACCATGTGGGTCACCTCCCTGGTCGGGGACTGAACTTGTGCTGCAGTGGCTGTGGATAGTTTCATAGTGCTGCACTTTAACCCCTTGTACCACCAGGGAGGCGTCCTGTCCCTGTGTCTTGCACATGCCCTAGTTTTAGAAGCCTTGATCTGTCTTGGGTGCATCAACCCAATGGCCTCTTAAGCTCTCAGGCAGCCTGACTGGGCCTGAGAGGCATGAGCCTCAAGCTAGTTACTTCCAATATAAACAGCCTTGTTATTTTTCTCCAGTGTTGTATATACTTTATAAATTTAGTGATACATATTATTCTTATGCATAGTGTCATATTCTTTTTTTCAGTCTTTTCTACACACTGAACTGTACCTGAAGGATAGGAATCTGGTTTGTTTTGTTCACATGTCTACCATGATGCACACATCATCACGATACTCACATGAAGTAGTCACTCAGGAGCTATCTGTTCAGGTAACAATAAATATATCTCTCAGGATTCCATAGGAAGGGAACTGGGCTCTGGCTGGGATGGTGATGGAAGATTTTATTGAACCTTGCAGGATGGGCAGAATTGAGAGGAGATGCACCGACAGAGGCACCACAAGATGCAAAGAAACAGAAAAGAATACACTAATTTGAGGAACTGGGAAAGTGGCATATGTGAGTATTATGCAATTGACCTAGAGGCAAGATGTCACTGTCCCCTCAAGACCCTAAAAGTGTTCTAGGAATGACCAAATGCTTGATCAGAAGGGAAATGCTCAGTTTCTATTCCAGTTTCTGTTCCTTACTTCTATTTAGCTGGCATGGCCTGTTGGCATAACCCAGAGCCCTGATTAGGAGACACCTGGTCCTCTGATGTCTACGCAGCTCAGGGGGTCATGCTCTTGACAGCCAAAGGCCTAGGGAAACCACACACATTCTCCTTAGGTCTAGCACAGTTTTAGTCCAACAATCTACCTGAGATTTTTCTCCAAGGCTCTGAAACAAAATTTCTATGGAGAAGCCCAAAGTTGCTGTTGCCATCAGTCAGTCTTATAGGCCAGGGCTTTGTGGGCTAGTGTAAACCCAGAGCTTCTGAATTCAACAGAATTCAAGTGAAGTAATGTGAGCAGCAGGAAAGATCATAAATGGGTCAAAATGTAGGTCAGGACCCTAAGCCCATGTGTTTGCTTCTTCTGCCTCCCCAAAGCCCATTGAAATGAAAAGAAAATAGGAAATGAAAATAAGTTAATATTAACAGTAGGGAATTAGAAAGATGACAGAGATGACAGATGCTGACCATAGGTGAGAAATTTCTGTTCTAGCTAAAGTTTAGGTATCAGCTTGATGACAAAGCAAAAGAGCCCCCTCCCAAAACAAAACAAAACAAAACAAAACAAAACAAAACAAAACAAAACAAAAAACCCCAAAAACTAAAAACCCAACTTGTATCTGCTCCAGGTGATAGAGAAGGTCACTGAATAAACATTTTCTCAGTAGGGGCCTCAGTGGATGTTGGGAGAAGCTTGGATGGATCAAATCAAGCTCCGACCTTGTGAGTCCCCATCTCAGAAGAATCAGATGTGGGGTTTGCTCAGAAATAGAGCTCCAAGAACAGATATCTAAATAAAGAAGGATATGTGTGTGGTCTTCCAGAGGGAAATACAGGGCCAGAGAGCGGGGCACTGGACGACCTGCTCAAAGGCAGGAAGCCCACCGCCTCTACCCACTAGAAATGGGCCTTGTGGGTAATGTCAGTGAAAACCTGACCAGCCCCCAACCCTGCTTCCTTCTCCTCAACAAGAGCAGGGCTTCTAGATCAGAAACTGTATGTGCAACCTGGGAAACAAGGATTGCCACTTGGGCTGAGAAAAGGGAAAATCATTCCCAAGGAGTAAAATATACTAAGGCACTCTTTTTCCCTTTGCAGGCCTACCAGCTGGCCTGCCTACCAGTTCACCCGCACCTCCAAAATGGGCAGCTCTAAGGGAGACCCCAGGACCACTGCACAAGATTTGCTGAAATGCTTGTTTAAATTGCATATTCTTGTGCTCTATCCCTTAGCTCCAGTCACCTCCTCTCCATGCCTATGCAATGGAGTGAGAGAAAACTCTCACTCCATTGAGCGATTTTTATAGGGAGGATAAGATGAGACATAGGGTGACTTTGTGTTTAATCTTTATGTAGGTGGCAATAATTGCCAGCTTTAACCACTGGCTCAGGTTTTTTATTCTAATGATGATTCACTATTATAAAAGATAGCTGGCTATTGATTCCTTATGATAAATCACCCCCAAAGTAAGCATAGGTTTTGAACATTTTTTTGAGTAAATAATTTTTTTTAGAGCTTAGTGTGTTATTTTCAATTTTATGAGATAGTTGACCAAGATGTAATAATTGCAAACACCATATTTTAGTAGATATGAATGTAATGCTATTAGCTCCAATTTTAAATGTTTTTGTCAGTGTTCTTTAACTTCTTTTTGTTCTTTATTTTTAAAGATTTATTTATTTATGCATACAGAACTGAGGTACAGGCCAGAGGTACAGGGGTGGTGAGAGGATTCAGCAGAAACAGCAGGGAGCAGAACAGGCAGATTGAAAAAGTACACTGCTGAGGGGAGCAGCGGGTGAGACAGGAGAGGTCTGCCCGCCATGTGGGTCACGGCCAGGGTTTGAACTCATGCTGAAGTGGCTGCCGCTAGATTCATAGTGTTATGCTTTAACCCATTGTGCCACCAAGGAGGGCCCTGTTCTCTAAAGTTAAAGGTGACATCTATAGGAAGGTATATCTATTAAGAAAAAAAGCATCCAAAATGTAGGAATAAGGCAAACGAATAACAGCAGACCTTCCCTGTCATGTTGGAACTCTGACTGAAAGGCCGCCTCAGGAGGCTTGCAATCTGCAATAAGAACAAATTTTTGATTGGTATTCTATTTACCATTGATCAGGTCCCAGTTTTTGTGATGTTACTTGTTAACTTGTAATTGTTTTATATCTTGTAACTATTTTATATTTAATATTCACATTTAGCATCGAGGCAAATGATTGTTATCTGATAGAAAAGATAATCCCCAAAGTTACAGTTTTATTACCGTATAGGACATTAATCTGTTTTTCTCTAAGAAACCTTTCAGAATGCCATTCCCAATAACTATGAATCTCTGTTCTTCCAATGATCTTGAAGTTTGTTTTCTCACTAATGTGTTAAATACATCATTGACATCTTCCCTCTATATTTGAATGAGTCATGTTTTTAGCTTTAAGAAATTGTACAATGATCTCTCATCTTGAAAAAAATTAATAAGCATAAATCCATACTTTGGTTCGGCAAGTTCCATACTTTCTTTTTCTTTTTAAAGTTCAAGCACAATTAGTTGAATGCTCTTTATTGATGCTTTATTGCTTTGTAGCCAGAACAGAATAGTAATTGCTGCTTTCAAAAAAGTAAATCAGTTTAAGAAACTCCCAGGAAGCAGTCAGGTGAGAGGTGGAGGCAAGGTGAGGCATCGGCAGCCTTCTTTTCAGTCAAGTCTGTTTCCTTGATCTTTCCTTCCTTAATTTCAGGTCTTTCATGCAATTCAAAACTTTTTCTTCACGTGGATCTGTACAGATCTTCTTCCCTTTCTTGTTGAGGAAGCTGTGAAGCCATGGGGAGAGAGATTACAGATTAAGGAGGGTTCATCAAATGGGGATGGGGGCCCCCCTCCTTTTGCCCTCTACCCCCTCACTCAGCCCAGCCTGCTCTTTCCTTTTCTTCTGCAGAAACTCAGGGTGTTTCCTCTCTGGGACCCCCTTCAGCCTCTGAGCCTCCCTAGGTGACTCATGGGGGTTTTCTCAGGCAGCCTTGTTCCTGCTCTCAATTTCTTCCTCTAAACTCCCTCCATTGGGAGCCTCTTATACCTGGTGCCCTACAGGATTCTAAGGACAAACCTCTCCCCTACCTGGCAGGATCCAGGGGGTGGAACTTTTCCAGAAACCAATGTATTATTAACTTCTCCACCCCTTATTATGCTCAATGAAATAAGCCAGAAGGAAAAAGAAAAATATTGGATGGTTTCGCTTATAGGAGGAATGTAGGGGGGCCAAATGAGGGACCAGGAAAATAAGTTAAAAAACAAAATTAACAGGCAACTATTAATCAGAGACACTGCAGGGGAGGGGGAGGAAGAGCGACCAAAACAGGGGAGGGATGAGAGATCATTGTACAAAACACCTGGTGATGGTGCCCAGGTTGAATTGGTGGTGGGAATTTTGCAGGGACTATGACCCGAGAGGAGAAAGCATGCATTGTACAAAAAGGAAGAGTGATGTAAAATATATGGAAAAACAAACAAAGTTCTCCCTTCCAAGACAGGACAGTGAGCTTGGCACTTACATGACAGCATCCAGGGAGCACCCACTGGTCTCAGAGTAATCCTTCATGTTCCTACATCGGATTCTTTGTGTGCTGAGGCTGAAGCAGCAGTCAGCAGCATTGTGCACGGCGGTATCTATAAGAGAAAGTGCTCCTCTTAGAGAAAACCCTTTCCTTTTTAATTCTGAAGTGCTGGGGAGGCTGAGAATGTACAGGGCTTTCTTCTGCTAGCACTTGCTGGCACCTCCTTGCTTCACTCTCGAGCTCTGTTGAGCTATGTGTCTGAAGGCAGCCTGGCAGGGACACAGCAGGACCAGGACTGTTTCTCCCAGTGGGGGAAAGATCTAATTCCTGCAGGAAGCATCAGTGGACACTGTCTTCCCCAGGGGAGCTGACTGTCAGGACAGGATGGCCTGGGGGAGCAGTTGTCATCTTTGGAGGATCAAACTCGCACTGAAGCGGCTGCAGCTTGCTTGCAGTGCTGCGCTTTAAACCCGCTGTGCCACCAGGAAGGGCCCAGGTATGTAATTACAAAAAATAAATGAATAAAATGGGTAGGCAGACTTCAGTGAGTTGCTTACCTGACTTGTCCCATTTCCTTTCTAAAATGATAGCTTTACATTAGATGGCATATAATAGTTCTAGAATACTAGAGCTATGCTTTCTAAAATTTACAACTTATAATAGTTCTTTTGACCTACCACCTAATGTGTCAGCTAGGAGAAGGTATCAAATGATTGTAGTCATGAGAAGGGAGAGAATTGTTTCTCCAAGTCAGATCAGATATCTTTATACAGTGTTTGCCAGGTTGCAGGGACTGAAGCAGCTTTTAAACAAGTGTCATTTTCATACCATGTCTGGGGCAAGGAGCAATCACAAGAGGACAACGAATCTGCTGTCTCCTCCCCAGGTCACAACTTACCCTGGACCTGACCACCAGTGAGAAGGCTCATTGAACTCACCCTGCGAAACCTGGAGTTCATCGGCCAGGGCTGCTGCCAAGAAGAGGAAGAGGAGGGCTGCTGCAGAGAGCTTCATCTTCCTGTGTGCAGGCAGAGCCGGCCTGTAGACTCCTGGGCGCTCTGCTCTCAATCCCCATGGACTCCGGCTCTGTCCTTGTATTTAAAGAATAGGAGGACCAGGAAGTCCCAGAGCAGTAGTCAGAATGCTGTTCTATGCCCATGTAATAGACAGCATACTATTTCTGAAAAAAGGAACAAGGCAGATGCAATAGGAAGTAGAGGACAAAGCATGGCTTGAGGCTTTTCAACTGCCTTATGGATACAAAGAGTATTTTACAAAGGACCCTTCCCCTAGAGACTCATTCCATCCTCTAAAGCAGAGTTGTTTTTTCCCCTCTGGAGCACCTCACCTTCAACTGCACCATAACCATTTACAGGGTAATGACCAGAGTGAATGTTCTAACACGTTAACACTTGTGAAGAACCTTGATCCTTTACTCTGAGGCTAAGTTGTGAAAAGCCGTGTTGACTTTGTTCACTGGAACCCGCTCTTGGATCCCCAGTCACCATTTAAGAAGACTGACTAACTTGAGGCTGCCATGCTATGAGGAAGCATAGGTATTCTGGTAGATATCCCAGTGAGCAGAGCTTCAGGACACCAGCCTAGGTGCCAGACACAGGCGTGAGGAAGCTCTAGGTCTCAGTTGTCCAATGTAAGAACTACCAGCCACTTGTGGCTGTTGAACAATTTAATGGGCAAGTCTAAACTGGGTTCTAAAAGTATAAATTACATATTGGATATCAAAGATTTACTATCCCTATGTAAACTATCTCCATAATATTTTACACTGGTTACATGTTGAATGATAATATATTGGATATACTAGGCTAAAGAAAATATATCATTATAATTAATTCATCTGTTTGCTTTACCTTTTTTTTTTTTAAAGATTTATTTATTTATGCATACAGAACTGGGGTACAGGCCAGAGGTGCAGGGATGGTGAGAGGATTCACCAGGGACAGAGTGGGGAGCACAACAGGCAGATCATTGAAGTATAGTGCTGAGGGGAGCAGCGGGCAGGTCAGGAGAGGTCTGCCGCGCCATGTGGGTCACCTCCGGGGCAGGCGGGGATTGAACTCATGCTGAAGTGGCTTTAGCTTCTTAGTGCTGTGCTTTACCCGCTGCGCCACCAGGGAGGGCCCTTCCTTTTCCTTTTTTATGGCTAGTAGAAAATTCAAAATTACATTTGTGACTTGCATTATATTTCTGCAAGACTGCACTGCTCTAGACGAACCCATTCATTTGAGTTACTCCTTGATAGTGTGGCAAGAATAAAATATGGAACTGGTAAACCCAGACTGAGATCCCAGGCATCATGGAGCAGAGACAAGCCATTCCTTCTGTACCCTGCATGAATTTTTTTTTTTTTTGAGTAGAAAATAAGACTTGTCATTCAGTATCACCAAGGATTGTGTAGTTTGTTACACAGCAACAGATGAAAGGAACTGTCATTCACTGGCCAATGGTGGATTGCAGATATTAACTTCTTCACATTTCTGATTTGCTCATGTATGTGTGTTATGTTCTTTCACATGTTCCATCCCTCAGGATCAGAGAAGCCCCTGGGCAGGAGGCTAAAGTTACAAGGCACAGGCTTATGTACAACACCTGTATGAAGTTTATATAAACCTAAGAAGAGTGGTGAGTAAACACTGGCTCATCTCCTGTTCTCTGTGCTCCCTTTGCCCCCTTCACACCCCTAGTTAGCACCCAGAAGAGCCTACTCCACTGTATCCCAGAGAGCCTGGTGTTGCAGGATGGGAATCACAAATGGATCATGGGAGGGGCCGATCCTACATCAACCCCTTGTTCCTGTGTATCCTCAGTACTGGGGACATAACATAATCCACTAGAATTTGGTCTAGTGCAATACTGCATTTGGGAAGATGAGTCCTAACCTGAAGTTTGTTGTTGTCTTAGCTGAGTTATTACCATCTTGTGATTCTCTTGGTCTGGCTACTTTTGGATGATTAAGTATATGGTAACACCATATCTCATAAGCTACTGATTCACATCATTTGTGTTCAAAGGCATCCCTTAGCTTGAGGCAATGTTGTGAAAATAACGTACTAGAAGGCATTCTGTAAGTCCTTGGATGACTGGGCTGTCAGAAATATTACTGGTAGGGGGAAAAACCCGTATCTGTAGTAAGTCTTGATTCTTCCAAGGGTGGATTGTCCTCCTTTGTAGAGTGGCAGGGGTTCAGAGTGCTAAGGCTGTATTTTCTCCTTGAAGGTAGGTGCTGTGTTGAAACTTGACATATATATCTGCTAATAGCAGGTTTGGCATTCAGCAGTAGCAATATTTTAATGGGCCTTGATGAGAGAGAGCCCACGCTGGGCCCACGCCCAGCTTCCGTCCTTGCCACCACAGTCTCTGTGTGTGGGCTTGTTGTACTAGCTGAGGGGAGAGATTGACTGACTAACCTCCACAGGACAAATAATTCTATCCACATGCTTACCAAATATTTCCTTCACTGAGATATTTCCATTGGGTCTGAGCCCCTTTAGTCGAGTATTTATTCAATATTTCCAGGTTGCATATGTGTGAGTATTATGCAGGCTTCTATAGGCAATGAGAGCTCAGCATCAGAGAACCCCTGAGGCAAGAAAAAAGAGGTTTGTGTGATGATCAAGCTCAAGTGCTGTCAGATTATATGGACATAGAGCTGGAATAAAGCCTGTGTAGAACTGATTGGGGTAGTGAGTAAGATATGGAGCGGATAGAAAGTAAGTGGTATCCAGAGTATCTGACACTGTGTCAACTATTTGTTCAGAAAAAAAAAAAAAAAGAAACAAACAAAAAACAACAACAACAAAAAAACCCAGATGGTTTCACAATATACTGCCTTTCCTTGAGCTCCCCAATTAGAAAACATTTTGAGTGGTTTTGGTATACTTCCTGAGTCTTTCATCATTTTCACTTCCCCCTGCCCCCAAGCATCATTGTTGACATTTAAATATCAGATCAGCCCAAGGGGGTAGGCTATGATATTCCAAATCTGGTTCTCCAGCTACAAGGCTGAGGCTAGTAATAACAACAGCCAATGCTTATTGAGCATCTGCCATGCTCTGGGAACTGTGCTGTGGCCTGGTTAGCATCCTCTCAATAGATACACCTTCCTCTTTAGGTTAAAGATGACAAAATAAGAGTCAAAGAAGCTAAAGAGCATTGGGGAAAACATTTCAAGTGGGAGCTAGTAGCATTTTACATTCATATCTACTAAAGCAATATGGGATGCTTATAATTAGTAAGTTTTGGTCAACTATCATAAAATTGAGAATAAAACCATGGATTCTTTTCTTAGTTTAAAAATGCATAATTTCATTAGAGTTTGGACAGGAGAAGAGCTAAATGTGGGAGTCCTATCTAACAATTTGAACTGAGCACACCATTAATTTCCAGACTTACCCCAAGTGTTCATTCTTTTGATAGAGAAATCTTTGACCACAAATTCTTGGCCAGTTAATAAGAGTCTATCAGAAACATCAGGGAAAGTGAAATGCTCCTTCCATCACCACACAGCCCCGGAAGCCTGCTGGGACACTTTGTGTAAATTGACACTCATATCTGGGAGGTTACAGTCCAAGGCCATTATTTTCACCTATAGGTGGGGTCTCTGGAACCCCAGGAAATATAAAATTTAAGGTGTTTATACCTGAGATGAAACTGAATTTGATTCACACAAGAGATGTGCTTGTATGCACAAAGCAGAGGATGACATACTAACTCCAGTTGGCAAACCAAAACAAGCCAGGTCACCCAAGGAAAGGCAGCTATGCCTACAGAAACAGCACCCTGGTTTGTGTTCAATTTTTGAATTTTATTTTAATTATTTTATTTTATAACTACATGTTTCACATTATTCTTCATTTTGTACAGTTTTTCATCTCTGGTAATCCTCATGGACTTCCCATCACCACTTCACCCATGTGCCATCACCATAGTCCCGTGTGCTCTTCCCACCCCAGTTTTTGTTGAATTTCTAAACAAGCTTCCTATTAAGGTCACTGGCATCGAATCTGTGTGATGTTTTACCCCTCAGGAATTATTTAAAAGTAAATAAAAGTATGGCTTTTCTTTCTTTCTTTTTTTTTAAAGGAACGCAATCTTTGTATGTTGTAATTTGTTTTTGTTTGTTTATTTTTAAAGATTGCTTTATTTATACATACAGAACTGGGGTACAGCCCAGAGGTGCTGAGAGGCTTCACCAGAGACAGCGTGGGGAGCAGAACAGGCAGATCAGCGAAGTACACTGCTGAGGGGAGCAGTGGGCAGGTCAGGAGAGGTCTGCCACACCATGTGGACCATCTCTGGGGCTGGGGATCAAACTCGCAATAAAACGGCTGTGGCTAGCTTCCAGTGCGGCTGTGGCTAGCTTCCAGTGCTGTGTCCTAACCTGTTGTGCCACCAGGGAAGGCCCTCTTTTCTTTTTTTTTTTTTTTTTTTGTACCTACCACTACAAGCAATGAGATAAACCAATAGCAAAAGAAAATAATAATGGGAAATTTTGCTTTCACTGCTTTACTCAGTGCCGAAGTATTAACTTCCACAAAGCAAAAAATAATCTAAAATCCTCATTGCAATTCTAATTTGTCCTCATTTGTGACCCACTAGAGGGGTGCTAGAGCCACCTGCGGGTCATTGCTCTTTGTGCTCATTTCCTCTTTCATTATTAGTTGAGTAAGAGGGTGGAGGGGGAAAGACATAACCAACCCCAGTGACACCGAGTGCAAGTGCTGGCCCAGGCTGATGGAGGAAAAAATTTGCAGCAGTCCTCACGCCCACCTCCTCCCATGAAGAGGTACTTGTGGGCCTCTGCTCTTGAGTTGCTTCCCAGATTTATAGGGAAGTTAGAGGGGGCAGGAATAGCCAAATAGTTACGTAGTATTGGAAATTTCTGCACTGGTCATACTGGGAAGAGAAACCTCTAGAGTTTAGATGTCAGTTGCCCAGGGACATTTGCATACCAATACAGATATCACCTTGTCCGGAAAAAGTAACTATTTTAAGTTTCCTGGGCCATACTGTCTCTGTCACACCTGCTTTTAACTCTGTATAAAAACAAAAGTAAGCATGGCAATTTATAAGCAAATGGACATGACTATATGCCAATAAAACTTTATTTACAAAATAGCAGCAGGCTGGATTTGGTCCCAGGCCATAATTTACTTACCCGTAATCTAGAATCATGGATCCTAATGACCCCAGAAACCTAGAAGCTGATCCAGTTCATCTTTAGAGTAAAAGTGAGCGTGGGGATCAGCATCTAAGACTATTTACCCTCAAGGAGCAGTCTTATTAATTAATTAATTAATTAATTAAAAAATATATAACAGTTCATTTTTACATCATTTTGTACATATAAAAAAAAATCTCAGTTGTAATACCCGTGGGTTTCCCATCACTGAGTCACCCATGTGCCATCACCATAGTCCTGTGCACCCTACCCACCCTGTTTTTGATCCCATTCCCCACTCCACCCCCACAAAAATGTCTCTGGTATATGGCTGTTCATTATTCTTATTATTTTCTCGCCTGGTCCATTATACTCCTGTGAAACCATCTGGTATTTTTCTTTCTCTTTCTGGCTTATCTCACTAAGCATGATTTTTTCCAGCTTCATTCAAGTTGCTGCAAAAGACATGTGTTTCTTTTTTTTGGTTACTGAGTAATATTCCATTATATATATGTACCACAACTTTTTAATCCAGTCATCTACTTTTGGGCATTTGGGCTGCTTCCATGTTTTTCCAATTGTAAATAAAGCAGCAGTAA
>NW_004567118.1:16542236-16579935 GCF_000260355.1 Condylura cristata | reverse complement strand
CATTAAATCTGTATATTGCTTTTGGCAGGATGGCCATTTTGATGATGTTAATTCTCCCAATCCATGAGCAGGGGATGTCTTTCCATTTCATGGTGTCTCCTTGTATTTCTTTTAACAGTGTTTTGTAATTTTCTTTGTAGAGGTATTTTACCTCTTTTGTTAGGTTGACTCCCAGGTATTTTATTCTTTTTGTTTTAATTGAAAAGGGGATTTTTTTTTAATTTCTGCTGCTTCTGACTGGTTGTGTATAGGAAAGCCTCTGACTTTTGTGTGCTGATTTTATATCCTGCTACCTTGCTAAACTGGTGGATGGTTTTGATTAGTTCCTCTGTGGAGTTTTAAGGGTTTTCCATGTAAATTTACATATCATCTGCAAATAAGGATAGTTTTACTTCTTCTTTCCCTATTTGGATTCCTTGTATGCCTTTTTCCTGTCTTATTGCTCTGGCTAGAACTTCCAATGTTATGTTGAAGAGTAGTGGCGATAGTGGACACCCTTGTCTTGTTCCTGATCTCAAAGGAAAGGCTTTCAGCTTTTCTCTGTTGAGGATAATATTGGCTGTGGGTTTATCATATATGGCTTTTATCATGTTGCGATATGTTCCTTCTATTCCAAAGATTTCAAGTGCCTAAACATAAATGAACTTTGTCGAAAGCCTTCTCCGCATCTGTTGATATGATTATGTGGTTTTTATTCTTCTGTTGGTTGATGTGATGGATTACATGAATTGATTTTCTGATGTTGAACCATCCTTGTGCAAGGAGCAGTCTTTTAATAGGCTGTGCCATTAAAGAAATGGTCACATATAATAAACATAATTGCAAAGTAAGTTAAGACTAATGAAATATTGCAAAGTAAATTGAGAGTTGTAGGATTTTATGAAACACAGTAATTAAAGACTAAACTTATAATAGGGGCTAATGTAAGACCACTCTAAGTGATATATAAAGGGTAGGTTGGAGTTGAGTAGCTATGAGTGGATGGAACAGAAATTCTAGGAGAGGGAACAGCATATGCAAAGGCCCTCAAGCAAAAATGAGGATAGTGTATTTATGTAACAGAAGCAGATCAGTATGACTGAAACTATGGTAAGGGAGAGGCTGGAGCAGGATGAGCGTCAAGAGGCAGGCAGGAACCCTTAAGGCGCGTAGAAGCAAAGCAAGGCAGATAGTGACAAAGCAAAGTAGTGAAGCTCACATTTCTGTGGGCCACAGGAAGCTATATCCTGGGGACCAGGTAGACAGATTTGACACCATCACCTGTTAGCTGCTTTAAGCAAAGGAGAGAAGGCATGGATTCTTCTTCAGTTTAGTCTTCCTTCTCTAGGTAGATGGACAGGGTCAGAACTGCCTGCTTTCTCCCAATAAATCAAGAGCTTAAGTAGGGCGTAGTGTTTCTCTCCATTGCCTGTAAGTTCAGTGGGGGTTGGGCACCTAGAGGAATACCTCTGATAGCTTTCTTTCTGCTCCTGGTCAACTGTTGGCTAACATATGTGCATAGGAAGGGCAAGGTGCCAGACTGTGACATGTTTCCACTGGTTTAGCAGAGTATCAGGTGTGAGCAGGATGGAAAAAGCTGACTGGTACCATCTGCTGGGTTTCTTTCTGTGCCAATTCCTGGGTGCCCAAAACTAAGTTACTGCTGACATTGAGTCATCTGCCTTCCATGAATTGGTAAGCAACAGGCACCCTCTTCCTGGAGCCTCAGTCTTCCTTGACTGACTCTACTTCCTATTCAAAGGAGGAGGGCTGGCGTGGGGGAGGGGAATTGAGGGAAGATAATGGCTCAATTTTTTTTTTAATGCAGTTATTTTTGTTTTTGTATAATGGCAATGTGACTATGGTTCTGGCCAACAATACCTCAGTGTCCTACATTTTATTATTTTGTAACTGATCCCAAAGGCACTTTTGTTAAATGCTGGGGATCAGACCCTTGTCTACAGTGCTTTCCATCCCATTCTTCTTCTGATATCTGCTGCTGCCAGAGAAGGAAATGGGTCTGCCTAGTCTGAATTATCCTAATTGTACCTCTGCTGACATACAGTGCCCTCTTCCTTATTAAAGTGCTAACCAAGGATTAGTTACTAGAAATTTCACAGATGAAGAATCTTGCCAGAACAGTGGTGGGTAGCTCTAAAGTTGTGGGATCTCTCTTCTCTTCCCCTCCTTTTATCTACAGCTATTTGCTGTTTGCTTATATTCACTCTCCTTCAACCTCTCAGACTGCCAAGAAACCACAAGGCATCAGTCTCTACTGTATGTTGTTGCAGCTGCCAGACAGGATGCCAGCCATGCCAAGGAAGGAAGCACCAGTCTACCTACCCCTTCTGGGCTTCAATTTCTTGTATCTCTGGGAATTACACTCTTTCTCTGTTCATTGTCTGTAATGAAAGAAAGGGGATACCTGAAAACTGGACCTGTTCAGTTCAGACTCAGTCATTCATTAATTCATTTACTGATTTTTTTCTGTAAATAATTATTGAAAGCAGGGTATGAGCAGAGCACTGTCCAGATACCAGAGAGTTAGCTATAAACTGTACTTATAAGGTCATGGTGAGCTTAAGCAAGCAACTGGCCTTTGGCACTTCCTTAAAACAAGGGATTCATTATTAAAAAGGCAGTGCTATGGAGAAATTTAGAAAATGCTTCCTTAAGCTAAAACAAGTAGGCAGAAATACCCTGTGACTCTATAGGAATGGCAGTAGGGGTAGCACCGCCTTCTTCCTCTGTCTTTTCTCCCTGGCTGGGATAGCACCAAAACACCCATTTCATGGTGCCCGCATTGACATAATATGAACAATTTAAATTCTTATACTGCTAACTACATAGCCGTGAGGAAATTAACGTAGGCTTCTGTCTCTTCACCTATCGATTGAGGCAACAACAGATAGGTTTCGTAGTACTATTTTGAAGACAACATGAGAAAACGCATGACACTTCATAATTCGTCTTCAATTCAGTAATACCAGTCATTATTCTTTTATTTTTATTTTTTATTTTCTTTTATGATTTATTTATTTGTGCATACAGAACTGGGGTACAGGCCAGAGACTCAGGGCGGTGAGAGGCTTCACCAGAGAGAGTGGGGAGCAGAACAGGCAGATTGACGAAGTACACTGCTGAGGGGAGCAGCGGGTGGGCCAGCCATGTGGGTCACCTCCGGGGCAGGTGGGAATCGAACTCATGAGGAAGTGGCTTTAGCTTCTCAGTGCTGTGCTTTTAACATGCTGTGCCACCAGGGAGGGCCCCAGTCATTATTCTTAAGGAAACCTGATTTATTTTAAAAAAGGGAAAGGTGAACATGAAAGAACCTTTCAGGCCATTACTATTTTGTGCCTGGAAAGTGCTGCTTTTATTTTGGGACTCTACATTATGGTTTAATCTACAACAGTTTTGGTTTTGGATTTCCAGGAGGCTATCTCAATGGTAAGCATGTCACTACATGCTTATGTTTGTGGTTATAGTGGCATGCTTGTCTTCCCTTCTATTCTGTTTTTTTTCTCATTTCTCCAATTTATATAAACCTCCCCTTCTTTCCTTATGATCAGTATTAATGTTCAAGTAAACAACCAACATAGTAGTCAAAGGCTTACTTTAAAACCAGTGAGAGCATCTTTATCATTTACAAGGTTGTAACATAGTACAAAGACCAAATCTTTGTTGAAAAATGAACGTTTATAATTCTTGTTTGTAGATGGGCTCAATCCAATATCCAGAAGGAAGATTTAGTACAATCATTTAATACCACTTTGAATCACCGTGTACTGTGTGATAGTTTAGAGGAAACAATTCAAAACGGGAAATATAGAATAAAGATGAATAATTTAAATAGATTAAAATTAAGGATGGTTCTAGAGTTAGGTTAGTAGGAGGTAGGGTTTAGAACCATAAAGGGGTAGCTGAGGATTCCAGTCTTCTGCTCTCTAATCTACTGATGGATTTGACTTTCTGGACCCATCAAATTCAGCTCTAGCTTCCTGATATACCGCTGAACCCACGTATCACTGGAATTGAAACAGACTTGTTGACCTGTTAACTTTTGAAAGTTATGGAGAAGGATAAAGGATCAGGAAGGACATGGCCAGCAGATAAATTTTGGATCCATGGTGTCACATGTCCATCCCTCCTTCTGACTTGCTATCTCAGCAGTCGGTGTCCATCTCAGGACTCCCAATTTCCCTGATACCCTCACCCAGCTTTCCTCTCGCTGCCATTTTCTCTTCCTTCTTCTGCACTTGGCCATCTCTTAGCTCCCGGCTAACCCTGGGATGGAATGGCTCAGCAAACTCCTCAGCACCTCTTCTGTACCTATAATGGGCTAAGAGATCTGGCTATTTCCAAGACAATGTCTGCTCTGCCTCTGTGTCTACAGGGCAGGTCTCTACTCCAGGGCATGCCAATATCACTCCCTAGGAGTGTGGGCAGGAGGAATGATCTCAATGTAATGTTTGACCTAGAGCACCCACTGCTGGCCTTGTAACAGTCTGCTACAAAATATTGAGGGACTTCTGGGGAAAGTTAAGAGAAGCAGCAGGAGCCTAGAAAGTCAGCACCAACTGTGGGAGGCACAGTTAAGAGACCCAGTCACTAAATTAAACAAGGAAAGTAAAATTCTTCCTATACCTGAAAAGGTTAAAAAAAATACTAGAAAGTTTTAACATTTCTTAGAGATAGGGAGCTCCTCAAAATTTCCTCATCTCTCTATTTTGGACTTAATTTTCATTCTTTAGAGAACTTAGTTCACTAAAATGTCTTATCTGGCTTCCATCTTGTTTTAGGAGGGAGTTTCATCTAACCCATGATTCACAACACAACAGAGACAAAGCTGGTATATCTTACATCATGAAAACAACATGGCTGTTGGGAATAACTGACATGAATTTAAACTTACCTGCCCAAATGGGAAGTAAATTGTCCTGAAGTTTGCCCCAGACCAGTTACTCAGTGAACTATGTCTCAATTCTTTGTTTAGAAACTGGAAATTAATCTCCCTTCTCTCTCTCTCTAAACTACTTGGTAGAACATGACAAAGTAGATCCCTTTGAATGAAGAAAATGACCAGGGCAATTAAGATTCCCATGTTGGGTGCTGTATTTTCATTTTCATTCAGATGATCTTTGTCATCAGGACATGTTTGTATTGTCTCATCCAGAGCCAGAGGGAGTAACATCTGAAACAGGCAGAAGAAATGACATTCAGGGAATCGAGGAGGCCTGAAAACAGAGGGCCTGGTGAGTGTCAAATATCTCCATGACACAGGGCAGGTAAGGGGGTCTTTGTTGGTAGAAGCCATGACAAGACTTGGGTACTTGCAGTTGATTCCTCTTCCTTGGGTTCAAGACATTACCCCTTTTCTTTACAGAGAGACCTATGGCATCAGATGAAAACTGGGAGTGAGTGGAGGAGAAAATTTTAATCATAGTGTTGGTGTTAGGCTGTGAGATGAATAACGTAGGAGCTGTCAACAGCCTTTGGTTGGCACAGGAATTCAGAATCTCAGGGAGAATAGCACCACTTCTCCGTTGATTGGTGACAGGTCTGAAGGAATTATTCCTGCAGTTCACTGAGGGTGTTTTGAAGACATCATTTTCCTAGTTAGTAGGTAAGCAGGAGTTGGTATCACCTCAGACCTGTTTCTCTACATATAAGGTCAGTAGCTGATGTTATTTCACAACTTTTCTAAGCTAACAAGTGCGATATGACTATGACACCACAGCAGTCCAAGTTGTAAATAATTCGGATGCTCTGGGTGGGAAGGTTCACTTCTATGATGACTTCCTCTGTCACAAACCAGCGCTGGCCTGATCTGAAGGCCGGATTCATTTGGGGGTGACAACTGGCGCTATCTATCCATGGCTCTTCCAAAGTTTAGGACTCAAAGTGGGATGGTCCTGGAGAGCAAGGTGAAAGCAGGATGACCTTTTATGATCTAGCCACAAAATTCCTATCATTGGCTAAAGTAGTGACAAACCTGCCCAGATTCAAGGACGTAGATCCTTCTTCTACATGAGAGTCAGGTCTTAAAACTGCTACAATATCATTCTACTTGTAAATAATTGTATTTTTTCTTATTATTAACAAATTACCACAAACCATTTCTTCTTTATTTTGAATTTCCACCTTGGTCTTATTTTCAGTCTCTAGCTACCTCTTCAGGGAATATAGTTATTGGAACAGTTGGCCCTTGTTTTGCCTCTTAGTCTACAGAGACATTTCTCAGTGAAAAACAGGCTTCTATAAATTGCCAAAGGTGGCACTCATTGGGAGAAGCAGGGGACCCTGCCCCTTGACGCAGCCTAGAAACCACCTGGGCCTGGCTTTCATCTTGTTAATACTGAATTAGGCCTTTATTTCCCAAACAAAAGATGGGTTCTAGCCCTCCTTTACCTCTTGGGCCCAGAGAGTAGAGTAGATTAAACTCCTTGGGGATTAGTCCAGAACATTTTGAAAACATCTGTGATGTTTGTTACTTTGGTTTAGATATCTTTCCAGAGCATTGAGAAACAAGTCTAAAAAGAAGAAAGGACAAGGATGGAGAGAATCTTGCGGTACAGAAGAGACTGGTGAGCTGAGATGCGGTGAGAAGATGGACAAAGGCAACCATGGTGCGTACAAAGGAGAGTGGGCAGAGCCAGGGCAGGGCTGGGCACTTGCTGCCTTCACCCTTCTGGTTTCCAACCCAAGGGCCTTCCCCTCTACTGGCAGCTACAGACTGGGGGTAACTGGAGGCTGGGGGTGTGGAGTGGGGTCATTACATGGTGTCATGTTATGAGTTGCACATGCAGGATGCCTGGGTTACACGGAGATTCAGGCTCTACGAGACTAGATCCATTCATTGCTCACTTGTTAGGGTTGATTGTGTGGAAATGTTTTGAACAGTGATAGGAGGTGACAGTCTGTTAGTGTTAAAGCTGTGAGTTCATGGAGAGCTCTACAAAGTAATTCCTACCTCCAAGCAGATCTGATGTTTTGCTACAGCTGTTCTGACCACATAGGGCTGTTCCCCAGTGGCATCTCGGGTGCAATGTACATACCTCCACCACACCTTCATTGAAAAGGCCCATGACATCATGTCAAGGAGTATGCTTTAAGGAAATGATTAACCATGGAGGGAGAGGTTAGGAATAATTGTCAGTGGGGCATTAAGCCTAGCTGGTTCCTTCTATCAAGAGCAGAGCTATTTATGAACCACATTGTTCCCTTTCTCTTCCTCAGAGCAGACTTTTCACCAGTGATTTGACTGCACAGATGACAAATGTGATGTTGCCACACAGCTAATATCTTGAGCCATGTGTCTGATCTAGACCCAGGGGGCAGGATGGAATTGGGAGGCCTGGGCTACAGCCATGGCAAGAGTGACAGGTCGACGTTCTAATCACTATTTTATTCATCAAACATTCACAGGACTCTGTGGTCTGCCATCACTGCATCTCACCAGAGGGATGGACATGAGCGTGCAGTGGCCATGGGGCGTCTACACAGAGCAGAAGCCTTAAATGCTCTTATTTTTTGGCACAAAAAGTCCACAGCTAGGGTGATAATCTTGTGGAAATAACCTAATTTGTAGAGAAAGACTTGTGCAGATAGTTAAGAACAAATGTTGGCTCTAGTCATATGTGCTATTGTACAATAGTGCATGCTGTTATCACTCACTAGGTTGGTGTTGACTATACTAGGCAACTCCTAAAAATACTGGAATGGTTCTGAAAAGTATACAAAATGAAGTATATATCATGATGACAATAATGCTCTGACACACAGTAAAAAGAAAGAAAAAACAAATAAGAAAACTTGCCCATTTTTCTAGATAAGTAAGCCTAGGGAAAAATGCACTCGAAAGAAAACCAAATTGTTAATGGTGGGGAGGCATAGGTGATCATTTTTCTAACTGTAAGGTAGCTTTTAGCAGAAAAATTTTATTCAGATTATGCTTCAGAATTCATATATGGCACAATAAGATAGGAAAGATACAGAGGAAAACCTCCACATCCTCATTTGTGCTTGCCTTGCTGCCTACCCAGCTTCCAAAAATGAAATAAGTTTTTTTTTGTTTTTAAAGTTTTTTTTTTTTTATCTATACATACAGAACTGGGGTACAGGCCAGAGATGTAGGGACGGTGAGAGCATTCACCAGAGACAGAGCGGGGAGCAGTACAGGCAGATCGGCCAAGTACACTGCTGAGGGGAGCAGCGGGCGGGTCAGGAGAGGTCTGCCGGCCATGTGGGTCACCCCCAGGGCTGGGGATCGAACTGAAGCGGCTGTGGCTGGCTTGCGGTGCTGTGCTTTAACCCACTGTGCCACCTGGGAGGGACTGAACTAAGTTTTATTTTTATCTTGTGCATTTTTAAAATTAGCTTTTACTACTTTTGGGGATGACCTGCAGATCATGTTACAAATTATGTTAAAAAATTTTTATTAAAACTCTAATAACATTGCTCTTCTTTTGCTCCTATGCAGAGACTCCCTCCTTTGTCTGTGGATGAGACTTTGTGAAGATGTGACGCGTGAGCAGTAGCAAGTGTTCTGTAACCATGAGGTGACAAGCCCAAGGAAGAAAAGCCAACAAAACGGCAGGAGAATGTTTTAAGAAGATGGAGTCCTTGCTGACATCATTGAATAGGTTTGCTTCTGTCACACAAACCCTGGGTATGCCCATCTGTACAATAAGGAAAAGGAAATGTTTAGGATTTCTTTGAGTAAGGACTCCCTTTTTAAATCATTTACTCAGTTTGAAAGGACTCATTGTTATAAGAGTTGAGTACACTATCATTTAGTTGTAAGTTATCTTTGGACTGTTGCAAATAAACTATGACAAAAACTGTTCTGCATAAAATTTTCCTGCATAAAACTGTCCATAGGACAGATCCATGGCAGAGCATTTTGCTGGTGAAAAGAGTAACATTTTCAGGCTCATCGTTCATATCAACACCCAGTTAGCTCAGGCAACTCAGGGACGACTGCTTTGCGTCACTCAGCCCACCACTAGTGATGTCATTGCTAGGAATGTCTGGGGCACCATGTATGGCAAAGGCCCCTAGGAGTCCCCTCTACCAGAGTCATGCTGTGGACCGGCCCTCATGGTTATTATGACTGCTCAGCAACAGCCATCAGCGACTTTGAGGAAACAGGTTTCTTACTCGTAGGTGTTCTGTGAGTACACGACACATCCACAGCCACACAGCAGAGTTTAGGGAAAGAGAGAGGGGAGAACCCTGGGGTTTTTTCCTCACTGGGATTGAGGGCTTATCACGGTTTTGCAGGCTTGCCATTTATTGATAATTTAAAACTTCAGAGCAGAAATAAAAACAGGGGAAGAACCAAACAGGGTCACCCAGATGGTCAGTTACCTAGGTCAGCCAGGACTCCCGAAAGGGCAGCTTCATGGGGGAGGGGGCCGCCTTCTACACGAGCTTTGTAGCTGGCAGTGATTTATTCTAGATGGGCATCTTTGAAACCAGTGCCTCAGTCATCCAAATTTAATATCTGGGATTTATATTACAATCAAAAAAGGTAATTATCAGGCACTTACACTCATTGTAATATCCACTTATTCACTATAATATTATACTGATTACAGAGACTGATGAGAGAGCTGATGTCTGAAGAGCAGCCTCAGTCTTACTCCTTCTGTCGCTGAGGCTCCCCCTTTGCTGCTGTCTCCATCCAGGGTGCTAGTTGTGCTCCTCCAGGCACCACAGCCTCCTCCTCTGTCCTGTCTAAGCCACTGGCCCATGTGGGTCAGGTATCAGAAGTGGCGAAATGCTCTCTGTGGAGATCTGGTCTTGTGAGAAGGCGCCTGCGAACTTGGTCTCGGGGTCACACTGGCATCTCACCTCCTCTCATTGCGGAAACCATTTCCCCATAAAGTAAGCAACTTGCAAGTAGCCTGACCAGTTGTGGCAACCCAAAGCTCTCCTGTTTTATGCAACTCACAGCATGACACCAACACCATAAAAACGCCCCCCACTCCAGGTTCCTATCTTCTCATACCCAACACACTTATAAAGAGAAAGTATTTCCTGGACCCCAGAAGGAAGTGGAAGCTACGTGACTTCAAGTCCCAGCTCTGCTTGGCCCTGCTTGAGCCTGCACTCCGCTACCTGGCATCATGGAGGTCCCTGCTGCTGCCCTTGCTTTCCTGCTCCTCACCGTGGCCCTCTCTTCTCAGCCCTGCTCCACCTCATGTGAGTCTGGTCACTCTTATTTTCTGTTTGCTCTGTCCCCTAGTCTTTAATCAGGCTGTGGACCATAATGCCAAAGTCTTGAGTCTGAGTGCCTCTAAGCAGCCAACTTCAGAATAACTTACTGAGAATTTTCCCTCCCAAGAGGTTTTAGCAATCCTGTACTGCTCTGGGAGGGAGGGCGGGAGTAAGTCCTGTCCTATGCATGGGGAAGGGAGGCCCAACTAGGATTTTGACCATAGGTAGAATCTGTGTCCGAGTCTATCCATCTGCTTTCCAGTGGAGTGGCCTGGGCTCTCATCGTGAATTCCAGATAGAACTCCCCAGGAAGAGAGAGAGAGAGGGAAAAAAAAAAATTTGCTCAGAACATGAAACTGCCCATGGAGAAACATGGAGACACCAAACCAAGACAGAGAATGAGAAACAAAAAAAGACATAGAAATAAAAATAGCCATGAAAGTAGAAATGCTAGTGTCCATCCTGGGTCTCATCCCCATACACCTGAGCCGTGCCGCTGACCTTTGGGGAGAGCTTGCTGGCTTTTTCTCCTGAACAACCACTTAGGCTCTTTCTGCCCTTTCTCTCAGTTGGTGCCAACATCCCGACCGCCTGCTGCTTCTCCTATAGATCCCGGCGGATTCCGCTCAAATTCATAGTGGACTATTATAAGACCAGCAGCCTCTGCTCCAAGCCCAGTGTCATGTAAGAGCCAATTTTCCTGCCCGTGCTTGGGAGAAAGCCTGGGAGATCTGGGGTGAGGGGCCCCTTTTTTGAAGACTCAGGCTTCTAAGACTCTACAGAGTACAACACGTCATGGGAGACTCCCCTGATGAGACTGGGGCCTTCAGAGAGCCCTGGAGGACCTGCCCTGGGCAGTAACGGGAGAGTTACTGCAGGAAGCTGGCTTTCTGAAGGGAGCCCCAGAAGAGATGCAGGGAAGCTTCGTGAACCCTAAAGTTAAGAAACATTTTATGATTGAGTGGGTAGGCCGTGAGGTGTCTGGGACAGAGCAGGAGGAGGGGTCACAGTGGGCCGGGATTACTCTGTGTGTAACCCTCCTCTCCTCTCCACAGCTTTCAGACCAAAAGAGGCCGGCAGGTGTGTGCCGACCCCAAGGAGTACTGGGTCCAGGGATACATCTCCCACCTGGAGCTGAATGCCTGAGTTACCTGTCAGCTGCAAGGGAGGACTGGAGAGCAGGCCCTGAGCCTGGGCAGAGTGACCCTGGAACCTTGGAAGTCACCTCGCCTGTAGGTCACCCTCCCACCCCGTCACTCTCTGAGGACCTCCTTAACTTCCATTGTAGTTTATCTATCTTGTTTAACATTTGTCATTTATTTCTGTGGTTAAACTATGACAATATTTCTCTGGCATCTTATGACAAGCTCTTCACTATCCAATATGTGGATCAGTAAGTGTGATTAGCTCTCTCTCTCTCAGCAGAAGTTGAGACAGATTCATATATATATCAAACAACAATTGGCTATTGAATGGTTTAACCCAGCACTGCACTCAAAACTCTGAAGGCACTTACATAAAATAGGTAAACCAGCATGTTCCTTGTGCTGATGCTATTGATTTTGTCTCCAAGTGATCAGAACCACAGCTTGAGAGGAAAGTTGGGAGAGAGCAGGGACATGTGAAAAGGGAGCAGAAACCACGAGAAAGGGCCCAAGCACAGCGAACCCAGATGCTTCTCTGGAGATTGTTTCCTGGAATGTTGAAATGGACACATGATTTTGGAACCAGATCATAATCGAGGGGGTCTAGGATCCTTTCCTACCAAAGTGAATACGAAGGCAATGGCAATGGCAATGCACGGGTCCGTGTTTCTGCAGACATCCGCATTGAGAGGGACGGTGGGCACTTGCTGAGGGCTGGCCGAGCACTGGGTCTGTGCTTACATGAGCGGCCATCTGGCAAACCTTGCCCGCATTCCAGTGAGGACCCCTGCCTGGCCGTTGGCTGAGGACCTTGGTCAGCCTCTCTGCTGTTCTTTAGCCTCTGAGAAAGTGTTCTCCAGAGTCATAATTGAGGTGTGATTTGGGTGTCAGCATTAGCAAATGAAAATACAGGATGGGTCCTGTATTTTGTCAATCTTGTATCTTACCTGACACCCCTGCTTGAGGTGACCAGCTCTGGTAGAGGCTGTTTTCTGTTGGAACTTGGTGCCTGAGGATTGGTGGACATGTAAAACAGTGATTTTCAACCTTGAATTCACTTCAGAATCACATCAGGGGAGCTTTTAAAAATGCCAGTGCCGGGATATTACCTCCAAACTGTGTGATTTAACTGGAGCTTGGACATCAGTAATTTTAAACTCCTGAGGTCACGCTAATGCAGTTAGCTGGAGCACCATGTTGGGGAGCAGGCACAGGCAATTTTGGGCCAGGGATGGGGTTTCAGAGGCTGTACTGCTCCCTGCAAGTCTTCTGGCTTGTTTTCAGTTGATTCCATTCGATGGCTAGTTAGAGGCAGGAGTCCAATCAGATGCTGCTGTCTCTTCTGAACTGGCTTGGGGCTGCTGCTGTCGCCATGCAGTCGGTCTGCACGCTGCTCATCCCTCTTGCCACACCCTCCCCTGCTTTGCCCTCTTCCACATTGCCCTCTGCTGAGGAAAAAGTGCTGCAGGCCGAGAGGTCATGCCAGGAGTGTCCTGCCTCTGACAGCATCTACACTGCTCCTCTGCAAAGAACATTATTGTTCATTTTGTCCAAAGCTAAATATTTGAAAGGAGGGTGTCCATGGAGGGGATGGAGCAGGTTGTTTATGGATTCCTACTTTTTTCCCTCCTAGTTAAACACTTCAGCTTGTACTCACATTAACCTGGAGTGGCAATTTCTGCTTTTCCACCCCTGCAAACTCCAGCTCCCTGGTGCTCAGTCAGCTTGGTTTGCAGTTGCAAGCAATGAGCGTCAGGGAACAAGGGCCTTTCTTAAGCCAGCTCCTTGTTCCTTCTCTGCTATCAGACCAGCCAATTTCCAAGTTAAGTGTTTCTCTTTTTTAATGGACCTTACTAATTTAGCATTTTCCTTGAGCTGCCATCTTGGCAGGCAGATGGCCTTAGTAGGAATATGTTACAGGCCATGGGGGCTACCAGTCGTTGTGCTAGAGTTTTCTTGCTGACCTCCAAGCCAGTCCCTACTCTCAGTCAGTTATATTTTTGGGGCTTGCTATTTACATACAGCACTGCCATCTATACCAGTTAGGGCGTTTCTGCTTGCATTTTCCTATTTATTGCCTTGCTGGGAGATACCCAGGGCCTCATCTGTTGGTGAAGGACAGCCTTCCTGAGTGCTTTCTCAGCCAGGTGCCTCACCCAGCAGAAAAACTGATTTGATATGACTTAACCAGTAAAGGGAATTTGTTAATTCATGTAACTGTAGCTTCAAATTGCTTAGGCAAAGCTTGAGTCAGTGACCCTTAAGAATCACCCAAAACCATGTTTCTTTCTGAATTTCTCAACTCCATTTAATTTGAGAACATTATCCAATTAGAGAATGAGTCGTTTTGTTTGCAGACACCTGCAGTTCTTATAAGTTACCCTCTTGACTCGCCTACACTGGGCTTCTGGAGAAGTACTGACCTCTCCTCCATGAAGGTAGAGCCTCGAGGCTGATTTCTCTCCTTCCTTTTCTCATGTACACATATATAATGTATACATACCTACACACACACACACACACACACATTTCTGTTGACTCGCCTGAGCCAAACTGAGGCAACACAGAGAAAAGACTGTTGGGGGCAGCTGCAGTTCCACCATCTTGTGAGTGTCCTACTGGTCAGGAGACTCTGTGGTAGGTAGCTGGGCTTGAGCCTTCTTCCCTCAGAGGTTGAGGACTCAGATGTCCCTTGTCTGGGAAAGACTGTGTGTGTGTTGATTGTGTCGGCATGGTTACTAAAAGTACCTGTTGGTCTCTCAAAACTCTCGTGCCAGCAATAAGAGAGCCACTGCTTGGAGGGTGCCTCTTGGGATGGCCCTAGGGCTACTTTCCAGACAGGCAAAGGGTATGATGCTGCCTGCACGTCACCTGTACATTCCTACAGCTGGCGCAGGCCTGGGTGTGTTCTAAGAGCACGCCTTTTCTTAGAGTGCTCAGGCTAGCAGAGGTCCAGGTGTGCTGTCAGCAGAGCGAGCTGGGAGCAGAGGTGAAAGATGCTGGACAAGAGTGGACTATCATGCATCAGGGAACCACGAAGAGAGAGGACATACAATCTCTACCTCAGCTAAGAAACACACACATCACCCAGTAGGCGTGGGGGCCTTCCATACGAAACAGAGAAGTAGAGATAACAAACAGAAGGAGTAGGGAATGATTTTATGGGCAGTTAAGAGAACTTTTTTCTACTCCACATCATATGCATAGACTACTCTTCCCATCAGGCCAGAGTTTTGAAAAGGTATTCGGAATCAGGCTGAAGCCTCATTATATCCTGTAGGGTAAATGATGTTAGGCTTTTATGCTGCTGGCCTCTGTGACTAACCCCTGCAGCTTGAATGCAGGAGGCGCTTGGGAGCGTGGGCCTGGGGCACGCATGCTTGATGGAAGACACCTGGAGTGTGGTGTGGGCATGCGTAAGTGGGCACAGCTGAGCCTGGAGGCAGGCGCTGTAAGGGCAGCGTCACAGAGACAACGGTTGCACTGAGAACAGCCATGAGCAGACAAGCTGCGATGGCTGCGACAGGGAGAGCCACATGATGACACCTGAGCGAGCCCTACGAGAAAAAGTAAAGACTTGCCAGGGGCTTGAGGCCTACCAGCCATCCTCCTCTTGCCCCTTGCTGACCCCCTGCCTGCCCACCCTGTGCCTGGTTATCACACAACAATTGGAGTATGAAAAGCATGAAAGGCTGAAAAAGGGGGTGAGGGCTCCGGGACTCTCCTTTACCCATTTTCCCCAGGTGAGTAGAGAACCTGCCCCGGGCCTTGTCTATCGACACATCCCAACTCCTTTCAGCCTGTTTTGCACTGGTGGTGAGTGTGGTGGGTGGGAAGAAAGATGAAACCAACTTGAGAATTGGAGTTTAAACGGAAAGAATTTTTTTAAAGATTTATTTATGCATACAAGAACTGGGGTACAGGTCAGAGGTGCGGAGAATGAGAGGACACTGTTGAAGGGATCAGTGGGTGGGACAGGCGAGGTCTGTTGTACCGCGTGGGTCAGCTCCCTGGCTAGGGATCAAACTTGTGCTGCAGTGGCTGTGGACAGCTTCCTAGTGCTGTGCTTTCACCCATTGTGCCACCAGGGAGGGCCCTAAACTGAAAGAATTTTTTTTTTGCAAAAGTTTATTTTTACATCATTTTGTACATTTTTTTTTACCATCTCAATTGTAATCCCCGCAGGTTTCCCATCATCAAGTCACCCGTGTGCCATCACCATAATCCCGTGCACTTCCCTCCCCACCCCACCCCCATTTTTGGTCCCATTCCCCACTCCACCTCCGCAAAATGTCTCTGGTATATGGTTGTTCATTATTTTTGGTATTTTCTCGCCTGGTCCATTATACTCCTGCTATGAGTGAAACCATCAGGTATTTTTCTTTCTCTTTCTGGCTTATCTCACTAAGCATGATCTTTTCCAGCTCCATCCAAGTTGCTGCAAAAGACATGTGTTTCTCTTTTTTGGCTGCTGAGTAATATTCCATTGTGTATATATATATATATATATATATGTACCACATCTTTTTTATCCAGTCATCTACTTTTGGGCATTTGGGCTACTTCCATTAAAATGAAAGAATTTTTATAACTGAATGTGACTAGAAAATTAAGGGATCTCTCTGAGATATTGAAGTGGAACAAATGATGGTTTGGAAGTTTCACATTTTCTGTTTATACTCAGTGAGGGTCAGGGTAGGATAGACGGTATAGGTAACAAACTCTTACCGACTTAAAAGTTTCTCATGGGCACAATATCTGATGTTGGTTAGATCTTGGTTTTAAAATTATAGTGTGTACCCAAACCACCTGCATTTTAAAATGGATTCCTGAGCCCACCCACAAGACTGACTCTGTTCACCTGGGATATGGCTCACATGTTAGCTGTTCCAGGGAACTCCAGTGATGCTGCTGCTGCTGCTGCTGAGCTATGAACTATACTTTATATAGTATTGACACCAGAGAAACGATGCTCCATGTGATGACTCATAAATCCAGGCTGCTTCCATCCTGTAGCTATAGAATCTGGAATGAGAAAGAAGATAGTCATACTTCTAGGCATACTGCTTGTAACTGTCCTGCCTCAGAAGTGACTCACATGACTTCTGTAGTCCATCGATAAGAATTAGTCATGGGAGCTCAACTCAGCTGCAAGGCAGGGAAACACATGTACTATTTAGTAAGCACTAATATCTCAGCCCCTTACTTTGGAACCAGAGCTTAACCAATGAAGGCTCAAACATTGTGAACTTGTAGTCCATGAGAAGCTTTTACCTTTGCTTCTCTCCTTTCCCCAATTATTACAAGATGAATGTCAACTTTTTCGACCTAAGGTTTTCATGCATTAGTCATACTGTCCAGATGTAAACTAAATCCTGGCTAATTGGATAATATCTTGCACAGGTTAACTGCATGGTTTATTGCAGTGATGAGTGGAAGTATTTTGAGATCAAAATGGAAAGGGATGATAAATGTTGCAAGGAGGAACCCTGTGGTATGTGTGTGTGTGTATGTAGAAGGAAAGAAAGGGAGCAATACCATGATATGATGGGTAACATGTCATCAATAAACATTCCTAGAGTTCTGTGAGCCAGACTGAAATCTAAATATCTCATTCCCTCAACAGTAGATCCAGAGCTTGAGCAAGAGGTTCAAATATATGGAATATCAACTTGAAGTGGTTCAATTATCATTTCACAGTTGGAATGTGTTGTGGGAGGATGAGATGAGAACAAGGAAAGTTATGTGCGGTTTTTATGGCAGGCCCCAAGTTCTTAAAATCTTGTCTTTTGAATAAAAAAATCACACTCACACTCACAAAAATCAGATGGCAATGAATGGAAAATTAAAATGTAGTCCTCCTCCTTTTTTTTTTTTTTAAAGATTTATTTATTTGTGCATACAGAACTGGGGTACAAGCCAGAGGTGCAGGGTCAGTGAGAGGATTCACCAGAGACAGAGTGGGGAGCAGAACAGGCCGACTGATGAAGTACACTGCTGAGGGGATCCGTGGATGGCCTAGGAGAGGTCTGCCCCGCCATGTGGTCACCTCTGGAGCAAGCAGGGATCGAACTCATGCTGAAGTGGCTTTAGCTTCTCAGTGCTCTGCTTTAACCCGCTGTACCACCAGGGAGGGCCTAGTCCTCCATTTTTTAAGATCATATTTGCCAGAGGAAATCACATTGAGATGTATCAAATCAAATGTCCTTCTTAGGTTTACATAAATATATGTGGTTTTGAACCAAAGCAAATACTATTATTCTATGAAGTTCTATAAAAACTATGTAGTGATAGTGTTAAATCACAAAAATTCGACTGAGTTAATTTTAACAATTTGGTTGGCTTTATTAAAGAATAAATCGGACAGCATCCCGTGAGGCAAGTGCAGAGAACTCTTTAAAAATGTACAGAATGAGAGGTTTTCTAGCTATAAAGAGGGCAAGATAAAGAAGAAGGAAAATACTCCAGACTTAGGCTGGCAACAACTCATGGAGAATGGGGAAAATGTCTTGCTGCAGATTTCATCTTTCTTTGGGAACAGAAACACTTGCTTCACTGATGCAGCCAGAAAATTCCAGTGACCAGGAAAGATGCCATTGCTAAGGGGGGGGTCAGATCTGGTCAGGTTGGGTGTTCAGTTTTGGTGAGCTTAGCACAAGGATCTCCATCTTGGGGTTGCCATTTTCTTTTTGACGTTAGATAGTTTAGTTGTAGATACACATACAGAAGGTGTATTCTATATATAGTTTATATCAAATAACACTGAGACCTTTTCATCTCAGTATATTTTGATCTACTTCATCCTTTCCAGTGGTTTCATATCACGTGACTCTGCTATGATGCTTTCAACTGCCCCTTTTTTGGTGATTTGTTTCTCTTTGGTTGCTTTTGCAAACAGGGATGCAAATAGCCTGAGTGTGCCTATGTCTTAAAGTGTTTCCTGAAATAGATTCTTAGAAGTATGTATATTTTAAAATTTGCTAGAAATGACATCATTGCTCTTCAGAAACCCTGGCTAACAAAACCCCACTAGGTAGGGCTTATCAAAAAAGTCATACAAGTTTGCATTTTTTTTTTTAAGTTTGCATTTTTTTTAAGTGCATTAGGGTCACCCTCTTAAAATTTACAGCTGGCCCTGGTTCAGTCTAACTTTCTTATAATGATAATAATAAATAATCTAGGCCAGGAGTCAGCAAAGTTTTTCTGTAAAATACCAGATAGAGTTTTGGGGCTTTTCAGGTGTCAGATTTCAGTTGCAACTGTTCAACTCTGCCCTTGTGGCAGGAAAGTAGCCCCTTGGGATAGTATAGAATAAGCATGTATATGGTTCTCTCCCAGCAAAATTTTATTTGCAAAAATAGGCATTGTGCTGGGTTGCCAGCCCTGATGACGATCCCATATAAATAATTCATGGAAAGGGAAGTTTTGATGCATATATTGGCTGATTGTTGTTTCTTGTTTCTATTTGTGATGTTAGTCACTGATTTTTGTGGAGCAGGGATTCTAGGAAAATATGGAGGTAGTTCGTCCATTATCAGATACACCTTCCTAAGACAAGAGTAGTAACTCCTTACTGACCAATTCAGTAGTTTTTGGTCTTTGATCTGCATGATCATTTGGGAGTTTGGCAAAAGGTCAGATCCCCCTAATCCCTGAGTATTTTAAACAAATATCCAGGTGGCTCTGGGATGCTGGCACAGGCTTGCATTTGTTATAGTATTTGTTGACTGTGTGACTGAGTTTTTACTGAGTCAACATGGCTATCAAATAGGGCTATTAACAGTACTTAATCATTGATGACATTGTTAGGATTTTAAAGACAATGCATAATTATTAAGAAAACTTGATTTATGAGAAAATAAACCTAATCACATGAATATATATCAAGAATGAATTTATCTAGTGCATATACATTATATACTATGTGCATAATAGTTTGTTATAATTATGAAATAATTATTTTATAAGGAATATGTTTTGTAGGGAAGCATAAATCTGCCACTCCAAAATACGGCTTTTGGGCTAAAGGCTAATTTTATGGGAAGAGTTCTGAATCTGACCTCCCTTTCTCTCCCTTCCCCCAAAATTCCCTTGTCTTGATTCTGCTATCTGAGATGGCATTTGAAGCCATGTGAGTGAGTTAGCTGTGACTTTTTCTCTTATCAGTCTTTCTGATACTTGTTCAAATATTTGCCAGTCCGGAAGAACCCAGAGGGTTATGGGAATGATTTCTTTTGTGATCTGATGACAGATACCAGTATTATTATCATAGCCTTTCTGCTGACATCCCTCCCTTCAGAATTTCCTACTCTCTGTCCCCTACCATTTTCCCAACCAGATCCTGACTTTGTCCCAAAACCAAACCAGTAAGAGTCATCACAATTTTAAGGCTGGTCTGCTTTAAAAAAACCAAACAAACCCAAAGCTCCATTATTTTACACAGCCTGACACAGAAATGCTAAGTAGCATTCTATTTTGTTGACTAATGATTTTAGAACAATTTACCTTGTAAAAGCCACTTACCATTTACTGAATATGTGTCAACCACTGTGTGATGGTGGGGTTGAGTGGGGGTGGTAGTAAAGAGTGTTGTGGGCTCTCTGAGTAAATAGTCAAGAACATGTGGAGATACATCCTCAAAATAAAATCGTTTAATAAATTAAAAATTACATACAGAAGAGTTCAGTGTACGCTGCTTGGCCACCATACCAGCTCACAGTCGAGGTAGCTTTGGGGTTGAAGGAACATCCTTCAGGTCCTTACTCCCTAATTTGCCCAGGGGTACTACTGGCTTCTTATTACATTCAGGTCACTCAGGGATTTAGGCCCAAGGTCAATGATGAACTGGCACCAGGACTCAGAGGAGTCAGTACAGATCTGCTGGTCTCTGCAGCTTGGAAGCGGTGAAAATGGTCAGAGATATAAAAATCGATGGATCAACAGGGGGATTCCTGGTCCCATATTGCTTCTTTCCAGGCCCCTCTGCCTTGGAAAGTGCAGAGTCTGCCCTCTTTCTCAGGATTATTTCTCCAACCTCAGATCCCTATATGTTTCCTCAATGATGTGGGGGTCTTCACATGGGTCTCCCCAATTATTCCCTCCATTATTGTTCCTTTGCTTGAGTCAGCTCCTTCCTGGCTCCCAGGCTGCTGTCAGCATGGAAAACATCCCTCTGTCCTGTTGCCAGGTAGCACCTCAAAGCTCCCCCTCCCCACCTTCCAGGTATATAGACTAGAAAGCTAAAATTTCTTTGGAAAGAAATGTCCCTTGAGCTAGCTGACAGGTCAGGGAATTTGAAAGTCCTTTGGGGGAAGTCTTATATTGCACTTGGGTGGCTCTGTCCACAGGACTTAAGTCTTGTCTGACCCAAGCCAGAGAGTGGGGGGGGGGGGGGCAACAGCAATGGCAAGAGGAGGAGGCTCATGAGAGAAGGCCTGGTACAGAGGCCGTGATGAGGACAACATCAGGGCCCAAGAGCAAGATGGAGTGGTGGCATTTGCCGGTGCCTGCCTCTTGCTGGGTCCAAGCTGGGTCCCCTTCACATAACAGGTAGGGGATAATGGAAAGATAGAATTCGGGGTAATGAGAGGAAGTTTTTAAACATAGTGGTACTTTGTTGACTTGTATATGCAAAAGTGGTCTTGGGTAACCACAGGGCTCAGGGTATTTGCAAGAATAGTTCAAGCGCACATTTGATGGGGATGTTTATAGGGAAGTGGTTTCCACAGTGAGAGAAGGTGAGATGTTGTGTCACCCCAGGACCACACTTTGCTGGCTCCTTTTCATGGAGCCCATCTATAGTCATCATTTCCCCTAGCGGAACATAACCTTCCAGTTTCTTCCAGTTTTTAACCACAGAGGTGTGTGTGCATTGGCATCTCCACTGAGGACACAGGCTCCCCCTTCCCTGTAGAAAATGAGCAAAGGTTCATGTAACACCAGGAGGTGCTGGCAGCCTTCCTGGGACCCCCATGAAAGGGAGATCAGGAAGAGAGAAAAATAGAAGCTGTGGGGCATCACACATCTGGCCTTGCCTGGAAATTGGAGCCACCTGTGTGGCTTTAGGCTCTGAGCCCAAGTTTTGCTTATTCAAACCTCACTGATTTATATTTGATTTTCGTCTTGAAATTACTGGTTGTCCTGATAGAGATCCTCTGTGTAGTAACAGCCCCTGAGAGGTATGGGAGTGGCTGAACTGAAAAAGCAGGAATTTGGTGATGATCCTAGAATGAAAGCAGTTAAACTTTGATTGGGCACTTGCTAGACCCCATCTCTAAGGGGAGAGGGAGGCTTAGAATTTGCATTTCTGACATGTTCAGGCACTTCCCTTTTGACAATTGTTTTCATGTGGTAGTTTCTCTGCTGGACAAACCATGGTTTTGCATATCTTGTGCTAAGGCCTTGTGCTAAATAGCAAGGTTCAATATCAAGAAATTTGATAGGAAATATTCTGGAATTTAATAGCTACTTTTTTGCATCAGTAACAAAGGGCCTGTAAGAAGGAGTTTAGAAATGGGCTCATCTGAACAGATGGTGGGAATTTTATGGGACTACATCTAAGAGCAGAAAGCATGCATTGTACATAAAGGAAGAATGATGTAAAAAATACATATAAGAAAAAGAGAAAAGAAAAGAAATGGGCTAATCTGAACCCAGAAATGGAAAGAAAAAAATCAGCTTTGCTAAAACAGGTTTGTCTAATCTGCTGACTGAGAGCCAATGATTTGGAGACTCAGAGCACTGTGAATGTGGAAGTTTCATCTCCAAACTCTAGTCAGTTAGGTAGGAGAGACTTAATAGGAGAGAAGCCTGGGGCCAATGGCGGCACCAAGTCCTCCTCGTCAGCTTCTCCTGGCATTTATCTTTCTTACCTACAGTGAACAATTAGTTTCTTTTGGGGGTGCAGGGAGGAAGTACCTGGGGCTGAGCATCAATATTCATCACTCCTGCACCTCCTAGAGCTAACTCAGCAGGGGCTGAAACAGAAGCAAAGGACTCCCCTCAGTTACTGATATGGGGCAATTTATTCCCAGGCCTGTGATGTGAAGCACACATTCACATGCCCAGTTAAAATGCAGAATATAAAGCTGGACTGGACAAGTTTCCTGTTTCTTGTTGTTTAGCCTGTGGCATTGACCAGAGCAAAGAGATCAGAAGCATGCAATCAGAACAGTGTTCTGTTGCCAGAGAAACCAGCAGACCTGCCTCAGATGACCTGCGATTGCTCAACACCTAAAGTGAATCTCAGCTCTGAACGCTCATGTCAGGAAGTAGGCAGTTCCCAGAAGGGGCTCCCTTCTCAGACGAGTCCATGGGGATGTTCCCCAGGGAACAGAGCCAGGAGTAACCAGAGAGGGTGACCCCAAATCAGGGACCCCAGTCAAATCTAGGACATGTCCTGTCTGCCGAACCACATGGTGGCCATGGTCCCCCTCCCCTCTTGGGAAGTGTATTTATTCATTCAAACCACTTGTGTTTAGGGGAAATTGGCATGGCTAACCTTGTTTGGGTTGCTGGACCATGAGAAACAATTCAGTGCAACTGAGCAGGTTTTGTTTGTCCCAAGGTGCTGGAAGTCAATGGAAAAGACAGGATGACACTTTCCCTGCTTCTTTGGGGGCAAAGACTGCCCACCCCATTCTCCTGATAGTACCTTAGTGGTGGCGATGATAGTGGCAAGGGAAGGTCTGTGTGTGTGTGTGTGTGTGTGTGTTATGTGTTATAAAAGCCTTGGGTAAAGGCCTTGTTGGCTGCATTGTCCTCATAAAATAAAAGCCATCAAGATGTGGGTCATGCTGAGCTGTCTTGCCTGTAGCAGCTCAAAAACCTTCACCAGCCAGTGCTTCCAATATCATTTGTGAAAGGATGGGGTCCATGAGACTGGAGAAGGAAGTTCATTAAAAACTAAATAAAAAATTTAAAGTACAAAAATGAAGATGTGCCCCTTTCTAAAAAATTTCCATATTCTCTAAGGAGCAACAGTTAACTTTTTATATGTATCCAAATATTTGCCTTGTGATGTGTGTGTGTGTATTTAAAAATAAAAAGAACAATCATTCTATGCAGTTTGTAGCATACTTGTAGAATATGTATGTATTACTATAGAATTTATCCAGTTTACAGACTGCAGCATATTCCATTCATGAGTATCTCAATCCTCTACTGATTTAATCCTTTACTGGTAGTCGTTTTTATTTGCTTGCTATTTAGAAACCCTGTTGCAAGGATTACCCTTGTGGATACAGACTCCTGTCCTTCAATAGTGTTGCTATAAAATATATTCCTAGAAATAGAATCAGGTAAATGGGACCTAAGTCAAACAGAATGTAATTTTAGTGTTTAATAGCAAGTGTTTAATCATACTCTATATTAGTTTGATCACTATAATTTTTAACTAACTGTGGATGCAAAAATCCGATTACTTTCTAAAAAATGAAATAATCAAGATTCACAAAAATTAATAATACATGTTTGTTTTCACATGAGTCTTCTGAATTTCTCCTTCTGCAAAAAGAACTGTAGTTCAGTGTACATTTCAGGTAGTATAACTGTAACTCAGGCAATGCATCTGTTAACCCAGCCCATACAGTAAAGGTACACCAGAACCCTGCTCCATATTAGCTGCTTGTCTTGTCCTTCTGTAGTGTTAGTCGTGAGTTTGTGGAGTGTGGACTCAGGGAGATGATGTGCAATATACTGTTAGCACATGCAGGTCTGCACTGCATTTGGAAAGAATGGTGGATCCTATTGACGAATTCATTGCTTCTTAGCTGTGAATGTGTATGTGAAAGACATGATGAGCTTGGTAGGAATATCAATTCCCAGATCCAAAACTAAAGATTCTTATGTGAGTAGCTTATACAATCATTGCTACTGATTTGAATACAATTGGATAGTGTTTTGGGAAATAACTTAGCCAGTGGTTAAGAACATAATCTGTAGCTATATCAAAGAGTGAGTGTGGAAATCACTGGTACCATTTCCCTGTTGTGTGGTCTTGACCAAGATGCTTGGCTTCTCTGATCCCCAGTTTACTCTTCTGTCAGAGGAGGATATTAATAGGACCTACCCAGAATTACTCCATTGATAAGATTAAGTGGATAATGCATAGAAAAGCACTTAACCTAGAGTAATCCTCAATATGTTAGTAACTGTTCTTCCTAAAGGTATCCATTCAAATACTGAATTTTCCTAGAACTGTATATGTTAGTTTGATTTATAAAATATTCATAACTTCAGGGTTCAGAGCCGAGGCTCCTGTGCAGAAGCTGCCCCTCCATCTCTCCCAATTTCCTTCCATGTCACATCTTGCTGCTTTTCCCCTGTCTTCCCTTTTCAACCAGTGATTCTGATTCCCCCCCCCCCCAAACAAAACCAAACTCAATTCTGGTTTGCTTTTTAAAAGAGATCTTTATTGTTTTTCCATGCTGAATACAACCCTGAGTAGAAGCAACAGTAGACATTTGTCAGTTTGGTGGCTTTAGAACCATGTCTGCTTAGACCAAGCTAATGCCAGTCACTCAATAGTCACCACTCACAGTGAGTGAAGGGGGAGGGGTGGTGAAATGTCTCAGAACAAACACAACATAATATGACAGTGAAAATAAATTACAAAAATTAAATAGTATAAATAAGTTGAGATTTAAGAAGATCCCATCCCAGCAAGTGGCTGTTCAGCGACAGCCATTCCACAGGAGAGGTAGCTATCAAGGCTCAGGACCTGCTGCAGTTGCCCACTGAGGTCACTGGGTTTCTCAAAGCTTCCAGGCCACTCAGGCATTCAGCTCCTCATCCATGGTATACTTCTGCACCCAGTCCTCACTGGGGTTGGCACAGATCTCCAGTTTCTTTTTTGTTTGGAAGCTGTGGAGAAGGACAGAAGGATCACACATAGATCCAGCAGGGAATTCTGGGTGTGCTGTAATCACCCCCACCCCACTTCACTCTGTTCTGAGCAGCTCAGAGCCTGCTTGCTTTCTCAGGTACCCTCTGCCTACCTCATGACTCAGAGGCATCCTCAAAGGACCTGCTGTTCTCTCCTTCCCCTCTACCTTCAGGACCAGCCCCCATCCCACTCCCCACTAGCCCCTGAATGGGTCACATCAGAGGCCAGGATCCTGCATACTTGATAAGCCTTGGTGGGTTGGACCTTTCCAGAATGGTGACCCTGGCCTGTCCATGTCCTTGGCTGCTGTCCCCCCATCAGACCCTCCCTCTGTCCCCAGAGGTGGGTGGAAAGACTGGCACTTACATGACACCAGGCTTGGAGCAGAGGCCGCTGGTGTCAAAATAGGCCACTATAAGATTGCGTGGAATCTGCCGATTGGTATAGGAGAAGCAGCACGAGGTTGGGGTGTTGGCACCAACTGTAGAGGAAGAGACAGAGTGGCCTGAGTTACAGGTTGGCAGAAAAGGCAAGGTCTGAGATGTGCCCCCCCCAGAGCTGATGGTGTGAGGAAGACATCCTTACTCAGGAGATGAGCTCATTGGAAGGCACAGGGCATTTTTGCCTAGAAATAGCCCTTTCTCTGCTCTTGTTTCTGGCTCACTCTCTCTCTGAGAGAGCATCCAGGCATCCAAGAAGACTGTTCTCTTACATCACCCCCCTGTAGGAAAGGAAGCCTTACCGGGCAGAAGAGCAACCTTGGAAACCTTGGACAGTTCTCCTAAGTGAGCTGACAGAAAGAGCTCTGGGGGACCCAGGGTGTTAGTGGGAGTGACCAGACTTGGAGTTTGCCTCCTTTAAACTCATTTGTTTAGGTGCATATTTTGTGCTTCCTAAAAATTCGGTTGTAACTCCCTTACCCCATTCTGACTGTAATCTGAAGGCAAAGGATAACTCCAGCCCCTTTATAGTGGTGAAAAGTCAAGGAGAAATAAAAGAGAAAGGCCAAGGCATTTGGGACTCAGGTAAATAGGAAAAGCTGCTGAGGTCTGACCGAGGCCACACCAACAACATAGACTTACACGGTGCTGAGAAGACCTGGCTGCAGAGGGCCATGGTGCAGAGCAGGATGGCAAGGGCAGACCCGGGGACCTTCATGATGCTGTCAGTGGAGTACGGGCTCAGGTGTTGTAGAGAGAAGCTGGGCTGAGTCTGTGTTGCTGCTGGTGGTGTGCTGGAGTGAGAGCCATCTCCCCTGCTCTATATAGGCAGCCCTGATGGATGGGGAAATGGAATCTGGGGGTGAGGAGGGAAATTCTTAAGCATAATGGTACTGTCATGCTGAGTGTTGCACAACTCAGGGTCTCAGGCAACCACAGGGGCTGAGGATATCCAAGAATAGCTTCTCTGAGCTCTAAGTTTCAACCCACAACTCATGACTTATTCTGGCTTTTTGTGAGGAAATGGTTTCCCCTGTGAGAAGTAGAGGGGCGTGTGTATGACCCAGGCTATTCTTAGGCAGCCTCTTCTCATAAGAACTGATCTATACATGAACTGTGCAGCCCACTCGTTTCCACCCTGTGGGAATGCTTCACAGCTGCTCTATCCCTGTGGCTCAGGCCGTCCTGAGTGCAAGGAGTTGAGTGTAAGAATCCCGGCCAGAGGACACGAAGAAGGAAACCACGTTTCCTTTTGTGCAGCCATCAAACAGTCATTGTGTAACCAGGGCCCTTGTGTTAAAAACTGCTTGAGGGTCTTAAAGATTCATTAGATGTGGGTGCTAATAAGCCAGGAGCCTAAAAGCATGTGTGCCCATTAACCTAGATGGCACATTTATAGAAAAGCATTCTAAAGAGACAAAGCCAGGTATGGAGGTAACTTCAGCATAAGGACATCTGACCCAGTGTCATCTCTAACTCCAGAATCAACAAACCTAAAATGTCCTCTACAGGGAATAAAAAAAGAAATGATATGGTTTATTGTACTTAAACTGAATAAAGTAGCATAAGTATAATCAAATATCAGTTGGAAAACAAAGATGGAATATATATGTGTATATATATATAGTGTGTGTGTATATAGTATATATATATATTGTGTGTATATATATATATATATATATATATATATATATGACGATGTAACCATAAGTAAGTGTGTATGCACGCACATGTATAGGCTGGGAATGGAAAAAAGTAAGAAGCACTGGGAGTAAAGGCCCCAAAATATCCCTGGTAGTTAATTTGTATGGTATACGGGTGACTAATTTTCTTGTTTTCCTCAATTTTTTTAAGCACAATGTATTAACCTTCCTGAATAGTTTACAAATTAAGAATACATTGTGTATTAAAACATTTACATCACCAATCAGAAAGTTGGCTATTATCACTGCTTAATTTGAAAGAAATTTTTGATAAAACATTAAAATTTCTGTCCAGTGATCTTTGCTAAAATGAAGCCTTGATTTTAATTTCTCTGAACTATTTTAAGGAACCTGTAAAATCAGCTGCCTTATTATTCTCAATTCATAATTTCAGGGGTATGAAAGGGTCTACTTTCTCCATCAGATCTACATGTTTATTTTCTTATTCATCCTTAATTTTTATTATGTAATAAATAAGGGCACACAAGCAATAGCTTTCCTTCTTTTTAATGACCTTTGTCCTCTGGGTGCCCCAGCTGTGGGGCAGGTAAACTACATAAACATGTAGCAGAGAGTGCTCAGTTTCCTAGGAGAAAAATAAATGAATGTTCAGAAGGCCTTGAGGAAGGAGCAGTGACCTCCCTCCCTTCCTAAGAGGGATAGGGAAGGGATTCTGAAAGGATGGAGCTTTGGTAGGGACTGGAAAGCTTCACCAAGGTTGAGCATACTTCATAGATGAGGGAGGGGTGTGTGGGGGAGTGTGATGTGTGTATGTCCACTTGTGTGCCAACAGTGCGGTCAGGGGTGCTGAGGGGGAGGACAGTACCCTGGGTAGTTACAGAGTAGTGGAACACATATGGCTGAATTGGGGACGAACCAGAAGGGCTTTGAAACTCCTCTGAAAGGGCTACAACAGTCACAAGCAAAGCAAGACCAACCTTAGGGATCCTGCCCTTCTCTTCAAACACAGGGGCTCCTTCTCTCTGGCTGCGACTGCTGGTTGTGAGTGGGGTAGACAGGCAGGCCAGGGGAATGGTAGGTTCACTGAGGCTTTAGCATGTGGAGCTCTTCCCTTGTGTCTGTCAGTTCCAAATAATGGAGGGCCATCACTTGTTTTTACTGCAAACTATCACAGACAATGTCACCTCCTCACCCTATTCCCTCTGTCCCAACCTTGAATTTACATTCTTTCTTTCACTTGTTGGGGAACTCCCTTTATACTCATGGTTCAAGTTCTGAGAGTTGGCTACTAGGAGTTGGGGAGAGTGAGAAAAGGAAATGGAAACAGCTGACTCAAGTATTTTTCTGGCAATAGACAACTACGAATCCCACATTGAATTCTCATTAATTACTAATGTCATTTTTCCCTTCAAAATTTAGCCCTGTTTGTTTTACACCATTTCTATTTGGTTTATTTATTTTTTAAGAAGATTAATTTATTTATGCATACAAGAAGTGGGGTCTAGGCCAGAAGTGTTGGGGTAAGAGGATTCACTAGAGACAGAGTAGGGAGCAGATCTACTGAAATACTCTTCTGAGGGGAGCAGCGGGTGAGACAGGAGAGGTCTGCTGTGCCATGTGGGTCACTCCCTGGTTGGGATCAAATTCATGCAATAGTGGTTGGCAATACTTGATAGTACTGAGGCTTAAAACCCTGCACCATGAGGGAGGCCTTCTATTTGGTTGATTTAAATCAAATCTTTGCACATGATGATTTTTTAAAATTTAATATGATAGTTTATTTTTACAACATTTTGTGCCTTTTCCCATCTCAGTTGTAATCCCTGTGGGCTTCCCATCACCAAATCACCCACGTGCCATCACCATAGCCCAGTGTACTTACCCCCCATGCCATTTTTTACCCCATTCCCCACTCCACCCCCATAAAATGTCTCTGGTATATAGTTGTTCATTATTATTATTCCCCACCCACCCCCAGTTCTTTATGCTCCTGCTATGAGTGAAACCATCTTGTATTTTCCTTTTCTTCCTGGCTTATTTGACTAAGCATGATCCCTTCCAACTCCATGCATGTTGGCTGCAAAAGGCATGAGTTTATCTTTTATGATTGTTGAGTAATATTCCATTGTGTATATGTACCACATCTTATTATCCAGTCATCTACTTTTGGGCATTTGAGTTGACTCCATGTCTTTCCTATTGTAAGTTAAGCAGCAATGAACATGGGGCGCACATGATGATTTTCACATGATGAATGATGAGACACAGACATTATTTCTTATAACAGTTCTTTTTCAGTTAGTGTTTTGTTGAATATAAAATTCTATCTTAGTATTTATATATTTGTAAAAATTTTCAATTCCAAACTACATCATATCCTTTGTCATAGGTATTTTTGCTTGGATTGAAAAATAACAGTTTTGCATGCAAAGCATGGGCTTGATACTGCCAACATTGAATGATTAATGTAAGGGAGTCTCAGGGTGGTGGAGCTGGCTGAAAGGTTCTTGGAACTTACCTAGGTGGTAAACTGATGTTCCAGGTGGTAAAGTAAGTCTCCTATCCAATTTCACTTCTTTTCAGTCATCCCCATCAAAAAGTGGCATAAAAAGTGATTTTGCTCAAGACTACATAAGCTTCTTTCTCTCTGTTTAAAATCCTTTAAGCATTGCTCACTCTAGAGTGAAATGGAGTAACCTGATTCCTGCCCTTTGAACTCATCTCTTGCCACAACCAGACTTCCTGGAAACCAAGACTTAGCCCTCCCAACTGCATGTAATTCCTTAAAAGTACAGGTTCTCTTCTCTGCTTTCTATGAATGAGATGTCAGTTTGACAAAGCACAGTTTCCTTCGTTGAACTCACAGGGCAGAGTTAAATATGGTTACCCAGGGTACACCTCATGACAGAGGCAGCAATTCCTTAGAAATGTTTTCTAAGAAAAAGAGAGAAAACCATGGATTCCATTTTCAATGGATTTGCACAATGCAAAACAGAATGACATTTTTTTTAAAGTTTTTTTTTTTTAAAGATTTATATATTTAGGCCCTCCCTGGTGGTGCAGCAGGTTAAAGCACAGCACTAAGAAGCTAAAGCCACTTCTGCATGAGTTCGATTCCCGCCTACCCCGGAGGTGACCACATGGTATGGCAGACCTCTCCTGACCTGCCCGCTGCTCCCCTCAGCAGTGTACTTCATTGATCTGCCTATTCTGCTCCCCACTCTGTCTCTGGTGAATCCTCTCACCCTCCACATCTCTGGCCTGTACTCCAGTTCTGTATGAATAAATAAATCTTTAAAAAAATTATATATTTATACATACAGAACTGGGGTACAGGCCAGAAGTGCAGGAGCAGTGAGAGGATTCACCAGACAGAGTGAGGAGCAGAACAGGCAGATTGACAAAGTACACTGCTGAGGGGAACAGTGGGCAGGTCAGAAAAGGTCTGCCACGTCCTGAAATACATTTTACAGCATAGTAGCAGGACTTTGGCTTTTAAGTTTTAAGCATCAGTTTGTAGTAAGAAACATTTTCCTTTTCTAATTTGCTTATGCTCTGGAGATAGCTCTCCTTGGTGTCATTTCCAAATATATCAGGAATTAGCTGTGTGTCCGTCCAGAGATTACTTACTTATCTATGTTTCAGTAAAAGGTGACCAAAAAACTGTCTATATCAGAGCATTGCTGTAGGGATTAAATACATTAATATCTATAAAAGCCTTAGGACATTACTGGCTGGTGGTGTGTACTATGTTGTGTAGCTTCTGTTCTCATTACTGCTGAAGTATTCATTAGATCTATTATATAATGCCCAGGTCTCTTGTTCTTTGTCTGATTAACCCCACCACCACTCTCTTGGCTAATCATTTTTCAAGTCTCAATTTTTAATAAAAGTTAGAATGACCTGAATGGACTGATCTAAGTCACTGATAGTTAACTACAAATCTTAGTATAAAATAGTGGCATATCCATGCAATAAAATATCATCCATGCAATGCAATAAAATACTATCCCATATGGATGGGAATAACTGGAAAGAAGCAAAACTGTTTGAGAGGACACTTAGAGTTGTCGCACTAACAAATATTGATCATAAGGACCTGGCAGGATATTAACTAATAATAAAAAGATATATTAGTTAAGAAAAGATTATTTAGTAACTACTAAAATGCTAAGCAATCTACAGAAAGCTTGGTGATTTTTGTTTTCTTTTGTAAACCTTCGTGTATTTTCTAAATTTTGTACAATAACCATATGCATTTTCTATTAAGAAAAGGCAAATGAATATAATTGTTTTTTAAAGATCAGGCATCACATTCTCAACTCTTTCCCACGACCTTCCAAAGCCTGACATGGCAAGTACTCAATATTAAGTTTTACAAATTATTTCCTTCTCTTGCTGGCTATCTTCTCTTGCTGCGACCAGCCTAGAAAGAGCCAGAAATAGGCAAAAGCATACTGAAGGAAGACAGTTGGTTCAAGGGAATGTGGAAAGGTTTCTGGAACCCACCAATTACTGGAGAGGCTTTAACCTTCCCTCAGGAATTAGCATCCCCCAAGGCCACTGTCTTCTGACCTTGTCAGCCAAGAGCAAAACTGAAAGACCTTTTACAACATAGTAACAGGTCTTCGGCTGTTACGTTTTTAGCATTAGTTTGTAGTAAAGAACACTGTAAGTGAGTGGGCCTGGCCCAGGTATGTAGGTGGTGAACCGTTCCCACCAGCTCACTGCCTTCCAGATTGCATCAGGGACCCTGAATTTGTGTTTGTTTCTTTGACTTACAATCCAGGTTCTTTCTGCTCTGCTTCCCCCAAGTTTCTTGCTTCCATATTGACAAGATCAAAGGATTTACTTTTTTTATTATTATTATTTTGACAAAACAACCATCTGTTCTATCCAGCTTGTCTTGGCTGTCCAGTTTCAACATTTGCTTTCAAGTAATGCTCAAACTTTGTTCCAAAGTTTCCTCTTAGAGGTTCATAATTTTGGTCCCAACACCTAATGGTCTTCCCAACACTCATGAAACTTCAGCAGTTTTGTATGTCTTCTAAGAATCTGATCTCTTCAGAGACCCTACATCTGCAACCTCAGATGCTCACACTTGGAAATTTGGTCATCATAGACCAAGTGCTGAATGAACTTGGATCTTGACTCACATCCTGTGTGAACTTGATCAAGTAGTTTAACTTCCCTAGGCTTTGCTTCCTAATCTATACAATGGAAAAACATTGAAATCAGATGAAACCATGGATGTGGACATGCTGGGGGAAAGAAAAAATACCAGGACTTTTGTCAGGTTATATTATTGCTGTGAATGCAGATCTTGGTGGCAATTAGGGGAAACTGAGAAGACAGATGACAAAGCAGATGTGAAATTGTCCAAAATAGTTATGAGCATAGTGCTAGACAAGATTATGGGAGGGGAAATATCTTTATTACCATGAGAGAAGGGAAGTGAAGGATTTCTCTATTTTCAAGTAAAGGGTGGCTCATACATTGCAGAGCCCTGGAAACCAATGTTTACTGTCACTTAATTTTTCATCCTTTAGTGGAAAGAGTTGATTTCCTTGAATAAATTACAAGTGCCTTGTAGTAAAGCTATTGCATGTGTGGGTTGATGGCAGGAGGCAGGAAGGAATTCATACCCCTTCAGGAATGGGGAATCAATGATATTTTGGGTAGGATGTCAGAATGCCCAGTTCATTCTTAGTTTATTTAGCTAAATTGAGTTCACAGAGTTCATATCCTGAGTCCATGTTGCCAATAACATTCCATTATTATTAGTAATTTGGGCTACCTCTGGATCTTTACTGAACAAGTATTTATTGAGTACTTACTGTGTACAGAGAGATAACAGCATCATGCAGTTTCTACATCAAGAAGTTTGCTTTATAGCGGGAGAGACAACCAGATAGCAATATTATAGGTGAAAAGATGAAAGTAACTCTGGGCTATAGAAGCATAGTGGGAAATAAAGAATTTGAGAGATCAGGGAAGGTTCTCTAGAGATGAGAATGTTTTTTGTCATGTATTTGAGAGGCATTTATTATCCTCTATCAACTATTGCTCAGCATACAAACTTTGGAAATAATAGATTTGGCTAAATATATTCACACAAGTCCTTTGTACAGTTGGTGTGAAGTTTCACTGGTGTGAACACAATATTGTTGGACACCTTCATGAATAAAACAATATACCTCCCTGAATCAAAGATCAAATCAAGGTTAGGAGGCCATATTCAACAGTCAAGTTCACTGTGTAGCTAACTGCCGACTAATCAGCTGTTCTTATCGATCATTCTCCTGCTGTTCCAGACAGATAACTTCATAATCCTCCCAGAACTTGAAGGTCTGCATGCCTCCCTCAGTTCAAAAGAGTTTTCCATGCCAAGGGCTCCTCCTTACCATACAATTCGGTTTAGACTTGTCTTGGAATTCATTGTAGCCTCCTCCATCCTTTGGGTTCTCTGACATATGTTCCTATCTTTGACTTGACACTTCCCTAATTCCAACTTGTAGGACAGATACTTCTGTCACTGTCAACTCCATTACTAAGTACATGAAGAACTCTTTTGCATTTAGGAAGAGGGCTTCATTCAACTCTGCATTCCTCACAAAGAGCAGGTGACTACTGAGTTGGGTTGAATGGAAATGACATGGAGAATACAGTCTGTATAGACCTTGAGGCATGTAAGACACACCTTCCTTCCCTTACAGCAAGGTCCTTGTGCATGAAGTTGAAACACTCCAGTCAGGAGAGATACTACCATTTCTGATTTCAGGGATCATAAAATGTTGGAGCTGGAGGTGAGAGTCTTGCTGAAGATCAGGCTCACATTTGAAGCAAGGCTCACATAAAGAAAGGATGAAGGAAGAAAAGAGTCCAATATGCATGTGTGTGGTGACATTGTACTTTAGTGACTGTGTACTCCAGTCTCTGATTCCACATCCCCACAACATCCAGGAGGCCTGACTTCCCATTTTACTTTCATTCCTCTTTCTCATCGAGGGAGCAATGTGGGTCAAAGTGTAAGTGGGTGGATAAGCTTCACATTGAGCTGAAGATGGACAGACTCTTGATTCAGCAATCCCACGTGCTGTCACTTGTCCCACTTCATGATTTACTGTGTTTCCTGGCCTTTGTAAGCTTCGCCTGGTTACCTTGAGGTCAGCAGCACTTGCTGAACCAGGTAGGGCTTTACTTGAACACCCAGAATCCCCTATGGACTGGCTGGGAAATACCCACATGTTTAGATCACATATTTTTTTCTATTACATAGGTCAGCTCATTGCTCGGTGTCCAATCTGTTTTTACATACTTGAAGAACATTTTGTTATCTGGGTCTTCCAAATTTGATTCTGATTGATTTCTTTCTCCTTTTCTATTATTCATCTGAGTGAACTTGCTGACTTTTTTCTTTTCCATGCCCTCCTGCTTCCAGGACAGTCTGACTCAATCTCTTCTTCTAAATTTAGTCTTTATCAGATGAATCCTTGCATGTATTGTGTAGTGTCTATTGGTCAATAGTTTCACTTTTTGTGGTCACACTCCACTTTTATCTTGGGTAGAAAGAAAATGGATTCCACAGTTGAAGGCAGTTCCGTTCCCTCTTGCACTGCCACAAAGCAGCCTTGAGATTATCAGTGAGCTCTGCTCTGCTCTGCTTCTTGGCAACCCTTCCTGCCAACCCTTTTGCTTGGGATTGGTTTAGATGTCATGTGTATACGACAGCTTGCTTTGCACCTGGCACAGTAGATGTTCAGTAGGTAGATATGGTAAATGTTCCTGAGTTGCCCTGCTAGAACCATCTGCACACCCAGTGCTGGCCCCCCTTTTTTGCCCAAGGACACATATGGACACTAGAGTCACTCAGCACAGCAGGAGGTCCAGGAATGGGACATGGAGTCCTGACTTTATCTTCATTCTTGGGGCCTGATTGTGGCCACTGTGGAGAGACTGACATGAAGTTTCCAGCTTCGGAGGTGCTAGCCACAGACATCAGCACAATTCGCATCTACATGTGCCTACTGGCAAGTGTAATGTTCTGTCTTTCCTTCTGGGTTTGTAATTCTCTTCCCAGTCTTGGTCTCTGCCTCTGGTGTACCACTTCCCTCTATGGTGCAGCCCACTTCTTCTTCTTTCTCCCTCCCTCCTCTTTCCTCCGTGATGACACAGCCTGGGGAGGAGAAGTTGTGCAGAACTCCTTACTCTCATGTAGCTTCAGTTTCCTTATCCATCTTTCCATGACATCATCTCTACCCTGGAAATTCCACTCCCCCTCCCGGGACCCCAGCCACTGGCCCAGGTCTCAGGGTTCCTATAAAATGGGGCTCCCAGCTCAGTGCTGGCACAGAACACAGTTGGGTTCTGTAGCTTCTAGGCTCGTTAGCCTCCGCTCCAGAAAGCCTCTTTTCTGCCAAGACCATGAAGCTCTGCGTGACTGCCCTCTCTCTGCTCATGCTCCTGGCTGCCTTCTGCTCTCCAGCACTCTCAGCACCAAGTAAGTCCACTTTTTCAGCTGTTTGTAGAGTCATAGTATAGGCAGCACCCGAGTTTCTCCTTAAGGGTGATATAACCAGATGGTGGCATCTGGGAACGGGACAAAGGAAGCTGGGAAAATTTCCCCGTAATATACTGTTCAGTGTAGTCTAGCAGGCTTTCAGCAATATCCAAGTTGCTTTCTTATGAAACAGCCATTAGTTGACTTTAAAAGGCAAGTCTATAGTTAGCTGTGCCAAGGTTTCCCAATTTGTAAAATGAAAGGAATTAGACATTGCTCTGAGGACCAATCCAGCTCCAATATTGTAGAGTTCTTTCTCTTAGGATCTTCTATTCAGAGTAAGACTCCGAATCAGGGTGGGGGGGGCATTGGATAGAGGGACCACATTTGGGGATCTGGTCATTGCACTGGGCTGTCCAGTGAACATGGATAGATAGAATGAGCAACTCTCTGTGGAAATCCTTCTCACCCTGGCCTTTCTTTCCAGTAGGCTCAGACCCTCCTACAGCCTGCTGCTTCTCTTACTTCCCACGGAAACTTAATAGGGACATTGTGGTGGATTACTTTGATACCAGCAGCCTCTGCTCCCAGCCAGCTGTGGTGTGAGTATCAATCCCAGGTGCTCTGGGCAGTGAGGGAGAGGGCAGGATCAGGAAAGGGAGCCTCTTGTGGGGAAAGAGGGTCTAGCAGTAGGGAAGCCGGTCTCAGGACTGTAGACCTCCCATGAAGCAGTGGGGAACACGTCACCTGTTGTGTCCTGAGCGGGTGGGGAGACCTAAGGGAGGAACATTGGTTTGTGGGGAGGAAGTTAGTCTGAGGTCAGAAGTCAAAAAAATTATAGGACAAATGGAATGATTTCTTAAACATGCTTCAAAATACACTTGAAAATATCATTGAAGCAGAAAGGAATGGGAAGATATAGCTCTACTGTCAGAAGGCTCACTGGCTTTCCATCTGGGCAACCTGGATGAGCTAAATCCGGTGGGAGTTCCAGCCCCAGTACTACTCTGGAAAGGGTCTCCCCACACTCTGGAGCTACCCAACATGGAGCTGTTCAGCAGAAAGAGGGGCTACCACAGGCAAGGGGCATTTGCAGTTGTCCTCCAAAGTCCCATGGGTTCTAATCTGTCTCCTCACCCCACAGGTTCCTGACCAGAAAGGGCAAGCAAATCTGCACCAACTCCAGCGAGCCCTGGGTCCAGGAGTATGTGAATTCCCTGGAACTGAAATGAGCCTTTCTGGCTGGAGATGGAGGGTCTCAGGGAAAGTCACCTGAGCCTGAGGCTGTCAGCAAGATGCCCTCCAGCCTGTAGTTGTCCTTCCTTCTCTTAATTTAATCTCCATTGTGTGTTGTGTTATTCTGTTGGGTGCTCTTTCCCTAATTTATATTCATTTTGCCAAAGGACAGATGTCCCCCAAGGGGATGGTCCATTGTCACTGTTTCTCTGCTACAGAGGAGACACAGATAATGTAATTGATACTGTATGTTTTCATAATAAAACTTTAAAAGATGTATACTGTTTCTTTGTGTTTTGATTTGGGATAAATGCCTACTGGTTTTTTTTTTAATTTATTTATTTATGCATACAAGAACTGGGGTACATGCCAGAGGTATAGGGGTTGATAGGCTTTACCAGAGACAAAGTGGGGAACAGAAAAGGCCAATCTACTGAGCTACTCTGCTGAGGGTGCTGAGGGGAGCAGCAGGCAAAAGAAGAGAGTTCTGCTGTGCCATGTGGGTCACCTCCGTGGCTGGGGATTGCTTCATAGTGCTGCACTTTAACCCCTTGAGCCACCAGGGAGGGCCTTGCCTGCTGCTCTTAATAGGCACAAATGACAGTTCCCAAATGCAGTAAGAATGAGCA
>NW_004567118.1:16537534-16540841 GCF_000260355.1 Condylura cristata | reverse complement strand
CATTGTCCTCGAATATTCTCAGACATGGAGTGAAAAGAGGGGCACCTGGGGAGGCTGGAGAGTTAGGGTCTGGACTTTGAGGAAGATAACCAACTCTTCTCTGAGGGAAGGGGTTACCAGAGCGAATGAATCACCCTCAGGCCTGAGTGAATAATAGTCCCAAGATGGCCACATCCTAATCTCCAGAGTCAATGAATGATACTTCAGACAGAAAAATGAACTTTCTAGCTTCAAAGCTGGGGAAGAGGCCACAGCCGAGTAAAGCAGGACTCGGCTTTAGAGGCTCTAGAAGCTGGGAAATCAAGGCACTGGTGTCTCCCCTAGAGTCTCTGGGAGGAGCAGAGCCCTGTGGATACTCTGACTTCAGCTCAGTGAGGCAGATTTTGAGTTTCCAGCCTCCAGAATGTGAATGGAACAGATGTGTTTTTTAGGACACCAACCTTGAGGTAATTTGTTATAGCAGCAGTGGGAAACTAATCACCAGCCAAAGAGTCACTGATGGTGACGCCCTACAGCTCAGTGAGGAGGGGAATGGGACATTCTAAAGGGTGAGAAACTTCCCTGCAGGAGAAACTCAGGGTGTGGTGGACACTCCCCAAGAGGGTGGGCTATACTGAGGGGCTGCATCTTGGGAGGAAGGTCTGCTGCAGCAGCTGAGTATGAGGGTTGAGGCTTTACTAGGGGAACAAAATCCCGCGGCCAGGGTGAGAGGAGACTTGCCCCTTCTGAGGACGCCTGTCGCTGTGGGAGGTGGGGGTTCTTGGTTTCCTCTGGAGAAGGATCCATTCTCTCATCTGTCAGGGGACCCCACAACTGAGCCATGCCTTGTTTCTGGCCTCATTATTAGAGAGCGAGCAGGGCCAGGGCCAGCGTTTGGCCTCCTCCCTCACAGCACAGTCCTTCCTCCATCCCTCCCTGCCTGTGAGCACACTAGAAGGGAGGGACTCAGCTGCACAGAGGAGGCCTCGCCAGGGAAGGCTGCAGGCCCGAGTAACCTCCTGAAGAAGGGCTTCTCCCAGAAATGACAAGTGACAGCTGGGAATCCTCGTGGTAGGGCAACCTGGGACTTTACCTGTTGCACAATTTGAGCCCTTGCTTTCTTTCTCTTTACACAAGACTTCCTTTTCTCACTAGAGCAGGGAGCTGGTGTCTGCTTACTTCACTTTCCTGCTGAGCTTTCTCCAGGTTGCTGGGTGGGACCTGAGCCAGGGCAGCTTAGGTAGGACAGGGGACCCAGCTATTGTTCCTGGGAGCTCCCTGGACCAGGCCTGTGTTTCTCTGCATTCCCGCACAAAGCCCTCCCACCGGCCCTCTCCAGATGAGAGGAGTCTGTTTCCTCTTGTGTGGTATCTGCCTACGTTATGGTCTTCTCTCCCTACCCATCCCCACCAGCAATCTGTAAGATTCCTATGACTTGGTGTTTTTCTCACAGGAGCTGAGCAAGCAGAAACAGGGGTGGAGGATGTGAGTGGGGCTGAGGATGGTGACGGATGTCACAGTCCTCCCGTGTCAGGCCCAGTGGCCCTGACCGTCCTGGACGGCTTCTCTCTCACCCTCCTCAGCCTGGGTTCTTGTCCTCTCTTCTAGTCGCCAGCTCTTCTCCCTTCCCACTCCTGCCCTCTTGGGGTTCCCTCTTAGGAAGCTCAGGAGACAGGGAACTGGAAAGTGACGTAGGAATTGAGAGACAAAATTACGACTTTCCAAAGCTTCATTTTTAGATATGTAATAACCATGTGGTATTTTATATATGTATACACATTCAGAAGAAAAGAGAAAATCACATTTTTATCCCCCTAGAGACAGGCAGGCTTAAAATCCCAACAAGGGTAGTCTAGGGGCTCCAACCTGTGGAAACACACCTGCAGGGGAAGAAGCACCCTGCAGGACCCCCTTTCTCCAGGCTGCATTAGCTGCTTCCAACCTCAGGGCCGCCCCTTGGCTCCCCAAGGAGACCCCACGAGGTTTCCTCCCGGTTTGTTCTGCTGCTCTGCTGGCTGCTGCGGACACCTGAACCTTTCAAGTGGTAATGTCATGAGAACTTGCCAAACCCCCAATTCATGATCATCACCAGAGTGCTAGAAATCTACTTTTCGTGGGGCATGTATTTGGTTTGGTTTTTCACGAAGAAGGAAAGATTTCCTTAGACAGGTGGCATGTTCCTGACTCCCATGTGTACAAACAGTACCTGGGGAGCTCTCCTGGGCCCCCACTGGAGACATCCCCCCTCTGGAGATCCCTCCGCATCAGTGGGACTGAGGTGGAGTTGAAGTATCTGCCAAGTGTGGACACTCTCTGGGCCTCCGTTTCTTCACCTGGGACATGACTGATGCTGATGGAAGGGAGCCCGTGGGTTCTGGGAGACCACAGATGCTAAGGACACCCCGGATGTGCTTATTGAAGATCAACAGCCTCATTGTTACTGAAGGCAGCTCCTCCTGAGCGATCTTGCGACTCCTGCGTTGAAATGCTGCTGCAGCAAAATGATGACAGGCCATCATGATCCTTTGCTTCCTCCCAGAAACCAGAGGGCCAGAGCTGCAGCACCTGGTCATCATGTCTTATATAACGTCTGCCGATTACTTTTCCTTGTGTGACTGTGCCAAGTACGTTTTGCCCCCTACTGCCAAGCAAGAGACCTCCCAAGGGCAGTGGGGAATGTCCAGCTTGAAATACCTATTAAAAGTTTAACTTGGGGAAGTAAGTTTACAAATGTATTGTAAACCAGGTATGAGAATCCATGTCTCCTCATGATGGGGAGGAAGACTGTCTTTGGTGGGCAACTGGTAATGTCTTCCAGCTCTGTAATGTACACACATTTGTGTTTCCATGTTCAGGCATCTATCCTGGAAAATAAGTACTTACACAAAAAAAGAAGGATGGACAAGATGGATGTGTATACACAGCTAATTATTTATGATAGCAAACAAAAATAAAGGCAAGAACAAAAATGAAACCACGTCAATGTTCAATAGTTGAAGTTTGGTTAAATAAATTATGAGTAATAGTTTAGAATTTTAGACAGTACTTATTTCCAAAATAATACCAACCTGGAAAATTCTCTGAATGATGTTAAGTGGATAAAGCAAAATAAAACATAAACACATAGACTATGATTTCACTTTTTCAAAAAAAAGTCTGCTCTTGGATATTAAAAATATGTCATATAAAAGCTTAAGAGAAGGTCTTAGAAATATAACACTTGGAAGATTTCACTGTACATTTCTGTATTTGAATTATTTACCTCAAGAGTTCATTCATGTGTTCATTGTATAAAAATGGACTTCAGAAGATTGTTAACTGAGTAATG
>NW_004567118.1:16446154-16537434 GCF_000260355.1 Condylura cristata | reverse complement strand
TTGGGATAGGAAAGAGGGTAGCTTTCTTACGTAGGCCCCTGTGGAACATTTAGAATTCTCCTGCAGTTCACTCTAGCTCACCCACTTGGCCATCTGGTACAGAGAAGGATAGGCCAGAGAACAGCAAAGATCAAGAGGGACCTGTCTCTCAGCCCCAAGGTGTTACAGCCAACTTGGTGTCTTTGAACAGCCATCTCCTCACATGAGTGACTTCAGAGGAGGTGGGAGTCCTGCCCAGCGGGTGGGGGCCTCTGAGCCTCCAGTATCAGTTCTCACACGTGTCTTGGTTCCAGACTCCACAAAAATCATCATCTGTTTCAGGGCCAGAAAGGCCTGGATCCTGCCCACAGTTGTCTCCAGGGAGCTTTGGGCTGTGTGTTGAAAGTTGCTCAGAAGATGAATCGTGTCCTCAGGGAATGAAGTGCTGCAGCAATGGGTGTGGGCACACCTGCCAGCGTCCTGTCCCCCGCAGTGAGTATAACCCCGTCAATGGCTGCGCCAGGTCCCAGGCAGGCGGCTCACTGGTCTGCCCGCTGCCCACGGAATCTGCACAACTCCGAGGGAAAGGGGCTGGAAGCGAACAGCAGGGCCTGGCCTCCTCTCCTGGTGGGGAACCCTGTCCCAGAATGGCCCTGAAGGGCTCGACTGTACATTTGATTTCTCTGGACGTTTCTGTATTCTTTGAAGTATTTGCTGCAAGAGTTCATTCATGTGTTCGTTGTATAAAAATGGACTTCAGAAGATTGTTAACTGAGTAATGATAGACAGTCATGTCTGGGCCACCATAAGAGAGAGATTAGGGAGTCCCGCTCTTGCTAGCCCTCTGGAGGGTTCTCCTGCAAGTTCTTTGGGGCTCTGGAGCCGTGGCTCCACTCACGCCTGAGGTGATACCCCCAGGAGCCGGGGATCCAGGTAGGCACCTTGGCTTGGGATTGGGGCTTACTCTTTGCTCTCCTCTGCCCTGCTGGAGCCAGTGGCCCCGCCCTGTATATCCAGGTACCTGTCCCTCCTTCAGAATGATGAGTCGTTCTGGGTGTTCCTTCTCCCTAGGACTTTGAGATGCTGCATGTGAGCTGAGTCCCCCTCTCCTGGCTTGCTTAGTATTTCTCTGCTCTACTCAGGTAGCTGATCCAAGCCTCCCCACAGTGGTCACGAGGTGCTTGTCCCACGTCTGACCTCCAAGATCAAATCAGGCTTCTTCCTCACTCCCACGGTCACCAGCATCTTGCCTCTATACTTATTTTCTGAGATTCTGAAGTTGGGATAGGAAAGAGGGTAGCTTTCTTACGTAGGCCCCTGTGGAACATTTAGAATTCTCCTGCAGTTCACTCTAGCTCACCCACTTGGCCATCTTGGTGCAGGGAAGGGTAGGCCAGAGGAAACCTGTCTTAGCCCCAAGGCGTCACAGCCAACTTGGTGTCTTTGAACAGCCATCTCCTCACATGAGTGACTTCACTTCCTGCTGACTACTCATCACAGACCACACTTGATCCCTACCCTTGTGGTCAGGGGACCCACACTCAACACCTGCTGAGGGATTGGAACCCTGGGGTGCTGATCGTGCTGGCAGTGCACCAGCACCATGTCCCCCAGAGACAGACGCAGATGTCCAGCCCTCCTGTGACCTGCCCAGGAGGCCTGGCAAACAACACCTGCTTGGTAACTGAAACTTTCATTCTCAAGTTACATAGAGTTCTTTTCTTTGGCTTTAGTGCCTAGAGCACAAGGAAACAGAGTTGAGTTGCAAGGGAACAACAAGCAAAGGGTTAAGAAAGCGTGTGTGAGCTCACTTCTCTGGCACTCCTGACTCTGGGACCCCAGACCCTAATTTGAGACTGGCCAGTTGTGAAAGAGGAAAGAGGAACAGGTTCATGTGGGAGCACGCCTTGCAGTAGTCACCTGCTCCCACTCTTTCTGCCCCACTGCCTTCCGCCCCACCCTCCTTCTGGTGACACCAAGAGTATAAATTGGAGCTGGTCTGGGTGCACACCATGACCAAGGCCACCATGAAGGTGGGCGTGCTGTTCGTTCTGGTGGCTTTCACTGCTGTGGGGCTGGAGATGGCTTGTGCTCAGAGACCTTCTGTCCTAGGTGAGGGTGCCAAGGGGGTCCCTAGGACTAGAGAAGGCTCAGAGCCTGGCATCAGACCAGGGTGAGGGGTTGGCACAGAGCAGGGTGTGTGTGCACTGCAGAGTGTAATCAGCATCGATCAGACCCATTTCCTTTGACCTAAAGCAGGAGCTTCACCTGCATCTCCCACTCTTACCAGTTCAGGCTGGGCCAGATTAGATGTGGGGGGTAAAGTGTAGATTCTCTAGATAGGAGCTGAGCCTCCAGTATCAGTGGGGTTCCCATGGGGGGCACTCTACAGGCATGTGGGAGGTGGGAGAGGGCTGTCTGCCACTCCGATTTGTATCTTAGAAGGTGCAAGTGAGAGGGTATAAGAATCTGGTGTCTAGCCTGCTGGGACTGTGCAGCCTTCACAACAGGGGAGACATTCTCCCAAGGGCAGGCTTGAAGATGGGTGCAGGAGAGTGGCACCCATGAGCTGGGGGAGGCGGCCAGGAGCACTCATGGAAATCAGAGGAGGTGGGAGTCCTGCCCAGGGGGTGGGGGCCTCTGAGCCTCCAGTATCAGTTCTCACACGTGTCTTGGTTCCAGATACCACAAAAATCATCATCTGTTTCAGGGCCAGTAAGGCGTGGAGACTGCCCAAGGGTGCCCCCAGGGAGCGTTGGGATCTGTGCTGAAATGTGCTCAACAGATGCATCGTGTCCTAGGGGAATGAAGTGCTGCAGCAATGGGTGTGGGCACACCTGCCAGCGTCCTGTCCCCCGCAGTGAGTATAAGCTCGTCAATGGCTGTGCCAGGGCAGGTGCAGGTGGCTCACAGGTCTGCCTGCTGCGCATGGAATCTGGACAACTCCGGAAGAAAGGGGCTGGAAGCGAACAGCAGGGCCTGGCCTCCTGCTTCTGGTGGGGGAACCCTGTCCCAGGATGGCCCAGACGTGCTCAACTGGGCCCAGTCACCACGGCCCTGGTCAATGGCAACCAAGGCTTTCTTTCCCTCTGTCCCCTCCACACCAAAGGAGAGGAACTCTTCCTGGCAAGTGGGTGATTTGGGGAGAAGGGGAAGTGTGGAGGGAACCCCACTTGAGGAGTACCTCCTGTATCAGACAAGCATGGTGCTGGAGTTAAGATGAAAAGATCAGTAAGCCCTGTGTCAACAGTCTCTACCCAGTGCACTACTAAGTTCTGTTGGAGCAGTGGAGGAGGGGATGGCTGTACCTGGGGGAGCGGATGAGTCATCAGGGAATGGAAACATTTTCAGGGGGGCTAAATGGACGCATGGAGTCTGCTGGGGGGAGCAAGGGTGGCCCAGATGATGGGAGAAGTGGGGTCCTCTGTTGGAGGTGGGCAGTGATGGTGGTGGGTGAGGGCGCAGGTGTTGAGGGTTGTGGTGGTAGGGGTCATGCAAACCGGAGTCCAAAGAGTGATGAGCCGCCTGCACTGAGTTTGGTCCACTGCTGGAAGCAGAGGAAATGTCACAATCAAATTTTTATTTTAGAAGGGTGACGCAGGATTTTTATTTTAGGCAGTGTGAAAGACGGACGGGACATCTATTAAATGAATCTGGAATCCAGCCCCATGAGATTCTCACAAATTCTTGGCATAAGAAAAAGGCTCTTCCACACCCACTCCTGGCTCTGAATGGAAGCCTTAGAAGATGAATATCCAAAGCAGTGCAGCGACTCCTTTGTGCTTATTTCCGAAATAAAGTCTGTGTGGCATGATTCAGCCCGTGTCATTCTTGCCCTGCTGCATTCTCGTGGATCCTGGTGTGTTGACAGGACCCAGTGTGAGCCTGTGAATACACCCTCAGTATGCCAGCCCAGGGCAAAGACCTCCCACCTCATCCTGCTCTTCCCCTCATGTCACTATCTCCAGACAGAGCAAAGAGTCCAGGAATGACTTCTCAAGTATTCTATGAATACAGTTTTGGTCAAGCCGAAATGATTAACACCCATGTTGCATGTAGCAGGCATTGGAACAGCCTTTATTTGGAGGAGACTTAGAAGCAGCAGGCACAGGAGCAGGCATGGGGTACCCTGTGCTAAGGCCACATGCCAGCATTTAGCAGGACCAGATGCCTAACTTTAGGGGAGCGACTTTGTCTCTTGGGACTTGGGGTTTTGAATGGCAGGATTGGGAAGCACAGATAGGGGGCATACCATTAAAACGTTCTCAGACACACTCACCTATTGCTGCCATTCTGAATGCCAACGTGCGACCTTCCTGGCAAAGATAGCTGAGAATGACATCCCCCAATTTCCTCTTGTGTTTCTGCCCTCCAGAGAGCTCTCAAGTCCTTAGAACTTCTTGTTTTTCACACCTGCAACCAACCCCCCTTTAGGTTTAAGGAGAAATTATTTCTCCCTATGGAAATTGACAAGGGCCAGAATTCTCTAGTGGCAGGTGGGGCTGGCCTGGTGGTGTCACTCTGTAGGGATGTGGGGATGGTTGAGAGCAATTGGCAGCAGTGCAAGTGGGTTCAAGGTGCCAGTGACAGGATTCTAGTGTTTCTGTGACCTAGATTTGGGTCTGCTCTGCTCCCTGCTTATGGCTTTCATGCTCTCCTGAGCCTGGCTCTCCAGTCTTTCTGTTGTTTGTGTGACTGTGTAGTAATGTCTTGCCACAACGCCTGCTCTCTCTGGTTTGTCAGAGTTGGTTCCTCTGGTTTGCCCCTCTGATGGTTTGTGTCAATATTTTGGGAATTTTGTGCTGGGGGGGAACTTAGCCAATAGACTCGGAAATACCAGGAGTCTGGATCCCGTGGCCTTATCTAGTTAGATACTAAAGACATACTGTACCAGCATGGAAACTGGCATGCAATGGCGAAACTATAGTAAATGATAGTTTCATAATTTCTTTTACTGTTCAATGTTGGTGCATAGAACACCAGTGGTTTTAGTGTCTCGATCACATGCCCAGCGACTTGATGGAATTTGGTCACAAGGTCTTAAAGATTGTTTTTTAATTCTTTGGGTTTTCTCTCTATAGGAGTGTGTCATCAGCAAACAGAGATAGTTTTACTTCTTCCTTGACAGTTTGTCCTTTTCTTTACCTGATTGCTCTAACTAGAACCTCCAGAATGTGAAATAGCCATGGTGAAAGCAAGAAGCCTTGGTGCTTTGTTTTTTCCTGCTCATGGAGGAAAGTTTCTAGTCTTTCACCATTGAGTATGGTGTCAGTTGTGGATTCCTCATAAATACCCTTTATGGTGTTGAGGAATTTCTCTCCTATTCTTAGTTTTCTGAGTATTTTTTTTTTAATCTTTAAGGCTGTTGGATTTTTGTCAAAAACTTTCCTGAATCAATTTAGATGCTTGTGTGTCTCCTCCTTCATTTTATTAAAGTGGTGTGTTACATTGATTTTCTCATGTTGAAACACCCTTATCTTTTTAGGAGAAATTTTAATAGATCATGGTACATAATCTCTTTAACATGTAATTGAGTATTTTGTTGAGTATATTTATAAGGGATATTGGTCTATAATTTTTTTTCCCTGTGGTAGGGAATACCACAAGGTATTTGATATCTGGTTTTGATATTAGGATATTAATCCTCATATTTGATACTAGGATAATGTTGTCTCATGAAATGGGTTCTATTTTTTGAAGAATTTAGGAATTACTATTGATTTCTAACTTTTTAAAACACAATGATTAGGCAACATAACCTGCATGAATTTGTTCCTTTGGGAAAGGTTTTCATTTATTTGTGGTCTAGCACTTTGTGTATGTGTGTGAGAATGTCTTCTATAGACTGAAAAATTATGTTCTCTGCTGTTTCATCTGAAGTCCCCTACTGTCAACTGCTTGAGTTTGTGAATCTTTGTAATTAGTCTTTATTTTACATTTCTGTCAATATTATCAGTTTCTGAAGGGAATATGATAACATTTTCAGTTAAAATTGTTTATTCATGTACTTCTTAGACTTCATCAGTTGTGCTTTGATTGTATATCAAATATACCTGATCAGTTATTTTCTTAATATATCACTCTCTTCTGACACTAAGGTTCTTACTTTTCATTTACATATTTGACATTAAAATCTATTTGCCAAATATCAAAATTGATAATTCAGTATTTTTTGGTTAATATTTGCCTAGAAAAATCTTCCATCTTTTTATTTTAAAACTTACTATTTTTTTTAAATTTATGTGTATCTTAGAGATAATATTGCTCGGTTAGTCTCACTGATATGCAGCCTGAGACATCTTCTGATCAATGTAGTTAGACCATTTATATTCATGATCCTCAATGTTAAGATTTATTTGATATTTCGTATTTACTATATTTTCTTATTTTTTTTGTTTCCTTTACCATTTCTCTTGTAGTTAACTTTTCATTTGCTATTTTGAAAGTTCTATTTCTATTTTTATTCTAGAATTTATCCCTGTGTATTTTTTTTTAATTTAATGGTATTCTTACCTGTTCCAGAACAAGGCAGTTAAAGTGCCTCTTCTCCGTCTGGACTTCCTTGCATGCCCTCAACCCCATTCTGCTTAGTAGAAAGTAGACACCATACAGAATGATAGTTTTGGATTGTATGCTTGTGCTTAACAAAACTGTTATTTAGTTAGATAAAAGATGAACATTACAGGCTATCTGCTTACCCTCACTCATCTATTCATATCTTCCTTCTGATTTCCCCCCACTTCCTTGCTAGAGTAGTTCCTTTAAGGTTGTTTCCAGAAAGATCTTTCCAAAGGGTATTTTTGGCCTTAGATTCTTGATGATATTTTGACTTTGTGTTCATATTTAAATGATAGTTCACCATATATAACATTCTAGGTTTAAATATTTTCTCTAACACTTTGAGACTATTTCTTCATTATCTTGTTGGAGAGAGTTGAACTGAGTTCTGAATTAACCCAGTTCTTTTAAAGCAAATCTTGTTTTTTTTCTCCAAGCACAAAATTGTCTATTTTTTAATTGTTATTTTTATCTATATGTGTCCATGGATTAAAAAAATTGTATGATGTTTATTTGTAAAATAAAAGATTATTTTAAAGTTTACACTTATTATTAGCTTCAACTTAGGTTCCAGTTGATACCAACAAAAAAAGATCTGCTAAACAAAGGAAGAGTCTTCTGTGAATGTGAAACAAAGGACAAGACAAGCTGATTCAGAGAGCTCCTGGCATAATTGTATCTTTTTACAATTATGAATACTAACGTTGATGGCACCAATGGAATAAAACCAGATGCCATGAATAATCCATTACTTTCCCAACAATATTGTGCTGTTACAAGCTGGTGGAATAATAAATACTCATAGTAAAAACAGAGGAAGAAAATTCAAATGCAAGCACAATATAGGAATCCATTTAACATCTCTACTGGATCAAGATCTAGGAGAATTATTGCAACTCTGCCAAAAGAAGGAAAAACTGACTACACTTGTGTTCTATCAGTGATGTATCAAAAGAAGACTTTATATAGATGACATATTGAAGATCAGTTCCTGACTAATAGACACAGATTTTCATATAACTACATGTGATCTTCAACCAGTCTCTGGGGTGCTAGGAAATGCAATGGGTGATGGTAATTGCTCATATTTGCAATTAGTATAAAATTATATGCACATTATGAAACAAAGAGCAGAAATAAAACAGCTAGAGTTATACAGTCAGGCCTCCTGATGGCCACCTGGTGTTAAATCTCAGTGCTATCACTTCTACTGCCTTAGTTTGGTTCCCGGCCAGGGAAATGAGCCACAGATGATACAGAAGACCTCTCCTGACCTGCCCGCTGCTCCCCACAGCAGTGTACTTTGTTGATCTACCTGTCCTGCTCCCCACTCTGTCTCTGGTGAATCCTCTCACCCTCCACACCTCTGGCCTATATGGCCTGTATTTATGTATGCATAAATAAATCTGTTTTTTTAAAAAAAGGAAGTATGTCTCACACAGTATAACAAGAAACAGATTCACCAACAAGACAGGTGGATCCATCCCCTCTGCCAACTCCACTGGTGACTGGACTGAGTTGTGCTTATTCCCTTGGGGCGACCCTGTCTCAAAGAGAGAGCCACCTGCCTGCTGGGTCTGATAGGCATCAGCCACCCTCCCTTGTGGGCAAGCTCACATGAATCTCATGGGGGAAACTTGCCAGGTATTCTGATGGGCCCAAGTCAGAGAAGGGGGCAGAAAAGCTAGGGGACATGGGCTTCAATATCCTTTACCTATTCCTCGTAGGACAGTATTTTACAGCCCTGTGAAGAGAGACAGCCTCCTCCCTGACAAGACCATGGTGTGACCAAGGGGAATGACACCATCGTGGCACGTGGGTGGACTCAGGTGGCCTGGGGATACCTGCAGGCAGCACCTGGCAGCAGGCAGCAGCATGGCCATGAGAACACTGACCACCGAGGCAGGGATGGGCCTTCAGGGACGCAGCAAGGAGCAACCGCACGACAAGGCCATGGGAGGAGAGTGCAAGAGGCTGCCTGCCTGTGAGTATCTGGGGACACGTCAGAGACGTGTGGGCAAGGGAAACAGGGTGGGATAGATGCAGGTGAGATGGGAGCAGCTAGGCCGCCAAAGGTGGGGCAAAGTGACTATGACCTCTGCTCTTCGGGATGGTTAAGCCTTGGGCCACACATTAGGGGAGGAGAGGCCTTTTGGATACGTGTTGTTGGTCACAGTGGGAACTGGATGACACATGGATGGAACCCAGATGTCCCTTGCCTACTTTTCTTTTTTAATTATTAAAAATATTTATGTATGCATACAGGAACTGGAAGGCAGGCCAGAGGTGCAGAGGGTGAGAGGATTCACCAGAGACAGAGCGAGGCACAGGACAGGCAGATGGACAAAGAACATTGCTGAAGGGAGCAGCGGGTGAGACAGGGGAGGTCTGTTGCGCCATGTGGGTCAGCTCCCTGGCAGGGCAGTGAATGTGCTGCAGTGGCTGTGGATAGCTTCATAGTGCTGAGTTTAACCCCTTGCGCCACCAGGGAAGGCCCTGGGCTATGTGTTAGATCACAATTAGAAATTGAAGTTAATGGAAGGGCAATGCAACTCTGACAGGTAGAACCTCCTGTGTCCAGGCTCCCCAAACTGAAGCTTGGCTCGCCTTTCCTGGCGGCAGTCCTGCCCCACTGAGATGTCTAAGGTCCAAAGAACTTCTATTAGAGGCTGGAAGGAGCCTCATAACTATTTGCAAAGTAAAGATGGCTCCTTCTCCCTAGGTTTTCTTCATAGTGCTAGATAATAAAATTGTCACTTATTTTCCATTTCAATGGAATCTTATTTTCAATATTTATTTTCTCTTTCTTTAGCCCTTTACAATAAAAAGGCAACCCTTTCTATTTTGATCTGGGGTTATTTAAAAGAGCTCTGTAAGCACAGGAATTTTTAAGCAGGAAGATTTTACCATTTATTCTAAAGGGTGGGTCATAGAACACCAGAATGGGATTAAGATGGAAATAGACAAGAGATGGGAATTTTTCAGAGCTCCTGGATTTAGTGTACCCCCACTCCATGTAGCAGTTGGGTATGTCTTGGGGCTTCTCTTCCAGGGAGGTCTGAGTCCATTGGTAGTTATACATCGGAAGTGGCTCTGACTAGAAGAACATCTGAGTATACTCAGAACAAACGTGTGTGTGTGTGGGCAGAATAGGGAAGGCACAGCAGAGGCCTCTGGGGGTGGTCACAAAACTCCAGCCATGCTCCATTCTAGGAAGAACCCCAGCGGCTTTATTTTCACTAAACACCACCACCTCCTCGACACTAGCTGAGCGATCCAGATCCAGGCCACTGAAATCTGCTTTTGTGGGTCCGCTCTTTACAACTGGTTAGAGTTTTTTCAACTGGTGGCCCCCTTTCCTCCCCACTCCTCCCCTCCCCACCTCTAGCCTAACCAAGTGGTTTCCTGCAAGGTTGAAGAAATGAGGAGAAAGAAACTGGTGACCTGTTTGTAGGTAGAAGACAGGAGGCTCTCATTTTCACAAGGCAAAGGGAATTCCCTTCTGCTCTCTACTCACAGAAGTCTGGGCCAGTCCTGGAAGGGGCATTGGTTGTAAATGGCAAGAGACCCGGAATTGCCCTACCTAACCAGGGAGAGAATACAGAGCCTAACTCTGGGGAGGAGGCAGCTGCTTCCAGGTGCTCAGGTCAGATACATAGCCTTGCTCTGGGCTCCAGGGTCACGCTATCTCACAGCTACTCACAGACCCACACTCCTGGACATCCTAAGACTTTGTGAACTTTCCTTCTGCCTGGTTGGAATGAGAATTAAAACATAAAGAGAGTAAACAGGCACTCACTGATCCCTGGTCAACACCTGGGCAGGATGCTTGGTGCTGGAATAAGAGCACTTGTGGAGTGAGCTCAGCAAGACAGACCCCCAGAAGTAACTATAATTGGGCTGGTTTTCTGGTGATTTGTACAGCTGGGAGAAATGTTTAGGTGTCATGAACACAAACTACATGAGTTGGAAGCTGAGGGGCAAGCCTGAGGTGAGCAGGTGGACCACCCAGGCAGCAGGACGTGGGTGTGTGCTTGGAACACAGGGGGCTGGTGGTGGGTCGGAGGAGGGTTCAAGGGCACCCCGGGGAAAATTCTGGAGGACCTTCGTTGTCACATGTGGGAGGGGCCCATGGGCACAGGAAAAATGAGGAAACATGATGACCAATTTGTGTTTTAGAATAGCACTTCTGGTGGCAGGAAGTGATTAATAAACTCTCGCATACCTTGCCCCTGGGACTCTCCCCAGAAAAGTCCTCTGGATTCTACCTACTCAGGATAAGGGAGGCTCTTCCCTTATCTTATCTTCCCTTATCTTCTGGCTGTTCTCTACTCCTGCAAACCCTTTATAGGACCTTTTATTTATTCTGAGTAAACTCATACTTAACCCTACCCATTTGGGGTCATTGCAACAAATTAAGGTGTCTGTAGGACTTCCTATCATTGGTATCGTCGTAAGAGGGGCACATCGAGGACCAGGTGGACAGGGCTCTTAGCCCAGGGCACGGAGATGCCAAGAGGATAGGGAAGACCTCGTGCCCTCCAGCTCCTTCCGACCAACATTCTCCAGCCCCTTGCAGCCACTCACATGGATCTACTTCCATGGCAAGGGCAGAGAGAACCCTCCCTCTGCACTGGCACCAGCAACACAACTCCTCAGTCTGTGAGACTGTAGCCTGCCTTCTTACCTGAAGTAACTCCTCTAGGCAGACTAATCAGAAACCTTTGAGTAGACTAGACACACTAAGGAATTTACCTCCAGACTACCTTCAAACTCAGGCTGCAACATCAACTCTTCCTTATGCCAGGATCTTTCCTCTTGAAGCCCCAAAAGATGAAAACCTCTCACACTCCACATGATAGCTTTAGGGGAAACAGAGGAGTAGGGTGTAATCACTTAGAGGTCATTGCTCTGGAGATGGAAAGTCCACAGGCCACAGAACACTTTGAGACGCAGACTCATTTAGAATGAGAAGGAAACTAGTACTGACCAAGTGGAAATTTTGCATGATCACAGTTGTTAAAGGCATCAACTAAGATCCGAAATGACACCTTGCTGATAATCAGCCCTTGATACCGAGTCCCACCGCAGGACATGAGTTGACCCAGAGTCAATGCTTGGAAGGCAGCTCCGTTTGTTACTCTTCCACCAGTGAAGCTCCAAGAATGCCGGAGGCTTAGGAACTGACACTGCCTTGTTCTAGGCTTAGACCTTTTCTCAAGATCATATCAGGGAAGCAACAGAGGCCAGGCACTGAATGATCTGACTCAGTGCACGGTGGGGCATTTATGTTTGTGGCTTTCAGAAAACTGATCAAGTGCACAGGAAGTTTTAAGCAAGTTTAGTAAGAACTTGGTCCTGGGCTTGAGATCATCAGCTAGTGACTGGAACAGGCTAACCTGGGACTCATCGGTGGCTTTTAAGTTGTGCAAATTCAAGTCTGTTCCATTTCTTTTCTCCCTGGGCTTGTCAGTCTAATGCCCTTGTTTAGTACTCCTTCCCTTTATACCATAATGTACAGCATAACAGCACAATTTCAGTGTCTCGGAGACTCCTCTGAGTAGGGGCGGGGGAGGCACCTAAGCATTTATGCCCACAGTTTCAGGGTTGTGGCATTGCTTAACTCCAGGGGCCAGTGGTCACATGTAGTCCTTGGGGATAGCGCCCCCTGGTGCTCACAAAGTGCAGACTGCAGCACAAAGCTCACTTGGGCTCGCTTCCTACTCATTTTCTCTGCAGATTCCACAGACTCCTTGTCCTCCCAAGTGTTTCCAGGACTAGCTCTCACTTGCTTTAAAAACATTATTATTATTGTATCCCTTTACTTTCTAAATGTTTTGGACCCTCTACCTGCTTCAAAATTGTCTTGGCTCTTGTTCCTTTGAGCTATACTTTTGCATGGACTTCATGACTCCTTTTTGAAGAAAATAGTATTATGCTTATTTCAAATTCTTGGAAACTGGGTCCCAGAGAGATTATGTGCTTATCTCATGTCAGTTAGGAAATGGCAGTTCTCCTCACCTGCAAGCTGCTTTCCAGCACATCATGCTGCCTCCCTGAGTGGAGTGGAGTAATTATGAGGGGACACCAGCCCCATGTCCCTACTTTTCCCTCCACACCTGTTAAACTGTAAAAAACCAAGTACAGAGCATCTCCACACAGTGTGACCACAAGGGCATGTCCTGGCACGGCAGCTGCTGGCACCTCTCACAGTCCAGTCCCCGTTCCAGACCACTGCTTCCTGCTCAGGCCCATCTTTTCGTGTCTCTGAAAGCTGCATGAGCAGGTACCGGCATGAGCAGGTACCGGCCTCGTGGGGTTTTCCCATCTGGTTTTGTACATAGGCCCAAGTGGCAGGGCTAGGACACAGATTGCTGCTTCTCCTCATCCTTCCATGCTCAACAAAGCTCTCGAAACCATAAAGAGATGAGCTCATTCACCCAACAGTCTTGCCAGACCACCGTTCACGTGGGGTGACTCATGCTGGAGCCCACACCCGGGTGCTGAACTCTCCTCCCATCCACCAGGCCAGGGAGCCTCAGACCAGAACCCCAGCTGGAGGTTTCAGAGCTGGGGTCACTAGGGCTGACTCTGCACCCACAGTGGCCTGCTTCCCAAAGCCAGAAGTGTGCCTGCGCAACCGCTGATCAACCAAAGCCAGGGTGTCGGTGTCCCCGGTTTTGACACTGCTTCTCTCCCTTCACTTAGCTCCTGGGCCACAAAGCAGGGTGGTCCCTTCCTCAGCTTCCTGCAAAGCTTCAAGTTGCTTGTTCTCTTTAATTTGACTCACTCTACTCCCATTTCCCTTTCTGCCCTATTCCTGATTTTCTGGATCACAAGAACATTTGACTGGCCTCTCAATGAGCTGGAATTAGGACTTTATTTAATTAGGACTTAACTGTCCCTCCCCTTCTTGTCCTCAGCCAGATCAAACCTCTCCTCCCTTGGAGCGATTTTCTTTCTTGCCCATTATTTGTGTATGTGTGTGTTTGTTGACTCTGGCATGTGGCTTTGCCTAGTAAATTCCAGTTTTCTTTCTCCCATCCCACTTCCCTCTGCTGTTCAAAGTGGCATCTACCCTTTAGTAACCTTGATTATTAGGTGAAAGAAGCTATTTCCCTTGGCTCAGAAAGCTCGTGATTCAATGCTAAAAACAGGTCTTATAATATAACCAGGAAGGCCAGCTGTCTGTGAAGGCTTAAATGTCCAAATAGCTATCTTGACCCAAATTGCACATGCTCCACAGTTCAGCTGAGAAAAAATGCCAATCACTACCCAGCCCTGCCCACCTGCCTCCCAGCCCCACGCCTCATTTGGAGCCTACTCAGCCTTCAGCAGAGCGGCCCTCAAAACTCTCAAGGTGATGGGGAGGCTAGGTATCCCCAGCTGGCCTGTTTGTGTCAGGAGGAGGAAATGGAAAGAAGGAATCAGGGTGAATAGGATCAGAAGGGGGAGGGAGCCCTCAGGAAGGGGGCATCTCCCATCTCTATGAAGAGGAGGTGCAGGGGTACCGCTCAAGCTTAAGAGTCACCTCTGCACATGCTCACATGCTCTTTTCCCCTAAGTACACCCCTTTAACTGTACTCGCACCCTTTGCCTGAGACTCCCCTGCTCCCACCTGCAGTGATATTCATTCACCCTTGTGCCTCTCAGGGCACATCGGGTGCTGCTAGGACAGCATGGAGAGGTCTAGAAGGAAGAACACGTGTTTGACATTCTCAGGGTGCCCCGATGTTATCCTGAGGTCCCTGCTAGTAGCCTCCACCTCAGTCTCATGCCCTGGTTTACCAGCACAGGGAGCAGCAGAGCCAGTGTTTGGAGCAGCTGAGTGCTCACTAGTGATTACTCATAATGAGCCCCTCATATATCAAAAGCGTCACTGGGAGCAGGAGCCCTCTGGGTGGGGACCGTCCCTGCTAGTCAATTGCTGTGCTTTTCACCACTTTGTGGAGAAATGATGTAAGATCATCTGTGACTTAATTGGCCCTCCTCTGGTTAATGGCTCTTGAGGCAGAAATTATTTACATGCTAAGCTTTCTGGCCTCCATATACAGTCCACACACAGTCATGTGGAGGACAGAAAAACCAGTGTAAGGCCAGTTGCCCTTCATAATTCAATTTATAATTTCCAGAAGAAAAAAATAGGCAGTTCCTGTTTCCTCTTTTGTGATATTTCCTTCATTAAACTGATACACCTCTGCAGGAACTGTCTGTAGGTGTACTGCTATGGGGAAGAGAGAGACAGACGTTCCCTCCCATAGAAGTTCATAGTGGACGCTGCCATCTTAGAGGTCTGTGCCAGAAGTCAGTGTGGGGTATATACACTTGCTTAGTCTGCCCAGCAAATTTGTGAGGAAGGAATTATGTGGCTATTTTCAGACAAGGCAGTGTGGCTCAGAAAGGGAAGTTCATTTTCCCAAGGTCACACAGCTAGCAAGTAGTAGAGGCAGATGCAAACCAGATGTGTCACATCCCCGAGTCCTCTCTCATCTAGTGTGCTATTCTTGCATTGGTCTTACTTGTCACAACCTTGAATGGCCTTCATAACACAGCCAGAAATAAGGGGCACGTGCTGCTCTGCTGCTCTCTTCAGACAAAAGTTACAGTGTTAGGTGGATACGCGCTCCCTGGGATCTGACAGAACACTCAGAACTCTCTACAGTGAGCAACTTAGCTCAGAGCAGTTGTGCTTTTCTAGTGCAATCAATCTTGGTAGTTAGCCCTGAAATGGAGTAGAAGCCTGTGCCCCCTAAAGCTCATTTATCTGTGCCCCAGAGAAGTCTCAAGTGGTTTTCTAAGATTTCCTTAGCTTGTGTTGCGAAGTCCCTCATAGGCTCCGACTCTTCTCTGTCCCTCCATTTAGTCAAAAGTTCATTCACTGATCACACTCCCTGCCACGTGCTCATCTCACATTGTCAAGCACTAATGAGCCATAGGAAATGCTTATGTTTGAGCACAGAAGACAGTAAGCCCTCTTCCCTTCCTAGCCAGGGGAGAATGATAAACAGTAATAAGTAAGGAGGGCATTGCGTGCTAGGGCCAGACACAAAGAAAAAGAAAACTACCTCTTAGAAGTGAGGACTGAGGAAAATGGAGGACGTGGCATTTGGCTGAACCTTGCAAGGTGTGGCAGAGACAGAAAAGGAGCAGATAGAATTGGACTATAGATACTTGACAAAGGGGCCCCTCCTTGGTGGTGCAGTGGGTTAAAGCACAGCACTAAGAAGCTAAAGTTACTTCAGTATGAGTTCAATCCCCACCTCGCGGAGGTGACCCACATGGTATGGCAGACCTCTCCTGACCCACCCGCTGCTCCCCTCAGCAGTGTACATCATCCATCTGCTTGTTCTGCTCCCCACTCTGTCTCTGATGAATTCTCTCACTGACCCTGCACCTCTGGCCTCTACCACAGTTCTATATGCATAAATAAATCTTTAAAAAATACTTGACAAAGGGCAGAAATCAGAGTAGCCCAGAGTGCCTGGGCGCTTGGGGCTGCGCTTGGGGAGCAAGGGAGGGGTTGGGGCCCCTTTGTAAAAGTTCTGAAAGGCCCACTCAGTGCTCAGTAGCCCATAGGACAAACTCGGCACATGCTTAGGGGACCAGCAAAACAGGCACCCCAAATAATATCAGCAAAGAGGACATCTAAAAAGAAATGAGTTTCATATAATCTTTGAGTTTTGTGCAATTTCAAAAACTGTTTCAAATTTTAGCATCTTTTTAAAGTTTGGAATTACACTTGGAGAACATCACTCTTCTTATTTTAGGGTCTCCAAAGGCTTCTTTCTGGCTGTGACTCTGTCACGGAAATTGCACACCAACCAATCTCAACTTTGAGATAGGATTGAATGAAGGTAGTTTGCAAAATTGCTTTTTGAATAACCTAAAACTGTGTCCCTTAATCTCCCCCCACCCCAGGGGTGGGGAGAGTTGTTTGTCCAGAGTATTGGTGGCTGTTCAGTAACTGTGAAAAGTGATAATAACAGAGGGTATCTTCCTGTAGCCCAGGTGAGGAGCCGGCACCTTGGTGAAACACTGAGTACTTCCCTTTCTAAGAGAAGTCAGCCATCTCCCTGTGGCCCTAGGAGAAGGCTACAGACTGGGCTTGCCATTCCTGTCCAGCCCAGCCCCGCTTTCCCCCATTGAGTAAGACGTCTATGAGCAGAAGGCTCATGGTCAAAAGTTGAACCTGCCTTCCCCCAACCCCTGCTGCCACTGGGGAGGTAAGAGGACTTAAAAAAAATGAATGAAGAGGGCCCTCCCTGGTGGCTCAGCGGGTTAAAGCACTGCACTAAGAAGCTTAAGCCACTTCCACAGCATGAGTTCGATCCCCGCCTGCCCCGGAGGTGACCACATGGCGGAGGTGACCACATGGCGGAGGTGACCACATGGCGTGGCAGACCTCCCCTGACCCACCCGCTGCTCCCCTCAGCAGTGTGCTTCGTAGATCTGCCTGTTCTGCTCCCCATTCTGTCTCTGGTGAAGCCTCTCACAGCCTCTGGCCTGTACCCCATTTCTGTATGAATAAATAAATAAATCTTTAAAAAAAATGAAGAAGAGAATGTGTATTTCAAAAGACCACTCATCTAGATTGGGGGTGTCTACAAGAAGGGGCTCCATGGCATCTCACTCCCAGCCCCAGCCAGCCCATTCCAGAGGCACAAGATGAGGGAGATCCTGAAAGGGCAAGGGGAGTGTTAGGGTTTTAGAAAGAAGGTGAACAAGACCCAGTGGAATTCTATCCCAAGATATTATATATAACATGGCAAAGGCCCCCGCCCAGCCTAGGTGCCCAGCAGGAGAGGGGATGAGTGCCCACTAGCAGTCCACCTAGGTGCCCCCTGGCACCTACTGCTCTCCTACTGCTCACGACCTCGACCTCGACCTCCTAGCTGGGGTGCCAAGGCCCAGAGCCCAGGCAGAGGCATGAAAGAGCACGGGGGACCCTTCCCAGTTAGCGCCCAGTTCCCAGATGATCATTTCTCTGAGGCCATAGTCCTCGCCTAGCCCCTACCTGGCCCAAAAAAGACATTGGATATTGTGTTGAAAATGAGTGAGTGAAAGTACATAATGGAGTTAGTGTCCATCCGCCCACCCCACCCCCTCTCAGTCACTCCCAGCTTTCCTGGTTCAGAGAGTTCCCCAGCACAGGAGGCTGTTGTCTTGGCTCAGAGACTTGGTTAGGTAACAAGGTGGCACTGGCCAGGGCACACATAGGCAGAACTCTGGTTTCTGGGCAGGGCTTAGGCTCCCACAGCCCCACCCCTGGCCTGACATCCCAATTCAGTGGGGGGAAGAGCATACATTTCAGCTGTCTGCAGGCCCACTCACTGTATTTTTAGCAAAGGCTTCCAACAGCAACATGAAGCTGGGAGGTTTCCTTCTCCTGGTGACCCTCATCACCCTCAGCTTTGAGGCGCAGGAGATCCAGGCTGCAGTGAGACCACTGCAGATTTTGGGTGAGTCAAGGCAGAAGGCAGTCCCGATCTTCTTTGAACAAAGGAATGAGAAAGGCAATACTGGGAACCAGAAGGGACGGGGAGGAAGGAGAGCAGGCAAGGTAGCTTACTCAAGGCGCCTCGGCAGGACCTATCGGGACTGCAGAGTCTTTCCTGGCCCTCTTTCTTCCCCTCTTCCTCCCCCTCTTCCTTTGAGTCACCTCCCATCTGAACATTCCACTCTGTGCAAGGTGGGCCCCTCCTGACCTACCTCCCACCTCCCCAGCATTTCTCTCTCCACTGCTATAAACAGATCATATTGCCTGAGAAAGTATTTTCTTGATCATGTTAAACACCCACCCTTCCCAGTTCTGCTTTTCCTTTCATCAGTAATATTCCCAAAAAAAGTCATCTGGGTTCTTTGCCCTGGTTCGCTGTCAGTCATCATTAACCCCTTGGAAACCAACTACAGTCTCCATGGCTGCCACCTCCTCTCTCCTGAAAGTCCTCTGCCAGGTCGTTGACAAGCCTCTTGACTTTCCTCAGTGGCCTGTGTGTGTCTTCACGTCTGCAGCACCTGGTATGTGTGCTGGGCCCTCAACCCTCTTCTCTCTGGATTATCTTCACTTATCTCTTTCTTCTCCTCTCTCTTTGCTCCCCATCACCCCCTAGAATAAACAGGTTGCCAAATACCGCCTTGCTTTGAAAGGGTCTCTTGCACAGGTTCCTTCCCCCACCCTGCCCACTCATTGCCACACTGTTTCCACTCCTGATTGCCCCACACTTGGGCCACACAATAACTTCCTAGCAGCTTTCCCTCCCCCTTTCTTCCTTCTGAAGCCTGCTTGCTTGTTAATCCTGGGTCATTCTGTGCGCTCAAACAGAATAATCTTTATAAGTAAACAGCCGTCAGATCCACCCCGCCACTTCCCTAATAAAAGCCCAACTCTTCAGGTTGTCCTCTGTGACTGTCCCGTCTGCTCGTCCTACATAACATCCAACTGTTCTTGGATATTTATTCAGCTTTCCATTTCCCATTCTCCTGTATACTTGGTATGTCAGGTGAGGAGAGAGGCTGGCCACGGGCCCAGGGCACGAACTGTCCTGCCTGCTGCTTAGCAGTGCACTTATTCAATCTGCCTGTTCTGCTCCCCACTCTGTCTCTGGTGAGTCCTCTCGCTGCCCCTGCACCTCTGGCCTGCACCCCAGGTCTGTATTCATAAATAAATAAATCTTTTTGAAAAAGAAAGAAAAAAATAACCTCCTAAAATCCACGACTCAGGGGCCTCACTGGCCTCTCCAGGCCACCCTGCGGCATTTCCCCCTTGTGAACTCTCTTTCTTTGCCTTTCTTACAACACTCTACCCCACCACCAACCTAAGTCTGCCCTAAAATGATTCCTTTGCTTCAAAATTCCCTTTCCTGATTAACCTAATTAGAATGAATACCTTTTTAAAGTACTTCAAATATTTGTCTTAGAACATGGTCAGTCTCTGAGCTGCTTGGAGGTCATGACCTCACCTTACATCCCTGTATTTCCTGAATAACTCACCTTTTATGCTTTACATGCAGTAATAAATCCACACAGAGAGCGAGCGATCAGATTGCTAACTGGAAACACAAGTCTCCAACCTACCACATCCCTTAACAACAGCTAATGAAAACAGGTCATACTGATTTTCTTGGTGGTCTGCAAATGCACTATTTTAGCATTTCTTTGAGTAGTCATTTATAAATTACTTCATGTGTTGAGCTAAAAGGAAAATGTGGAACTGTCCTTCACCAAGGGCTGTCTTCTCTGCGGCATATGCTTAACAGGGTGGTTTTATTCAACTGCTTTGTTCTAATGTAGGGTCCTGTGTTGAGCTCTGCAGTGGTGACTGGGACTGTGACTTACATGAGCGCTGTGTCAGCAATGGGTGTGGCCATATCTGTGCTGCAGACTGAGGTCAGGTAAAGACAACAACCCCCCGCTGCTTCCCCAACCTTGTACAAGCCATGTGGGCTGTATGCTTGGCACTGATGAAACTTTCCAGAAATGAGTGGGCTTGTTTCTCTGTGGTATCTCCCTCTTCACCTGCCCTTCCCAAGAAAAAGGAACATCTAGTGCAGTGTTTTCCAAGTCTAATTTCATTTCCCAGCATGTCCTAAAGGGAATTCAGGCTATTATAGAATATTTGAGAAAAAAAAAATTGAAAAATCACCTATAATGTCCCATCCCAAGATAATATCTGCTTAACATTTTAGAGTATATTTCATTTGCATACAAGATACATGTATGTAAAAATGAGATAGAATTGTACCTATTTTGATTTCTTAATTTTATTGATAACTTTTAATATCAATGATATCATTAAATTATATTAAATGATATAATGATAATATCTGAACTTTTAATATCAATAGTGATACTTCTATATCATCATCTCTAATGTCCTTCTGGAAGTTTTTATAAATGCTCATACACTTAGCAACCCTTAGTAAAATAAAATAAGCAACACTTAGTAAAATACACTTTTAATATATTTTCTTAATTTTATATTATTAATATCACTGTAATGAATACTAATTGATATAAGCAGCTTTATGAATCTTTGGGATACGTTGTAACTGATGATTAAAATGAATACTAATTTTTTAAAAGATTTATTTGTTTAGGCATACAGAGCTGGGGTACAGGCCAGAGGTGCAGGGGCAGTGAGAGAATTCACCAGAGACAGAGTGGGGAGCAGGACAGGCTGACTGATGAAGTACACTGCTGAGGGGAGCAGCGGGCAGGTCAGGAGAGGTCTGCTACACTATGTGGGTCACCTCTGGGGCATGATCGAACTCATGCAGAAGTGGCTTTAGCTTCTTATTGCTTTGCTTTAACCCACTGCACCACCAGGGAGGGCTCTGAATGCTAATTTTTTAAGTCTTAAAGTACGTAGCTGTATTTTACCTCTGAGAACCCCTTTCTGTAAAAAATATCCCAGGGGCCTCACAAGGTAATTAAAGAGGAAGGAGGGAAGAAAGCATAATTAAAAACTGCCATCACTCCATTGTGATTATAAGTTAAGCCATACTAGACAAAACAAAAAACATAGTACTTAAAAAAAAAAAAAAACTTTTTTTCCAGAATGTATTATTTGTTCAATCTACCCACAGTCCTTGCTGTACTTATGACCTTGCTGGTTCCTTATAGGTGGTTGATTCTCAGATCTGGTAACTGTCTCCTCTCAATATCATTCTGTGGATTCATGTGCCATAAACAGCCAATCTCATGCATAATTTTTTGGTTCATTTCTCAGATGAAGTTTCATCCTTCTTCATTCCTGGAGTTCCTATCTGCAAAGATGTCACTGGAGATCCTTGTTCACAAAGACAGATGAAAAGGGGGCCTGTGGATGGAGATTATAAAGGATGGGGGAAGTAGGGGAAAGAGGGGATGTTTCTTTGAATAAATGATCATCATTAAAACATACCCTTACTCCTTTCTGATTAAGGGAAATGAGGAGACAGTGGGAAATAGATGGCATTTGTTGGATGTTGCTGTGAAACAATATACAACTCTTATATTTGCTATAGGAGAGGGAGAAGAATATCCCAGGATTCCAAACCTACCCATTCTAAATAGGTTATGCCATCTGCCACATCAAGACAAAACATACTCTGATGTGTAAGACTTTCAATGGAAAGGAACTTCAATATAATTAATTTGCAACAAAGAAAAGGGGAAGAATATAGTTTCCAAATCAAGTACCCATCCAAAGTTACCCAGGGCCACTGAGGTCCAAAAGCTACCACAAGTCTAAGCCACATTTCAGCAGGGATCCATGGAAAAGGATCAGAAACAGACAAGTCAGGGATGAAAAGAGCAAAATCAAAAGCACCATAAACACTGCCATTGTTAACCTCCCCACGGGTCTCTCATCCACATCTGTTTCACCCAGTCCAGGACCAAGAAGCAAGCGCAGCTTCTTCACATGTCTCTCTGCTCCATGTGCCTCCTCCAGGATTCATTCTGCCTCTCCATACTGCTTCCTTCCTTCCCCAGGCTCTTAGCATCACCCTTCATTGGGTGGGGCAGGGGACCTGGTACTCCCCTTTCCCTGGGGACCAACCTGTTACATGTTCTCCACAAGCATCATCTAATTTATCCCCACAACAACCTTGTGAGCATATTTATTATCATCTCTAGGTTTGGAGAAATGAGTGTACTCAGGGTTGGAGACCAGGTAAGTGTTGGGGCTAACCTATCCCCCAGATCAAACACTGAGACCTATGTGTGAAAGCATAGATTTAGAGCTTCAACTCTGAATTTCAAACCCACGCCCATCACACAGGATGTGTGGCCTTCAGCAAGTTTCCTGACTTTTCTTTGTTTCAGTTTCCTCATGTGTGTAAGTAACTACTCCACTGACCTACAAGGATAAAAACTGTCTGACATGACACTTGGAAAACATTCAATAACTATTAACTAAGATGATTATTATTAATGAGTAGATGGACTGGTGACTCTTTAGTCCTAATTTTCTAAGACTCTAGAATAGAACTTAAGGCAATCTTCCTTCCTAGTTCACCTGGATATTGAAAGTCCCTCTTTTCTGTTTTTTCCAAATGCAAAATGTGGAGGGTAAAGATAGATTTACAATTTCTTATCTGTGTTTTTCATACCCACAGACTTAAGATTCAACTGTCCCAGTTATAATCTGATTTTGAGCAATTAACAACCCATGTGACCCTGAACTAACATTTAAATGCTAAATCTTTTCTCTCTTTAAAACATTTATGCTTTTCTTTGCTATTAGAAAGAAAATTGGAAAATATCTACCTCATTTGAATCCTAAGATTTCAAAAGCTTTACAGTTTACAAAGCATTTTCACAAACACTTTATTTGACTTTCACATCAACTAAAAAAGGCAAATGGATCTCTGAATCAATAATTAGTGAATTCACTCATTCTGTCCACAAATCTTGTGGGGTGCCTACCACACCCCTGATGCTGTGCTGGCTCAGGGACTATAACAGTGAACCAGGCAGACGGTGTTGACTGAAACAGGTGTATCAATAATAGTTAAGAGTTTATTAGATTATCAAAGTAAGAATCCAAACCCAGGAAGCAGTTCTAGAGAATCAGTCTGTGATAACTATTCTGATCACAAATTTGAGTTTAGCTCATATAGTTAGGAATAGTAATCATTGATGTAAACAAAGAAAAAATATATTCTTGATGGGGCTTTGGTTTTCTGTTTGTTTTTTTTCCCTACAGGCTTAGACTTTTCACTTTCCTCAGTTATCTATGTGTAGGGTTTAAACTGGAGTTTATCTACTCCCCTGACTTCTGCAGAATGCACAGTGGCACCGCAGAGGTCGGGCACCTATTATTTAAATCTTCCTTACATGGCTGTTGGTCATTAGTGGGGTTTAAAAGGCTGGTTTACCCACAGGGAGCAGAGTCCTGTATGGCTGCTTTATAGAACAGGAATTCTGACTTGATGTTTATGCAGATGACTCTGCTCTTACCTGCCAGGCCCAGGGAGGGGGGTTCAGAGCATTTACAAAATGTTTGCAATGAGATCTGTGCTTACTCAAAGCTCCAGATCTAGAGGAAGAAATAGCTGATAGACAACTGAACAAGGCAACTACAAATTATGGTAACTGTTCTGAAATAAAGATGTGAATTACAGGGGGTGGGTGGCATAAATATGTCTTACATTAGTTAGGATGATCTGGACTTTGAAGAGGGATAAGAAGTAAAATTCCAGAGTAATTTATTACCTTATGCAGAATTTATAAAGGGAAGTGACTGAACTTGCTTAAAATCTTTAAGTTCCTGCCATCACTCTAAGATTATAAAAATATTGGGAGTGAGGAATGAAGTTTGTGGGCAGAAATTTTTGGGTGTACTTCAACCAAGCTGTAAGTTTCCAGTGTTGGGGTCACCTTTAAAACACAAGCCAATGAAGTCCCCCACTATGAATTTGTATTATTTCTTTCAGTTGGTGTTCATGAAGTAGGAATGTGTATTCCCTTGGAAGAACTATGTTGCCATCTTCTATATTTATCATATCTGTGTCATTCAGTCTTAAATAACATGGAGGTGTGGGTCTTCCTTGTTGTAGCATAAATGAGCTACAGGAAACCCAAATCCTTTTCATATTCTCTCTCACATTATTTTGGTAGTAACAAAGCCTCACATCCTTCAAGCCCAGGTGTGGGTATCTCCTATGCACTGCTCAAATATCCACAGTCTTACACTCTTATTTCAATAATTGCTGCAGCTCCAGTTGATCACAGGCATCTACTAGCTTAGCAATAAGTACAGCCTTGCTTCTGATATACCCTACCCTAATACTCTCCATCTCTCACTTTTGCTCTGGGCTTCTCTGACTACATAATAAGAGTTCCTGCAGGAACCACTGTACACAGATGCATGCTCAACTCACAGGCTCTGAAGAATAAGTACCTGCTAGTGCAATGCTTGGCAGTTGAGGTCAAAGCTGAAGGGTAGATATGCCCCCCCTTTATTCCTCAAGTGAAGGGGGGCTTCTGAGAGCATTTCATAAATCTTAGAACATACCGAGAATTGGGCAGTAACTCACCCCTTGCAATGGCCAACTCAATAGCACAAATTTGCATTGATTTTCTTTCCGTTTATGTTCATACTTAAATAAATTACATATCAACCATGTCTGATATGCTACTTTAGGAGAACTTGGACTAAAAACATCAGCAACTGGGTCTCAGCTCCATGGTCTTCTAAATTCTTGAAAGTCAAAAATACATACACTTAATATATATGTACACACATCCCAAGAATAAGCAATAATGTACAAACAGGCTGACACCTACATTCAAACAAAAAAAAATTTCTTCCCAAAGAAGTCTTTTGAGAACTAGCTCTACACTAAAGCATACCTTGAAGTTACATTTTACATGATTCAGTTTGAACCCTCGGGTTATTTTTCTTACAGGGCAAAGTGCCTCAAGACTCATGGAAGGATTCACACTGGGAAGAGGGAAGAAACTGGAACAGCAAGCTTCCAAGTTGCCCTACACTCCTTTGGAAGAGTTTAATTATGTGGTCACAGCCAGATGCAAGCAACATTTGTAAGAGAAAGCTTCATTCACGGTAGCTTTATTCATTTTATTTTTAAACACCCTTTTCTCCCCTCCAATATAGGACATATATTCCCCACCACCAAAGCACCCAGAATCCATCACCACTGGCCATTGCACTCTCCTCTCCACACCCCTCTCCCTTCCATTCCTTCTCCCCTCCTGAGTGTCTCAGATCAACAGTCAGCTTCCAAGGGTGAGTGTTATAGTGTCTCTCTGCTCCTTGTTTTAGTCTCTAGATTCCACAAGTAACTGAAACCATTTTGTGTTTCTCTCTCTCCTTCTGCTCACTTCACTGACACTAACCTCAGGTTAGTTATATGCCTGGGGTGTAGGAAAAAACCACCAGGGGCTCTAATACAGTGTAAGAAGACCTAGCTGTTTCCTGGCTCTCATCCCGACTGGCCTCTCTTAGACCACAAGCCTAAGCTGCACCTCTAGGAGAAGAGGACCACTGACCGGCTGTGCAAAGCCAACTCCAGGTACCATGTGGGCAAGACCCCACCCCCTGAGCAATGGATGATGGGAAGTGGGTGGGGCTTGCCTTTGGCATGAGCAAGGGATGATGGGAAGTGGGTGGGGCTTGCATTTAGCCGTTAAACCGCCACTGAGGATGGGAGGGTGAGGAGCGACGGCTTCTGCTTGGACCTTGGTCTCTGCTCAGTGGCCGCATTCTAGGGTAGGATAGCTGGCATCTGGTCATGCAACAGGCTGTACGCTAACTCTCAGTGCTCCTTTTTTCACTCTGTGTAAAAAACGCCCCCTTTACTGTTGTTTCTCTGTGGATCTGGCCAGGGTTGTGTCCTAAAGGGTACAGGTGAGGCCCTATCGCATTCTCCTTTCCGCAGTTTTGCCCTGTTTGGCAGGTATTAAGAGTCCTGGCAGCCCAGCCACAAATTCTTGGGGGGTTGGGGAGGTAAGCAATCCCCACTTTCCAGTGAGGGCCTGAGAATAAGTAGGCAGCAAAAAAAAGTCTCCACGCTAACAAGCTAACCAGTGTTTTTGGGCTACCAGTCTGACCTGGGGCCGGGTCGCCCACCCCTTGGCCTGGTCACCAGTTGGCATTTCCGGAACTGGACCCGCGCGGAGGCGGGGAATGCCCCGGAAGTACTCCCCTGTTGCCCTCGTAGGAAAGATGGCGGCGGTGCAAGTCGCTGGCTCCCTTCTAGGCGGGCCACAGCGGGCGGCGCCGCCGGAGTCACCCCCCAAACCGGGCAATGGGTTCCGCTGCTTATCCGCCAGGCTTTGCGCCCTGCGCCCGGATGACAGCAGCTCTGCCCGCACGGAGATCCACCTGCTTTTCGACCAGCTTATCTCAGAGAACTACAGCGAGGGCGGCGGCGGCGTGGCCCCGGAGGTAGGCGGCGGGGCAGTGGAAGGACCTGGGGCCCTCCCCCCGGCCCTGGCCCTACCCTGCAGGGATCCTAGCTGGTAGCTCCGCTCGCCTCTCCGGGCCATTTCCATCCCCACCCTGCATTGCTTAGTTCTGCTAAGGGAAAAGTATGTTCTACAGGAACTCTGGGGATACAATTAACTTTTAAGCGCGCGGGTGAGGACCCACTGACAGGCAGTTCAGTTCACACTGGGTTGTCCTGTAATAGTTCCGCGTTCCGTTGTTGCTTCCTAGCATTGCTGTTCTCTGGCGTCTTTCTGGAAACTTGCAGTTTGGACAAACTCGCACCTTTTTTTTTCCACTCTGGTAACACTGCTGGTGTCATCTCTGGTATAAACTTATACTCACTCTATGCATCCGAAATGCTCTCTATAGAGAAAAAAAATCACTACTACCATTATTGAGTATACGAAACACAGACTACGTACTGTGCTTTCCCACACATCCTCTGGTGGTTCTTAGAAGGGGTATTGTTAGGTCTGTTTTACTAATGAAGGTATTGAGGTTCATCAGGGCCCAGTGGCATATTGCTTTAAGGGCATAGCTAGAATTGGAAGCTAAGTCTGTCAGGAAGTTCCTGCATTTTCTGTACCTCCATGCTAGTTTGGCCCTCTCTGTATCCTCTTTCGAAGTTCTTTAACTTTCACACTAATGTTTCCCATACACATCAGGCCTTGGATACCTTTACTGAAGTCCCTGGACTTTTGACCTTGTCATACCACCACCTTCTGTACACACAGGCTCCTCAAACTTGACAGTTCCTAAAATCACTTCCACACACCCTGCCCAGCCCACCCTCTGACACACCCAGACATGCCCAGTCCACCAAGTCACACAGGCACAAACTCATTCTTCCCCTTTCCTTCCTCCCAGATATTATCCAATCCAAAATCTTGGGAACCTGTCTCAAACATTTCTCAGTTTATCTCTTCTCTATTTTTATTTCCATTGTCAGCGCCTTAGGCCTTCAGGCAAGATGACTCCTTCCTGGATAGTCCAATACAGTCATATATTGTTTAGCCACAGGGATATGTTCTGGGAAATGTGGTTGTGCAAATAATTTACTTACCCAAACCTAGATGGTGTGAACAACTGCACACCAGGGCTGTAATCTGTTGCTCCTAGGCTACAAATCTGTGGAGCTTGTTTATATACTGAATATTGTAAGTAATTGTAATGCATTGGCATGTGTCTGTATAAACATATGTAGAGGTAGAAAGGTGCAGTAAATAGGAATTTGGGGACCACCTCATCTGTATACTTGACTAACAGTGAATTTATTTTCTTATTTACGTTTTTTTTTTTGTTTTGTTTTGTTTTTTGATAGGACGTCAGTACTCTTCTTGTCCAAGCTTGCCGACTGGTGCCTCTTAATCAGAATCATCTTGTCAGCAAAGTGTCTCAGCTTATCCACCACTTACTTAATAGATTACAGGTAATCGCATAGTAACTTTGGAATTCAGATCACAAACAGGATAAGTAAATACCTTTGAAGCAAGCATAACACCTGTGGTAGGCTGGACTTTTGGGAAGTTACAAAAAAAGCAAATTCCTTACTAAGGATCATATTAAATATAGGTGGCCAAGAAAATATTCTGTATGACTTTAGAAGTTTATCCATTAGAGGTATTCCCTTGCTATTTTTTGGTTCAAGAAACTAATATCATTCAGGCTCTAAAATCCTCTTAGAATTTTTCATGGATGTACACCATGGAAGATGTATTTGACCAGAACACCTAAAGATAAATTGAAATAATCTCTTACCCCTTTCCTACCAATATTTTTTCCCCTTTCCCAAAGCTACCATTCCTGTGGTCTATTTTTGCTCTGCATAAAATGTTAAGTAACTTGAAGAAGACACTCTAGATAAATAGGCTCTTTTTATTCATATCAAGTTCTGTGCTATAGCCCTCTTTTCTCCAGAACCTTTCCCAACTAGCTAAATAAAGCTTAATACTTTTTATGGAATACTTCAAAAAGTATGCTGTTACATGATACCAGTGAGTTTGTGAATGTAGCTAAGAACACAATATATATCATTTAGCATTATGTGAACTAACATTCTTCTGGCTGCAAAAACAAAAAGCCAATCCAGAGTAACTGAACAGTTAAAAAATTACCTAAAGTCAGAAGCCCCACAGGCGATAGCACCTAACAAGAGTGTTTTAGGCATCTTTCCATTCCACTATCCTCAGTGTATGGGTTATTCTCATTAGGTAGCTACCTCAATTCTAGGCATCCCAATGTACAACCAAATCCCAATATGAGGGTCTCTCAATCTCAGCACTACTGATATTTTGATCAGATAATTCTTTGTGGTTGGGAGTCCTGTGTGATGTAGGATATTTATCAACAGCCTTGACCTTAGACATCAAAAATGTCTGTAAACATGATCAAATGTTTCCTGAGACAAGACTGATCCTGTTAGAGAATCACGCTCTTAGCCTAATTAGGACCAGGTGTTATGTAGAAGAGGCAAGCACTCAAATAGAATCAATACGCTGCCAGCTGGGAAAAAGAAGATGAATGCTGGTATGTAACCAGTAGAGTTTGCTACCTAGACTTCCTAAGTGAAATAAGGCTGTTTCCAAGGTTAGAAGTTTTCACACTGATGGGGTACTCTCTTTGTACCACTGGCAACTGGAAAAGTTCCTGACCCACCTATAGCACCTATTGTTCTTAACCTGTCTTCTGTCATTTGACTGACAGTTTGTATCAGTTGTCGGTTTATGATTGGATTAGCCTTTTTAAATCCCAACGAGATTACAAACTCCTTAAGGACAGGAATATGCCAGTTCTCCTTGTTGTGTTGTCCACATCATGGTAGAGACATAATAGCTATTTAGCAGGCCTTACTGGTTGAGTGGTTTGCTTTATGTAAGGCAGTTTAGTTGAATTAAGACATTTCAGTGGATTGAGCCTTACATTATGTGTGTGTCCAGGTTGTCTGTTTGGCTGCTTAAGGAAAAGTTACAACGACTTTGCCAAGTGTACTTTGAGTGGAGGAACTAAAGGGGGAACTAAAGCCTTGTGAAGTGATCAGGTCTTGAAAGTTTTTGATCAAACTTTCAAGGCCTTTAGAGCTGATTTTTTAGACACAAGAAAGATAGGGGCACACATACACACTTTTAAGCAACTTGATTCGGGTGAGCATGTATATCTGAAAAGGATAAAAATACATTTTCGAAATTATATTTTTTCCCTCTTTTGGTAGGTGATTGTTGATGAACAGAACCTGGATTTCCTGTTGGAATATACTATTTCAGCTATTCAACAGTGTAGTTCCTGGACACACATGAAAATTCTTCAAGCCCTGGCAGCTCTGGTTTATTGCAATGGCTCCAAATGTCAAAAGGTGGTTTAACTGTATTCTTTCCTTGAAAGGTTAGGAGCACAGGCGCTGGAGCCAGTAGACCTGTGTTTAGGTTTCTGTCCTGCCGCTAATTAGATGTGTAACTTTGAGCAACCCTTACTTATCTACTCTGAACTTTTTCCCTCATTTGTGGAATGGTTTCCCTGAAAATGAAATCAGATAGTATTGGTAAACTGCTTGGCACTCAATAAATACTAACCATTATTCTTATTATCACTACCTTTCAATTATGCAGCCAAACCTAAAGAACTCCAGTAACTACCTAGGCTGGCAGTGAAGATCCTTTCTGATACTTTTTGTCATGTCTTTGTTCTCCATCTGGAAGTATTACCTAGCAGCTAGTCCTTTGATGCATAACTGCCCTTTGGTTTGAAAAATAATTTTTTTTTCTGAAGAGTAATATTTTCCTAGAAGCTTTTTTTTTTTGACTAAAATAGAAGCTGTTATTTTGTTTCAGTACCTCCCAGACTTGCTCGGCAAGACTGGACTTTTAATGAAGTTGAGTGACTTGACTCAATCTGACCCGGAAGTCAGGAGAGCTGCAGTGCATTGTATGGCGAACTTATGTCTCAGGTATGTGCATCTAGCTAGGTTTTCTAGCAGTAAGAAGATGGGACCTCTTGTAAGCCCTTTGTAGGTGGTTCAGTCTGGCTGAAGTGAGAGCCAACTTGGGAAAACAACCTCCTTTGCATATCCTGTAATTTTAGTATATTATTTTTAATTTTAATGTTTGTTATAAAGAATTTTTATAAATGAAGGGGGAAAAGTAGACTAGGGCCTTATCCTTAAAATAAGCAAAAATGATATATGTGTGATATGTCAAGTTTTTGTTTCCTACTACTATAATTTCTAACCATATACTAAGTTTTTAGAAGGATAGATTCATATGAATTTTTAGTTTGGGTGAGATTTATCTGTCAAGACCAGTTTATTCTAAGAAAATAGAATCAACTAGTTGCGCAGTTCTGTCAGTTGATTCATGCAGTAGAAAATCAGCAGCATAAACGTGAATGGATGAGTGATCTCTTGCCTGCATAGCAGCATTGTCCATTGGCTCAAAGGATTTCTCTTTCTTCACACTTCTCTATAAGCTCCCTTAACTTTTTCCTAGGAAAATCATTCTTCCTTCATCCTATTCACAACAAACTGTCCTATATCAGTAATCACTTAACCACAACTTCACTTCTCATTGCATTCAAGGGTATATTCCAAGTTTGTATTTTTTTTAGTAGTTTGTATTCCTTTTTATGTTCTTTTGCAAGCCCCATTTCAAAGGAGGTTGAGTTTGAGTTTTTTCTGTGTGTGTTGTAGTGTGCCAGGACAGCCATACTTGGAGGAGTCCTACCAAAATGTCTGCTTCCGAGTTTTCTTGACAACCTTACAGTCTCCAAAATCATCTGATATGGATGATATCACATTTTGCATGGTAGGTGGAATTCTTACTAACCTTGTGCTGTAACAGATATTTCTAGAATCAGCAGCAGAACAAGCTATTAATTTGGTGTGTATTTGTTTACAGATATGAACATAAGTGGAATGTTTATGGAACTAAAATGACTGAAATCTTGTTTTTGCAGTTTAAATTACAATAAGTTGTTGTGGTTTGTTTTGTTTCAGTTCTAGGTTTTCAAAGAAAACTGTGACTGTAAAAGCTATATTATTTCAGACTAGTAATTGCTTTTAGACAGAAGGAAAAAAATAGATTTCAACTATATCTGTAATATTTTATTCCTTTTAAAAAAAATATGATGCAGACATGACAGTTTATTAATGTGTTTTAAATTCAAAGTGACACATTTCAGACATTCTGAAAGTTCCTTATAATTCCCTGTTCAGATTAAGTCACTGGGAACAATTTGTTCTAAATGCCCCTGTGTTTTTTTGACATATAAATGGACATATTTTAAATAAGCTATAATAAATACACTGTTTGCAACTTCCTTTTATAAACTGTTTTTGGACATCATTTCATTGCCTATTGGTACCTCATGCTTTCTCACTGCTGTAGCTGGGTGACCTGGAAGAGTGACTTGACTTCTTAAGCCTCCATGTTCCTCATCTCTGAAGCAGGAAAAAAGATATAACTACTATTGTAAGAGTCTCATGAGGACTATATGAAATAAATCACTTAAATTGCTTAACAGAGTGGTTGCTATTGTTGAGTTTCAGATGTAGCAGAGGGTTAACTTTTATAATTGTTTTTATAATTGATAGAAATTAAAGTTTTTCAGTGTTTTCACTATTTCAAACAAGGCTACTATTCACATATTTCCCATGTGGGATGTTTTGCTTAAGAACACACTATTAGCAATGAGATTACAGGGGCAAAAAAAAAAAAAAAAATCAAATTTGATTAGAGTTGCCCTCCAAAAATTCTTCCCACATCTGTTCCTTGTGTTGCTGCTTTGCTTTTTCCTTTCTGATCGCTGCAGTCACTTTTTCACCCTTGCCACATTTTTTTTCCAATAGACATCACTTCATTTTTTTCTAATTTACCATTTGTATATGCTGGTTTATAACCATATATAGTAAAACCAGTTATTTAATAAGAGCACTTTGTTCCTCCAAAAAATAATGAGTAGGTCATCAGCTCTCTTCTGTGAATATTTCTATTTGCTTCTTTCCCTCCCATATAAAGGTTTTTTGCATTACCTAAAGACATTTTCTCCTCTTAATCAGTACTAGAGAATTGATCCTTGGATGACCAAATTTCATCTGCCTTCTAACTTGATCTGTTTTTCTCCTAGTTGTTACAAAATGCATTAAAAGGCATACAGTCACTTCTAAATGTTGGGAAGATGAAACTGACACAGACTGATCAACTTGGAGCTCTTCTAGCTGTGCTAAAGGTAAGACATTGCCCAATCCCCAGGTTTCATTATGCCTAATGGCGGTTTTCCTATTTAAACCCCAGACATAGGACCACTTTATGTCATCATTTCAAGGCTAGCTCTAAGGTATCAGTATTACATTTAAGAATAAAACTTTTTTTTTTAAGATTTATTTATTTATTTATACAGAACTGGGGTACAGGCCAGAGATGTGGAGGGTGAGAGGATTCACCAGGGACAAAGTGGGGAGCAGAACAGGCAGATTGATGAAGTACACTGCTGAGGGGAGCAGCGGGCTGGTCAGGAGAGGTCTGCCTCACCATGTGGATCTCCTCAGGGCCAGGCGGGGATCGAACTCATGTGGAAGTGGCTTAAGCTTCTTATTGCAGTGCTTTAACCCGCTGCGCCACCAGGGAGGGCCTAAGAATAAAACATTTAAGCATACTTAAAATTAGGTACTGAAACAGTAAGCCCTGATTTAATTATGTATCAAAATTCTACTGAATCTCTTAGGAAGGGATAGGTTATGGGTATGATCTGTAGGTGATTTAATTTTGATTATCTTGAACTTGTCTGTACTTGAAAGAAGAACCAGGGCTTCTCCTAGTCTCTTTCTGGGTCAATCAAGACATGTATCAGGGCCCTACCTGGTGGTGCAATGGGTTAGAATGCTGCACTGCAAGCTGGCTGCATCAGCTTCAGCAAGTTTGATCCCCAGCCCTGGAGGTGATCTGCAGGGCACAGTAGACCTCTCCTGACCCACCTGCTGCTCCCCTCAGCAGTGTACCTCGTTGATATGCCTGTTCTACTCCCACTCTGTCTCAGGTGAAGCCTCTCACTGCCCCCACACTTTCTGGCCTGTACCCCAGTTCTGTATGGATAAATAAATAAATCTTAAAAAAAAAAAAAAAAGACATATCAGCAGGTTGCTACCTTTTGACTTTTTTAAGTCTTCCAGGCAGTGGGGAAAGTCATATGAGCCGCTCTTCTTCAGTTTATCCAGGAGATATTAAGAACTTTTTTGCTGAACTTAGGTTCTTTACTTAACATAAATCTATTAATAACTTAGCTTTATCCTAACTAAAATTTTCATTCTTGTGCCATCTCTCCTCCTCCTCAGTAGTCTGACAGATATAAACTGAAGTGATAGATTAATTTAAAACAATTAGATAAAAATTGGATAAAAAATTTTAAATTAATAAAAATAAGTGAACAAAAATCAATAAGATAAACAAAAATCAGATGTAGCCTAATCTGGCCAAACTAAATCTAGCTCGATGAAATTAAGCTTCTAATCTTTAAGCCCTAAACCTTCAACTTGTCCCATTTTCATTTTCTTAATAAGCTTCTAAATATTAACCTTTTTGTCCTGTGTGATCCAGAACATGAAGAATAATTCTGTTTTTTTATTTATATTTTATGTATGTGTTTCCTTAATCATTATTACTAGAAATCCATGTTTCATGGACTCCCTGGACTGAACATAGAGATGCCCACGGTGTTGTACCCCACTCCACTTCCTCAGTATGATGGGCGGCCACCTGTCAAACCACAGCAGTTAGAACCCAGTGCTTCTCGACTGACTGCGGTACATTTACATCTGAATTTAAGTTGTGGGTTGCTTTTCGTTGCTTGATAGCTGTGTTTTCTATAACTTGCATCAATACTGTACCAAAAGCTTACCTTGAATTTGATTTAATTTGGGGAAACCTGCTCATTAACTGGTAGGGCTAGAGTGTCAGGAGTGCAGAGAAAAAGGTTGAGGCATGTAGTGGAGGCCAAATCACAATGGTAAAGAGTTTAGGATTTTATCATATAGAGGATGGAGAGGCATTGAAGAATCCTTTTTTTAAGTTCTAGAATTTATAAAATACAGATACTCTGCAAATGTTGCCCCTCCCCCACAGTAAGTCAAAGGAGATCTTATTGAACAATTGCTGATTAGTGTTGATAGTACAAATTCAAAATGCTTGATTTTATTGCATTTTTTTTTTAACAAAGCAGCACCACTCAAATGTTTTTGGCCATTTATGATGTATCTTCAAGATTATTTCAGTTCGAAGTAATTTAAAATTCTAGATGGATGGCTTTATGATATTACAAGAAATTCAGAGGTAGATGCTCTATAGCAGGCTAATCCACTGACTTTAATGATGCTCTAGATTTTTCTCCCCTATTCTGTTATTAGAGAATCTGATATGATGAATCTGTGATCAGATTTGTATTTTAGAAAAATCATTGTGGTACTAGATAAAAGGACACAGTAAAAACCACATTAATCTAAGGTAGAAGTGAGGAAGGCCTTCCTTAAGAGGGAATGCAGAGGAGAGCAGATTCCAAAGATACCTGTTATGTCAGAAAGAAGGAAGAAAAGAAACTGACTTTACTTAACATCAATATCTGCAAAGCCCAAGTACACTAAACATGCATTTGTGTAGTGAATTTATATATCTCCTACATATTTAGACTGGTACTAGCTGTGTATCTTATTTAGAAGAACTGAGAAAATTTAATCCCTAAGTCATTTTCTGTAGACCTTAATTTTCTTGCAGCACCCCAGTTAAGAAGACTTAATGCCTTCACAACTGTGCAAGATAGGTGGTATTAGCCTCATACCTAACAGATGAGGAAGGTGAAGCTCAGAGAAGCCAAATGATTTTTTCCATTTGAAAAATGGAAAGATGTAGCATTTAAGCCCAGGTCACAAGTCTTGCTCTGTCCTATGTATTTCATACTTTGCTTCTTATAGTCCCATAGGGTATGTATAAGTACTTAGCATAGTGTCTGATGCAAAGGGTACTAAATGCCACTTTTTTCTTTTCTCCTCTCTTCAAACTACATGTTGGGGACATATTTAGGAATTATCAAATGAGAAAATACCAGTAATTCAGTTCAAAGCTATTTTGACATAGCTATCATAAATGTTTTCATTTGCTCTTAACATTAGAATAAAAAGAAAAAATTAAAAGTAAAACCAAAGAAAAGCCAGCAAGGAGAGGAGGAGGAGGAAGAATCCAGTGGTGACAGAGAAGCAGCCACAGTCACTGGCTCGGGCAGAGTGAATCTGCATGAAGGGAACACTCAATGTTCCTCCTCCCTGAGTGTCCAGAGTTTGCCAATAGATGGAAGCAGAGCTGCAGGAGAAAACCAAGTCTCCTCACCCTTCCATTCTTCCAGTTGGAAAAGGGTCAGCAGTAGCGAGTCGGAATATTCTGATGCTGAAGGAGGCATGCAGAGTAAAATTAGGTAGTAGTATCTTTTTATATGTTTATACCTACATCTGTGTTGCCTGTAAATTTATAACTGCTTAGAAACCTCAGACTTTTCATCCTCTCCACTTTGCCATGCTTTCTTGAATCTGCCTTTGTTCCTGCTGTTCCTATCTGCCTCGAATACTCTTTCACCCACTTCTTTTTTTTTTTGGCCTGCTGCCTTGCTGACCACTACATACTGTCAGTCTAAGGTCAGCATTCATATTCTTTGAGAAATCATTTTTGACATGTCCCTCTTGCCCCACTTTCTTTAGGCACCCCTTTTGTGAGACCTTTTGGGTTATTGCTACCTTGGTGTCAATCATAATGTGTTATAGTTAATCTCTTTAACTGCCTGTTTCTTTTGTTAAAAAGTCTGACAAGGGTAGGGCTTAGTTTGTGTCTGCCCGACTCAGCATCATGCCTGATACCTACCCAGGATCCTCAGTACATCCTTGTTGGATAAGTGGATAGCTTGCATGTTTCATAGCTAACACTAGTTTTCTAACATTAAATGTTGCCTCTTAATTCTCTAGTTGTGTTTTAATTTATTTTACTAACTAGTTACATAAGCAAATTACTTTAAAATGTTTTGATTGAATTTTGAAAAATAATTTTTATTATTTGGCATCTAAGGGCTTATTCAGAATGTTGGATTTCTCAATGTGTCATTTCATTTGAAGAGCGAACATGTCACATATATAATTTTAAGAACTATTAAAAGACCTTTCTTTCTTGTCTTGGGTTCTAAAGGTCTTACCAAGCCAGAGTTCGCCAAGGAGCATTAGCTTGTTTCCTTTCTACTGTAAAATCAATAGAAAAAAAGGTTCTTTATGGCTACTGGTCAGCCTTTGTTCCTGATACACCTGAGCTTGGAAGCCCTCAGTCTGTGTCCTTGATGACTCTTACATTAAAAGATCCTTCTCCAAAGGTAAGAACCTTGAAATTCTAAGTGTTAAACTAGGAAGAAAAATTTCACAGGTCTGTCTTTCCTTTACCCTGTCTTATTTGAACACAAATCATATTTCTACTGACCCACGTCCTGATTGGAAACAGCTGAGCAGGGAACAGGCTAGGAAGAAGGTTTATGTGAGTCAGATATAGAGCACTGTGTGGTCACCTCCTGCCACAGGGCTTGCTTGAAGAGTGAACCCCTTGAGTTAGAACTTTGTGTTCTCTATGAGCTGCACTGTGCTGCTTTCCCTTTTATGAAAATGCTGTGATTTTTATTAATTGGAAAATATAAATAAGGCTTAAATGCTCAGAGGAATATGATGTTACTTAAGAAAACTGTAAGGCTTAGAAAATCTTAGTTTTATGACTATAGGACATAGAATTCATGATCCCAACAGTATTTTTTTCTTTCAACATTTCCGTATTTTTTCAATTCATACATAATAATTGTTTACATAGTTTAATGAGAAAAACCTTATAAAAAATAATTCAATATTGGATAACCACAGTAGAGAGCTATAGCTGATCATATATTTGCCTCTTCTTGGATGTGTTATATACAATTCCTTGCCATAAGTTAGCCTCTTAACTAAGGAAGGAAAATATTCTACTAAATGTAGATTCTCTTTGAAATATTGAACATTTAAAAGTTATGCTGAGGGCCTCCCTGGTGGTGCAGTAGTTAAAGTCTAGCTATCTAGCTATCGCCAGCAATTGATACCTGAGTTCCATCCTTGGCCAGGAAGGTGACCCACATGGCACAACAGACCTCTCCTGTCTTGCCTGCTGCTCCTCTCAGCAGTGTATTTCAGTACATCTGCCTGTTTTGCTCCCCACTCTGTCTCTGGTGAATCATCTCACCACTCCCACCCATCATGCCTCTGGTCTACACCCCAGGTATGCCATAAATAAATACAAATAAATCTTTCTTTTTTTTTTTTTTAAACAAAAGTCTTGCTGAATGACTGCCCTCTCAACATAAAAAGCTCCAGTTAGACCAATGGTATTATTTTCTGTTAAGATTTTTGAGTTTAAAAAGGCAGGGGCTAACAAGCCAAAAAAATACTAGAACTTCAATGATCATCTCCTTGAATTGCTATTACTAAAGAAAATTCCTGGGGCAAATTAACCAATTTCAGTAATATTCCTTTTTTTTTTTCATCTATGATAGTCATGACCAGAGCTAATTGAGCTGAAAGATTTTGACTTCTGAATATATCAATTCATTACTTTCCACAACTTGCTCTTTAATTTTATTTGGTTTGTGAACTGTTGGTTGGGACTGTGGTCTTTAGTTGCTTTTTACAAATGTGGGAGGTTCAGCATAACAGCTAACTCTTTTCAGACCAGCCATTTAATAAGGGTTTGGCCTGTGGACTATGTCTGACCCACTACCTTTTTATTATATGACCCATGAGCTGAGAATGGGTTCTATGCTTTTAAATAATTCTTTTAAAAACCAAAAGATTATTTTATGACATGTGAAATGCATATTTCATTCTCTATAAGTTTTTATTGGGACACATAGTTATTATTTTATATAGTGTCAGTGTCACCATGGTAGAGGTGAGTGGTTGCAGCAGAGACTGTGTGACTATAAAGTTTAAAATACGAAGTATGTATTTCTGGCCCTTTAGAAGAAGCTTATTTTCTGTACACATACTCTCCTACTTCCTCTCCCCGACAAAATTTTCTAATACGTCATTAACTTCCTAACTTTATTAAGTGATGATGTTTAATTCCAAAGGCTCAATACTGCTATGCTATAAATTTGTAGCAATAAATCTTCAGTCTTTATTTTTTATTCCACTTTACAAAAGACCTGCAAAAATGATTTATTTCTTTGTTACTTTAAGATATATAGTTGAAAATTTTCTGGAAAACCTTTTCACCCCAAACTCACATATGCTTTATGAAAAGTAAATATTTAGGTTAGAGCCTAGAATTAATTCTTATTCCCTGCTTTTAAGAAATCTAAACTAGCACTTTTGAGTGAGCTGGCCATAAAGGGTATAGTCCTCTTTCATATTCTGGTCCAGTATTTATTACCTACATTCTATTTTGATTAAACTTTCCTTTGGTTTCTTTTCTGATGTTTAAAACCCACAAAATCAGTAGTGTACCAATTGAAAGTAATCTTTTAAAATCTTACAAAGAGAATCTTCATGCATTGATAGTTTTCCTGGACAGCAGCCTATTGACAAAAATGGACATACTTTTCTTTCCAGCCATAGGTTATATTTAGTAATACTCCTTTCTTTTACTATTAAAGACCCATACTGCCAGCAGTGTTATTTACTGCACCTTAGAATTTTTCTAAAAAGTTAGATGACTTAATGGTGCCTGCCAAGCTGGATATACACAAAGTGCTTAATATTCTGTTGAATTACGATTGAACACACATAGATGCTTCAGGGTGGACTATAAAGCAGAATGTCCTTAGGTATTTGATATGAAACAGATTCTGGATGTGTATATATTTTACCCCACTAACTATCTCTCTTGTTAGTTGGTTTATGCTTGAATAAACTCTGTCTCTAATCTTTTATTTTCCTGCTCACAATTTCAGTTTTTTGTACTACAGTATAGATTACATTTATTTCTTACTGTAGAAAACCTAACAGCAATGTCATTTTTTGTTTTTGTTTTTAAGAAGTGGGGTTAGGGATACAGTGGTTGCAAAGGCTAGTTTTAGGACGTGGTAATTAAATTGTTTTTAATTCTTCTGACTAGAATGATCCTAAATATTTTTTGGGCTTTTAAATGACCCTATGTGCTTTCAGAATTTTAAATGTATTTGGGAAGAAGAAAATCCAGTTCCTGGTCTTTGAGTAACTGATATGAGTCATCCTAAAATTTCAGACACGTGCCTGTGCTTTGCAAGTTTTATCTGCCATCTTGGAAGGTTCAAAGCAGTTTCTTTCTGTTGCTGAAGATACCAGTGACCACAGAAGGGCTTTTACTCCCTTCTCTGTAATGATCGCTTCCAGCATTAGAGAATTACATAGATGTCTATTGTTAGCTTTGGTGGCTGAGTCGTCTTCACAGACCCTTACTCAGATAATTAAGGTAAATGTGCCCATCTATTGGTAGGTACTGGGGAGGGGTTAATGTTTCTATTTTTTATAAAATTTTATGTTGTATAAAAGTAACTTAAGAATATTTATCCAAGTGGTAGTTTCATTTGGATATATTGCTGATTTGTCTGATCTCACATACAAGCTCTTTATGTCCAAAAATATGATTTATTAAATATTTTTATCTTTAGTAATAAGGGGTACCAATGAGCTGTAAGTGCTATTCCTCCTACCCTCACAAAAGTAAAAAAGGTTTGATTGTTTTGTAAAGTGCAAAGACTTCTTTTTCAATTCTATAAAATTATGTGTCTGTACTGTGGCTTAATCAGGCCTACTGATGAACTCTTCTTTGTGTTTTATAGTGCCTTGCAAATTTAGTATCAAATTCACCTTATAACCGTCTGAAACTCAGCCTGTTGACCAAGGTGTGGAATCAGATAAAGCCTTATATCCATCATAAAGGTTGGTGGTGGTTTAAAATTGACTCTTGCTTTATGTTATAAAAATACAGCTTTAGATTTATTTAGATTATTAGTTTAAAAAAGCATTTTTATAGCTCTAAGATATCTTGTATTAACTCTCTTCAAGTTTTGAGGGGACCAACTATTGCTAAAACCCCAATTTTAACCCCTGTGTCCCAGGTGTAATTCACTGGAAGGAATTGAACTCTTGAATTCACTGCAGATACTGTCACTTTAGTGCTTAGGTGCAGTAACTGGAGTATCCCTTTGGAATTAGGATTGAGGAAAAGTAAGGGGTACCCTGTACCTATAGTGTCTTAGAGTTCCTTTCTTATAGGCATAAAGAAAGATGACATCATCTTTTGGGGAAAAAAATTAAATATTAAGCCTAATTTGCTTAAATGATCTTCTCTGAACTTCAGATAAAATTTTAGACCCTCAGATACCCACTAGCTACAGTCTTATTGTTACAGGGCAACCCGATGTGAACTGGGTTGCCTGTCTGTGGGTCCTAATCCACACGCTTAAGATTCAGTTGTACTGCAGATATACACAAAAAGATCAACAATGGGGTTATTTACAAGGGGAAAGGAAAGAAACAACTGAGGGAAAGAGAGAAAGATATGTTAACTAGAGTATCCTACCCATTCTGCTGACTTGGAACCTAGCACACTGAAAGCTGATCAAGAGCCAAGCCATCAGCCGCCAGCCATCAGGCCAAAGGAGCCAGCGAGCCCCAGCTCAACATGGCTCCTTTATATATCCCAAAAGTCTCAGAATGGCTGCTTAGCTCCACCCTTAGATCCTTGCAGTCCTCCTTTGTCATTTCAGTGACTGGAGTAGGGTTGGAGTTGCAGTTTCAGTGACTGGAGTAGGGGGTGGAGTCCACAAAACTTGTATCTGCAGAGTTCTTTCAGGACATCCTTTTCCTCTAACATTATTTCCTGACTTATTCTTGCATATAGAATATATGTGCTATTTAGAACACTTATTTTTCTTTTGTTTGCAAGTGTTAAGTCATATTCTGATAGTTTTTCAGTTTGAAATAGAACTTGAAGGAGACATGAATGTCTTGTGACTTCACTGCATAAGTGCTGGGCTCAGAGTCAGTTCAGACATCTGCAGTCCGCTACCACTGTTGCCATAGCACAGCCTCTCCAAATCATAATTTCCTTCTAACAGGGATGATAATACCTATCTTACATAAGATTTTTTTGAGGCCTAAGTCATGTAATGATGTGTAAGCTGAGTCCAGTTCCCTCCTTAACCAGTATGTAAAATGGAACCCAGAAAGATAGGTTTTGACTTAAGGCTCCTCATCAGATTAATGGCAATAATAAGGTGAAAACATCCCAAGCCCCCAACTTTTCTTCATCTGCAAACTGAAGGAAGTGTGCCATATTTCAGAGTTCATTTTCAAGTGTCTGGCATTGTCCTCCAGTAACATTTTATCATTAAATGTTAAAATGTTACAAAAAAATGAAAAGAACAGTAACATGAACTCCTACATGAACTCCTATACCTCTGTATAGACTTAAAACTACCATATTTGCTTTCTTTTCATATATGTATATATGTGTTTATGTATATAGATATAAGTACTGTGTGTATATATATCTGTCTATATTCATATACATCAATTTTTTTTTTTACCTTAACTGTTTGAAAGTAAGTTATGGACACGATCTTTTTTTTTTTTTTTTAAAGATTTATTTATTCATATAGAACTGGGGTACAGGCCAGAGATAGAGGGGTGGTGGGGATTCACAGAGACAGAGTGGGGAGCAGAACAGGCAGATCAATGAAGTACACTGCTGAGGGGAGCAGTGGGCTCCTCAGGAGAGGTCTGCCACATCGTGTGGATCAACTCTGGGGCTGGGGATTGAACTCACACTGAAGCGGCTATGACTAGCTTGCAGTGCTGCGTCCTAACCTGTTGCACCACCAGGGAGGGCCCACATGAAAATCTTAAAGACAGTCTCCTACAAAACACAGTACCATTCTCATATGTAAGAAAATTACATCGATTCCATAATATCATCTACTTAATATCTAGTCCACATTGAAATTTTCCATTTTTCCCAAAGGTCTCTTATAGCTTTTTAAAAAAAACCAAAAAAACCTGAGTTCATTTAAGGTTCATGCATTGCGTTTAGTTATTTTGCCACTTCAGTCTTTTTAAGTCCCACCACCTGTTTTTTCTTTGACTATTTGAAGAGTCTGAGTCAGTGTTTTACAGAATGTCTCTTTCTTACTTTGTTGGATTGTTTATTATGTTTTTTAACTCGTAGTCTGTCTCCTATATTTCCTGTAAGTTGCAAGTTAGGGTAGAGGTTTAATTAGATTTAAGTCTTAAGAGGTATGCCATAATTTTTAATTGTCCATAGAAGTAATTATGATTTTTATGACAGCTATTCCCATGATAATAGGTTCTTACTGTTTTCTCTGATAGATGTTAATGTTCGTGTGTCAAGTCTCACACTCTTGGGAGCCATAGTGTCTACTCATGCACCGTTACCTGAAGTTCAGCTACTTTTACAACAACCCTGTACTTCTGGACTCAACAATAACAATTCAGCAACTCCTCACCTCAACCCTCCTGATGGCTGGAAGAAAGCACCTTCAGGATCCTTTCTAGAGGAAGGATCAGTTAGCTCACCTAAAGGCTCTCCAGAGCCTTGTTGGCTCATTCGACTTTGTATTTCCACTGTTGTGCTGCCCAAGGAGGATTCCTGCTCAGGTAGTGATACTGGTTCTGCAGCAGGAGCCATCTATAAACCATCCCCCATTCGACTGGAGGCCTTACAGGTAGGAGATTGCTGTATCTTGTTTGAAGTGAAAGTAATGACCCTTTCTTCACAGTCTGATTATGGGGCATCAGTCTGAGAATCATGTAAAACTGAGCCATGCGTTGGTGGTGTTGGTGAGAATTGTATTTATAGGTGCAATTGGTTGTTGTTTTGTTACAGGTGAGGTCTTGGTTGTAAAATGTCAAAGTCATTACTTTCTGTTGCAGATCATTTTAGTTACTTCAGATATTATATGATATGGGTGCAAATAGAGTACATAATAGTTCTGAAAGAAGCTATACAGTTAACCTTTGATTTCTATAAGTAAATGTTTAATTCTGTGTAAATTTCTCTTTCATTATCTATCTGCTTAAAGACAACAAAATAATTGTTCCTCAGAGGAAGAATACAAGCCTAAATACAAGTATTCATGTTTTGTATACTCAAATACAATCTAAGTCATAGGAGTCTGCTGCAAATTATTTGGCTATATTAAGTAAATCCTTTGATTTTTAACTCAGTATTAGTTTCTTCCCAGGCTTACATGAGATATTAAGGAACAATTTATAAATTATAATAATAAGGAACATTTTATAAATTATAATCATAAAATTACATAATTATTGATTTTAACCATATAAATAAAGATTATGATTGTTTTTCATTTCATTCAACATCACATTTCAACCTCTTAATAAGTGTGAGTAATTTCTAAAACAATAACACACTTTCCTGAATATTATTGCCTTGCATTCAGATCTTACAGTTAATCCCTTGTTCTCTTTTCAGGTTTTGGCTCATCTGGCAAGGGGCTACTTTTCAATGACTCAGGTATACTTGATGGAGCTTGGAGAGGTGATTTGCAAGTGCATGGGGGAAGAAGATCCATCAATTCAGCTTCATGGAACAAAGGTAATTTTCATTAAAAGCCACATCCTTTTTTTCTCTTCACTTTATATTCTACTTTCTGCTATATATTAAGCCTGAGGTTTATTCAAGAGGTTTCAGGTAGGGAAGTCATACTTACCCTAGTAAGTATGAATTGAATTGAATCAATGTATAAACCCAATGAGGTAATTATTACTTTATTGCCAAATCTGTAACTGGTGATGTTGCTTCTGGAAAGAATGCTTCTAACATGGAATTAGTGAGAAAAGAAAGAGAATCATTTGGAAATTATTTTTCCCCTTGATTAGCGGTAATGTCCAAACTGAAATGGTTTTTACCTCTTGAGTTCTAATAGTCTGATTTGATCATCTATTTCTTTTATCTCGTCAGCTTCTGGAAGAACTGGGTACAGGCTTAATACAACAGTATAAACCAGATTCTGCTGTAGTGCCTGATCAGAGAGTGCCAGTCACCTTGGTAAGTAAATGTCTGTTTTCTTAGTGCATCAGTCAGTTTTATTTTGAAGCTTGGTGATAAAGGGAGTAAACATTATGGATGCTTCCAGTGTCAAAAACTATGATTTAAGTTCTTAGGAAGATATAATACTAATATGAATTGATTTTATTTGCATTTGAGTTTATTTGGAGTTTAGTAGTGCTAGGGTTATGTGTATTTAGTTATGATTATGTATAACCAGTCAGCAGTGGAAAACCAGTTGTATAAAATGTGATTTGGTTACTCATCTGTCCAAGAGTCTGACCATAATAGTGGGAAAAGCCGAGGATTTGGAACTAGGAGCTTTGGAATCACATCTGGGAGCACCACTTAATGGATTTGTGATTATGAGCACAGTTTCCCTTATTAGAGTAGAATAATAACCCTTGACTTATAGGGTTATTGAAGATTGAATGAAATAAACAGGCTAATGCATAGTAGGTGTTCATTGAAGGTTGATTCTCATAATTTCCTTCCCACAGTGATTCCTATTAAATTCTGTGATCTTATGTTGTTTCTGTTGTCTGCTCATTCTGCCAGTTATTTGGGGGAAGAGTATGAGACTCTACCAAAAAAAAAAATACTGCCTCCACTTAGTGCCTCAAGTAAAATCAACTGAGCACTTAATGTTTTCGACCTTTGCCCTCCTCATTTTACCTATTTTTTCCTCCATTGTATTTCCATCATCTTAATAGTGAATTAAGAATGTCTAGCCTTTGCCTCTTCCTTAGACTGTCATTAAAGCCAAAGTGGTAGCAATTGCTAGAAGATGAATTGAGCTTTGCTATCAGAAAGACCTGGGTTTGAGTACAAACTTCTCTTGCTAGTGTTGTGATTTTGGGTAAGACTCTTCACTGTTCACACTGGTATTATTTCATTTATAAGAAGGGAAATGTTTTCTATATTGCTGAGTAAATTACCTAAACACTTTTGCAGTTTAAAACAATATATACTTACTTCCTCACATAATTTGTGTGTCAGACATCTGGAGTAGCTTACCTGGGTGGTTTTGGCTCAGGTCTCTCAGGAGGTTGCATTCATGATCTTGGCACTAGGTGCAGTCAGTTGGTGACTGGGGCTAGAGGGTCTTCTTCCAAGGTCACTTACTTTCATAGCTGGCAAGTTAGTGCTGGTCATTGGCAAGAGGCCTCTTCTCAGTTGCTCCTCTCGAGGATCTCTCCAGAGACTGCTCTAGTGTTTCCTTGATGTGTTAGCTGGCTTTCCCCTTAATGAGTAAGTTAAGAGAGCTAGAGAAAGACAGAAGCTGGAGAGAAAGCAGCAACTAAAAGATTCAATTCGAGCTCTACCTCTAGGTCCCATGCTTTCTGACATGAGACTTCTGGTCTGTTCTGGGTCCCTGATTCTTTTGCCCAAAGGGATCAAATTGAAAGAGCCCTAGCTAGGTAGTGGTTGATCTGTCTTCTTGATCAGCTCTGCTACTCATTAGCAATTTACATTATGTCTGTGCCTTAGTTTCTTTATATGCAAATGGAGGTAATGATAATATACTTCAACTTAGTTGTACCAGGGTTTAAATTGAATTGATAACTTGTAAAGCACTTAGAGCAAATGCCTTGCAAATGGTAAGTGCTATTCAAAAATATTGGCTGTTACTGCTATGGTTTTTAATATTGTAATCTTCATCATCTTCCTCATAATCATTATCACTCATAGTTTAATTTTAGCAGACTACATTTCCTAATCAGTAAAATGTAAGGATTCAATACCTTGTCTTCTAAAGTTAGAAGAATTTACAAGAAGTGAAAGAATTTATAAAAAACAGTTCTTGGGCCCTCCTTGGTGTCACAGTGGGTTAAAGCACAGCACTAAGAAGCTAAAGCAACCTCTGCATGAGTTTGATCCCCACCTGCCCCAGAAGGTGATCCCACATGGCGTGGCAGACCTCTCATCCGCTGCTCCCCTCAGCAGTGTACTTCATAGATCTGCCTGTTCTGCTCCCCACTCTGTCTCTGGTGAATTCTCTCACTGCCCCTGCACCCTGTAGCCTGTACCCCGGGTCTGTATGCATAAATAAATAAATCTTAAAAAAAAAAAAAAGCAGTTCTTTAAGGAAAAATGGTGTGGTGTAGTAGTCTGTGGTAAATTTAGGGTCAAGTTGGTTGGACTGTTCTCTTGGGCTACAGTTTGAACTGTGCCCTGTTCCAGGTGGTGATGTTCTGGACTATGATGCTGAATGGTCCATTACCCAGAGCCTTGCAGAACTCAGAGCACCCGACTCTCCAGGCAAGCGCCTGTGATGCCCTGTCTTCCATCTTGCCGGAAGCCTTCAGCAGTCTGCCGGTAACCTGAATTGGGGGTGGGGTGGGGGGTGTTTCTCATCCTTAAATGACACACCTGAGCATCAGAACTTGATTTTGATTCTTTTTCATTTTGAACCAGTACTTAACATCTCTGAGGAAAATGTACTTTACTTGAGTGAGGGGTGAGGGCAGTGAGAACAACAAATGTGTAAATTAAAATCTTAATATCTCAGGAGATCCTTTCTTCCCTGTGCTTTAGAAGTCAGATGGTAGAAATTGGGATAGAGACTTTAAAGTCAGAATGATTTCAAATTTAAAAGACCTAGGTTTAAATCCCCATTCTTTTATTTTCTTGCTCTTTGATTAGCGTAACTTCTGTAAAAGCTAGTTTTATCATCCATAAAATGGGAATATCTGAGTAAAAAGTGAAGTATGTGAAAATACTTGTCCAACTGTGATATTTAAACTACTTGTTTTTTTGGTCCTTAATAGCACTTATATTTGTTCTTGTTTACATAAATTAGCTTTTATAAAGAAGGCAACTCGAGTGAAGTAGGAGAGTAAAATGCCCTAAGTCACTCGATGCTAGAGGTTAAATGTGATCACAGATGTCTCTGTCCTGCACTAGGCTGCTCAGCTAATAATTGAACCAAAGTAGTCTTAAGATCTGGATTGAACTCCTGAAAAAGCAAGTCAGAGACATTGGTTCATGATTCTTTCATTCTTTCTTTTTGCCTCCCTTTCTTGTACAGGGTGACAGGCAGATCCTGTGCCTTACGATGCTGCTTGGACTGAATGATAGCAAGAATTGTCTGGTGAAAGCTGCAACCTCACGAGCCCTTGGTGTCTATGTGCTTTTCCCCTGTCTCAGACAGGTCAGGGTGATCCTTCGTAGCTCTGCAGTTTTATAGTCTCTGTCAGTATTCTTTTTTGGTGGGTACAGAGCCTTGGAATTGGGTAGGAAAGGAAAATACCTGTAATGGTTTCTTTAATTGCTGACTAAAATATAATAATACATGTAGTTCATTTATTTTTATTTACTTGACATACTGCCCCAACTCCTTAGTGCTCAGAATATACTAAAATTAATGAGTTTACTGAGAAGGAAATTAATTTCTCCTTTAGTTTTAACTTGTGACAGCTCACTGAAAGGAGTGCAAACAATAGAATACATTTTGGAAATGCATTTCACTGTCAAAACATTGTTTTCAGAAGTGGGGACTATTCCAAGCAGCTGTCAAGGCTGGGTTATAAGGTATTCATGAAAGTAGAAATCCATAGATTCCTTCAGCTCCAAAACCATGGAGCAGTTCCCCAGGGATTTTAATGAGTGTTCAGACTATAATATAGAAACAGTAAAATTTATGATAATGGCTAATAGCTTTATCTGAAAATAAATTGGAGAATTTCAAAGGTAGCAGTATGAACTTAAAATAACTTCAGTGTTTTGTCTTATAGGATGTCATATTTGTTGCAGACACAGCAAATGCAATACTGATGTCACTTCAAGACAAGTCTCTGAATGTCCGGGCCAAAGCAGCCTGGTCCCTAGGCAACCTGACAGACACTTTGATTGTCAACATGTAGGTGATTCAGCTCTTTTCCCTTAGGTGACTTCTAAAGCTGAGGTCCCAAGAGAGTATCTTTGATTCCCCACTATAAAAGAACTAGCAATAATTCCTCCATATTATATAATTTTCATGTTATATATTAGAATATAAAATATGTATTAGTATAAACTAATATGTATAACAGTCATACTTTGTAGTGATTTATATATTAAATATAATTATTATACATATTTTATATAACAATGATTAAGTGATCAATTGTATTATTCAATCTTCCTGTTTTCCTATTTTTGTAACTAATAAAATAGCTAGTCTCAGTATTTATTAGTAATATAAAATAATAAAAAATACTGCATGCTGAAAATCAAGTTAATATATCCACATATAGAAAATGTGGAAAATACAAAAGTAAAAATTCAAAACCTTAGTGATGGATAAATAATTGCTTTTTTTTTTTTTTTTTCAGTAATATATCCCAATGTAAAGGAGAAAGATTGAAACAGTATAAAGGAGTTTTCAGTGTAAAGCCTTTCTCCTCCTCCTCTAGTTCACTATGTCCCCTTCCATTATTCATACAGTGTCCTGCTTTTGCTCTGTCTTGTCTGTTATCTCTGATGTAATATATCTACCAAACAACATGTCTAAGCGTTTGCATGATTACTGACTTTTTTTTAAAAATTGATTTATATATGCATACAAGAACTGGGTACAGGTTAGCGGTGTGGGGTGAGAGGATTCACCAGAGACAGAGTGGGGAACAGAACAAGCAGATCTACTGAAATACACTGCTGAGGGGAGTAGCGGGAGGGTCAGAAGAGGTCTGCTGCGCCATGTGGGTCAGCTCCTTGGCTGGGGGTCGAACTCATGCTACGTTGGCTGCAGATAGCTTCACAGTGCTGCGCTTTAACCCACTGCACCACCAGGGAGGGCCTGATTACTGACTTTTTTATAAATAATTATAGTCATCACTGTGTGGTGTTGAACATTTAAGTTGTTTTAGTCTATATACAGTGAATGTTTTTGTACATGAAATCTCCATTTGGAGATACTCTTTTGGTTATAGTTCTCAATGTGGACCTACTGGGTTAAAAGGCATGACCTATAAATTCTTGGTATAATTTGAACAGATTTGTTGAGCTGTTTTTCTAAAGATTTTATTGTTACAGAAGTGAGTATATATTTGTATATGTATATACCCAAGTGGGTTTTACCTTTTTACATGTTTTGCCTGGTTTGGGTCTACAGGGAAACACCAGATCCGAGTTTCCAAGAAGAATTCTCTGGTCTCCTGCTCTTAAAGATGTTACGATCAGCTATAGAAGCCTCTAAGGATAAAGACAAGGTAGACTCATAACCAAACCTAGTATTTCTCACTTACTTAGTATCTTACAATTTTATCCTAGCATATCTGGTAGGTTGGTGCATTGTGATGGCCATCAAATTTACCACAGTTCAAAGGAGATTGAGAGTATACTCAGTTTGTATACTGAGGGCAGCCAGTGGCCCTTTCCATGCTCGTATAGGTTCTTTCCTATCTTATGAGAAATCAGCACCATTTGTAATATGCCCATGTTTGTTTTAGTATAAACCTGTTGCTGTTGTATTCAGCTTTGAGTAGAATTGACAAGTCCAAAAGACAGCCAGCCCTTGACTTCAAATATCCTGTTTACTAAGTATAAAAAGCATAGACTTGAGCTTATGAGTCAGGCAGACATGGTTTAAATCCTGACTTGTCCTTTGGTGCATTAATTAACCTCTCTGAAAGGCAATTTCCTCATCTATAAAATGTCCTCACATATGCCTCATTGGCCTCTGAGATGTCTTATGTTATAGCATCTAGCATAGCACCTGACCTTGTCAGGCTCTTACTTTAGTATCATGGTTCTCAAAACCTGGTTAAGTCTGACATCTGATTAACTCAATCAGAATTTCTGGGTCAAAGCTGGAAATTAGTTTTAAGAAAAGAAAACTCCTAGGTGATTTTAAGAAGCTGCAAAGGTTAAGACTATCTAGCACAGAGTGTTAGATTAGAAATTTGATGCGTAGCTTCTCAGCTTGCTACAAATCAGCATTGTCCTGCTCCCTTGGACCTTGCATACCATCTCTATAGATTAAGATGGAACTGATGCCCAATATCTAACACTGAAAAATCTGGGGCAGAAGCATCTCTCTGATGGCTCAGAAAGTTAACTGCACAAGACCTTGCAGAGTTCTAAGAACTTGCCCTTAGCAATCTGCATTTTTCATTAACTTCCTTGTTTTAAGATGTTTGGTTTTTTAAAAACTGAAACATTGTTTTCTGAAACATCTCTAGCAAGACCAATTTCTAATGGGTTTACATTTTATTCTAGGTAAAAAGCAGTGCAGTCCGTGCCCTTGGAAATTTACTTCACTTCCTGCAGCCATCTCATGTAGAAAAACCCAGATTTGCTGAAATCATTGAGGAGTCTATCCAGGCCCTAATTTCTACTGTTCTCATTGAGGCTGCCATGAAAGTCCGGTGGAATGCTTGCTACGCAATGGGAAATGTATTTAAAAATCCTGCTCTTCCATTAGGTAGGAAAGTTTAACCTCTTCTCTTTGATGGAAATGTTTTTGGACATATAGTCTACATTGATGTTAGAGTTGTTTCCACAATGCTAGCTGACATGGTATTCAAAAGAACAGAAATGTACAGAACACTCAAGTTTAGGGGAATGGTAAAGTGAACCATGGTGTGTGTATTTTTGTTCCCCCAATAGGATATTTTATTACCATTTAAGATTGTTTACAAAAAGTCTTACAATCTAGGAAAATACTTCTGATGGTAAGCAAACTAAAACCAGATATGACATAAATGGGTAGGAAAAAAGACTGAAAGGAAATTATCTTAATGATAATTTCTGCACAAGGTAAAGGATAGATTTTTCTCTGCTTTTATTTTCTAAATTTTGAGCATATATTTGAGCATGGGAAAAACAATGAGCATATATTTTAACATGGAAAAAAACTGTCATGAAAGAAAGAAGATACAAATCAGATATCTCACATGAACCTGTGGTACTGTAGTGAACTGCTGTATAAAAGGGTGTCTGCTGTAGTTGTGACAGGTCCTTGCCTGTCATCAGTGGTTAATAGCTGCTTGGACATGTGGATCATTGCCTCCAGATCCAACTGCCTTTTTTTTTTTAAATCTGTTTGTCTCTGTGAGAAGATTTGAAGCGTAGGGTACGTTTCTGAAGAGAGAACCATTCTGGACCAGCAGAGCAAGCCTCAAATTAGTGAATCTGGCTCTGATCCCCTGTATTGCCAAGAGCAGGCAGACCAGTCAGTTGACAGCCTGGAAGTAGTAGCCACATGGCTTTTCCTGCTGCAGAAATAGCCTTAGGTGAATTTTGGCTTTGGTGCTCACCAAGTCAGGTATCTGGTTGACTGTCTTCAGAGGCATCAAAAAAATGGGAAAGGCTGAGAGAGTCAAAGGAAACTGCATTTTACTTAGTGGCCAATCTTGAGCATTAAGAGCTCCAATACTCCTCCCCACACCCCAAAGGAGTAGGTTGTGAGTAGTAGTAATTCTGATGAGGAAGAAAACAGGTTGATTTTCTAGGGCCAGCAGGGAGGGATAGAAGTCAAAAATCAAGACATCTTCTGAAAATTAGAAAATTGAACCTTTAACTAATCTGAGTACTATGTTCTCCCAGTCACTGCCTAGATAGTACTTTCTTTTTCTTTGCAATAAAGTGCACAACTTGCTATTGTCAGAGGAGTGTCTGGATGCTAATCTGGGTGGGGAAAGGATCTTTTGCCAGTACAGACAAGGCTCGGCATAGTTACAGCTTGCACACTGCTCAGAAGCTTGCAACTGACAGGACAAGTGGGACTGCACACCAGTCAGTGCTGCCCCCACCAGGCCTTGTCCATCAGGACAGAATCCTCTCAGGAGAAGCCTCTTCTAAGTTGCTGAAGTGCCTAATTAGGGGATCAGAGCCAGATTCACTAACTTGAAGCATGCAGGTTTGGGAGTCAGTACTCACTACACACATGGGGGCCCCACAGGCGGTCACCACCATGATCTTTTTGTATTACTAGGATAATAAAATGAAAACATAAAATGAGTAATTTGAACACTGGTGTATATGCTTGCTCTGTTCCCTTCTTCCCGCCCTCACACACTTATATCTAGGCCTATATTTGTTTTAACGACTGTGAATTCTTTCTAGGAACAGCCCCATGGACATCCCAGGCCTACAATGCCCTGACTTCAGTTGTGACATCATGCAAGAACTTCAAAGTGCGCATCAGATCTGCTGCTGCCCTTTCCATTCCGGGCAAGAGAGAGCATTATGGGTCTGTTGACCAGTATGCTCAGATCTGGAATGCATTAGTCATTGCCCTACAGAAGAGTGAAGATACCACAGACTTTTTGGAATTCAAGTACTGTGCCAGTCTGCGGACACAAATCTGCCAGGCGCTAGTTCACCTCCTGAGCGTTGCCAGTGCCTCAGACCTGCCCTGCATCAAAGAAACTCTTGAGCTGAATGGGGACATGGTCCAATCATATATCCTGCAGTTTTTAAAATCAGGAGAAGAGGGAGATGACACCAGAGCACCCCACAGCCCACAGGAAAGAGATCAGATGGTGAAAACTGCCCTGGAGCACGTGAGCGGTATTCAGCCTCTGACTGGGGACTCAGCCCAAAGGGCCATCGTGGGCTTTTTAGAAGATATTCTCACTGTTTATTTTGATTCATCTGGATCACAAGATGCACTCCTAGGATTAACAAATCGGTGAATATTCCATCATATTTTCCAAGTGTCAAGTGGTAGGAGGAAGGCCTCAGCTTGAGCATCAGCTATTTGGGATTTCATTTTAGGGGCAGAAACAATACCACTATTTATTTAGAATGAGTTAACAGTAATTAAAATTTTTTCTTAAAAGGCTCAACCACTTCAGAGGTGGTTCCACTGCATTGGCCATGGTCTAGGTCGTTGCGACCGCTCACTTGTGTCGCCAGGAGCCAAGGAGCTGGGATGTGATGTGAGCTGAGCAAACTGGAGGATTGTGAAAAGTGGTTAGTCACAGAAGATTTGAAAAAAAAAAAAGCAACACAGGAGGAGTTAGGAATTAGAATGTTGGGTATTTTGTCTTTGGGAGTTGTTTTTCTTTTGTAATAAACTAATGAACATAGCATGCCCGTATCTCCTATTTTTATCAAGTTACATTCATAGAATGCTTCAAGCAGAGCAGATATTCAGTTTTCTCTAGGCACAGTTGCATCGGTTGCTGAAACACTGAAGCAGTTTCTTCATGTGGATGAATAGCTGCCATGCCAAGCTCTGCCACCCCCTGCGCGTTTCCCACAATCCAGTAAGCAGAGTTAACTCCTGACAGGCCAGGTCACCTGCTATGACATTAACTTTTAGTTTCCTAATGCCTTAAGAGGGGGCAGTCCCACATGAAAATGTATAGGGTTTTTGTTACCTTTGAATTTGTGCCTTACAAAAAGATTATTTATTTGAGAGATTTTTAAATTATATTTTGATAATACCTAAGCCATTACTAAAGTAAATTCTCCCAGAAGAATTCTTTACATTTGCATTTTGCATTCATTTCTGACCAACAACTTACTAGTCTTGACATCAGCCAGAAATTTAGAGATACGTAAGAACAAAGTAGCATGTTCCACACAAAATTTTAATTGATGTGGGGTAAGTAAGAATCAAGGTACAGCAGGTCCTTAAATAACATCATTTCAATCCACATTATTATGTTGAAGAGAAAAAAATCTATTTGCCCGCTAGGGCCACTATGTGGAGTTTGCACATCCCTGTCTGCCTGGATTTTCTCTGGATACCCTTATTTTCTTCTGCGTCCTAAAGATGTGTGTGATAGGTTCATTGGTGTGTTTAAGTGGCCCCGTCTGAGTGTGTATGTGTGTGTCCTGCAGTGCGAGGGTGTCCTGTCCAAGGTGTGTTCCCACCTTGCAGCCTGAGCTAGCAGGATAAGCTCCATCCACCCTTGACTCTGAACTGGAGTAAGAAGTGAGTTGGAACATGAATGAATGAATACAGATTATTTTTTACTATTAGAAGTGTTTTGGGTCTTTATTTCAAAGGTTGATATTTTTGTGACCAGAAATAAGCAGTAGGAACTTAACTGTCTTATCAGTTAACCCATAATAAATTTTGTTTTCCTGATCCATCATGTTACTTTTAAGTCACGCTTTCCAAGAATCTTACTGGCATGCAGTGAGGACTTTGTCTATATAGAGTGGGGTTTGAGAATGTTGTTTATTGTTATGTAACTTCAAATGTGTTCAAGGATACGTGTTGTCAGTTTTCTCCTGTACTCTTAAGCTGCTCTCTTTCCCCCTCTTAATGTGTCGTTGGTTGTTCAGAGTATACTGGCTAACAGAGGTTGGGCAGCAGAGGGCTCCAAGTCATTGAAGGCCCAACTTTGCAGTGGTAGAGTGCAAGTTTCTTCCAAAGAGTTAGACTAGGAGCACAGTAACAACATCCATCTAGAACATTCTTTAAACTTGCTTTTCTTTGGAAATGATTGTGAAGGTTATAGGAGGGCCCAGAGGAATAGTTGAAATTATACTGACTCTATGATGAATCTTGGAGCTTCCTTCTCTTGAAGAAGTATATTCTTATTGGCAACTTGTTTACTTGATTTTTGTAAAAGTTAAAATGTGACTTATAATTCAAGTTCTTTGAGCTTTCAAAGGTAAGTTCTTGATAAAATATGTGAAATGATTTCTAATGCTTTCATTTTGGTGACTCACTCTCATCTTTGCTTATCATAACAAAAGCTCACTAATTTCTTTTTGGACCTTTTGATTCATAAGGTTTCCAGTCTTTGAAAATATAACCAATTACAGGGGAAGGGCAAGAACATCTAGAAATCCAAGGAATCCAGGTATGGCCTTCTGTTCTGATAGGCTCTGACCCCTCCTCATGGCAGATGTAGCTGTACAGCGGCACCAGGAGCTCCTCTCCTGGCACCCTGGGCTGGTGCCTCCATAGAGCTGCCTTCGTGAAAGGAAGCCACTGAGACCACAGGAGTTAACTCAGATGCTGAAGCAGCAGAAAGTCTGGCTCTTGACTCCAAACTAATTCAGAATGCCAAATTCTGAACTTTCTTTTGATACTTGAAAACAGGTGAAGGGGGGATTAATCCAGGGCAGATGGTCAGATCCTTCATTCCTTAAACTGACAACATTAGGAAACATCACTGATCTCCTGCTTTGAACCTTTCCTGTGACCACTAAAAGAAACCCACTATTTCCTGCCTACTTCCAGAAAGCCATAGTCAAAGTGTGCGTTAATGGTCATATGACAGCTAGCAAGTAAGTTGTAGAGCCAGCATCCTGGTATACAGTGAGGACAGACAGAAACCTCCCCTGGGACACCTAAAGCATCCTCACTTTTGATACTTTACATGAGTACAGACCATAAGCTACACCACCATCTTTCCAGCTTCTAGAAGAGCTGAGCGAGTTGTAGTCACTCTGGTCCATTCTACCTTCACTTCATAAACAGTACAGTGGTTAAGGGCCTGGGCTTAAATCCTGGCTCTGTTTTCTATCTGAACATCACTTAAGCTCTCATTTGAAAACTGGAGATAATAGTGTCTCCCTCATAAGGATATTATAAAGATCATATTACTTAGTATGCGGCAAGTCTTTAGAACAGCTTCTGGTACTCAATAAATATTGGATATTTATTTACCTTGAATTTTTAGAGCACTAGGAAGAAATGCTGTCAGTGCACCGTAAGGGTTCATGATGACCAGATTCCCCTGACTGCACTATTAGGTGAGATGTTAGCTTAGATGCCTCAAGTAGAATAGTACCACGAATCCCCATTTACCCCTCAGCTTCAACTAGTATCAACAGTAGGGCACTGTTGTTTCATCTATTTCTCTTATTATTTGGAAGCTAATATCACATATTCCATACCTAAATATTTCAGTATGTGTCTTTAAAGGGTAGTGATCGTTCTTTTTTTTTTTTAAGATTATTTATTTATGCTTACAGAAATGGGGTACAGGCCAGAGGTGTGGTGGGTGAGGAGTAGAAAAGGCAGATCTACTGAATACACTGCTGAGGGGAGCAGTAGGCGGGTCAGGAGAGATCTGCCACGCCATGTGCTTCAGCTCCCTGGCCGGGAATTAAACTCATGCTGCAGTGTGGCTTTGGAGAACTTTATAATGTGGTGCTTTAATCCATTGTGCCATCAGGGAGAGCTCAATGATCATTCTTTTAAAAATAATTGTAGTACCATTATTAGCACACATTAAAAATAGTATAGGAGAGACACCCCAGGACCTGACAGAAATAGCTATGCACTTTGCCCTGCCTCCAAATCCCTCATGGGCAAGAGAAAGGACTAGATGTGTGAGGAGGCATGCATTTAATGTGAGTAGAAACTCCTTTTCTACTTGTGCTTCATGACTGAGGGCCAATTTTCAGATTGCAGATCTAGTTTACAGACACTTCAGAACTATCTCTGGTTTTTCAGGACAACAGCAACTTTAACTTATTTGCTCTCATCAAATGTACTTGATAAGAGTTTCAGGAGTGGATCATGTATGTGTAAGGCATTTGGCAAGGTACCCACTGACACATAGATCTCGTATTTTGATGTCCTCCCTAGACTTAGCATAAGATCACTGGAGGGGAATTTGGGGAAGAAGTGTCTATTTCTGGAGTAAATCAGGGTCCTCAAGTCTAAAAAGATCCTTAGCGCCAGTGCACAAGGACATTACAGTAGGGGTTCAAAGTCAGATAGTGCATATTCGTTTGGGGTTTCTGTAACACTCAGGCTACAGCACTGAAATGAGTAATAGCTCACCGGGGAGGAAGGTGGCACTACAGTCCCTGTGGGGGCATTCCAAAACAAGCAGCTTGTGTCATTTGCGAACTCCTTCCCTGGAGAATTACTGCTTTGCAACCTATCCTGTGACCAACTTACACTATAAGAATGCAGGTGTATTTTTAATTAGAAATTCTGTTAAAATGTCAAATAAGAAGCCTCAGCAACTCTCCCGCCCACCTGTGACTATGCAGGGGTTTCTTCTCACAAAGCTTTTCCCTTTGCAAAGCCACCAGTGGAAGCTCTCTGCCTGCCTGTGTGGGTGCACCTGTCTCTTATTTCCTTTCTCCTTGTCCTCATAAACCTGTCTTTTAAATGTAAAAAAGGAAATCTCAAATGGTCATTTTTATGGATGCTTGTTGATAAAAACTCAATGAACTTTATTGCTTCAAAAAATTTTAATCAAAATAGTTATTTTATTAAAGTATAAAGTATATCTACCATGACAGTGATTTCCCTTAAAACACCATAACCAAGACGTCTAGACCATTCTGTTGTTACCACTTTTATCTATCACAGTATAAAATTTAATAGGCAATGGGATTAAACTAAAAGAATTTTTCAAAACCGTTCCAAATCTCCGAGAGACTGAATTTACAAATTATTTACAGAAAAACAGCTCAGAAAATATTAAAGTTAGCTGTTGGTTACAATGTAGATATACCAAAATCAGCAGTTTTCACAGAAGTAATTTTTATGTTAAAAGTGATTTTTATGTTAAGCCATTTATCATAACAACAAATTGTGAACTACTTGGGAATAAATTTAAAGCCTGTGTAGGGATTTTGGGGAAAGTAAAATATTTTACTGAAGTTCCTAAAAATGACCCTTTTAAGGGGAGAAAAGGTATATCTTGGTCCTAGCTAGGACTCAATATTCTGAAAAGACCACATCTTTCCAAATCTATATATTTAACTAAATTCCCATCGATTTCCCAGTATTTTTTTTTTTTTTAATGACAAAAGGATCCCAAAGTTCACCTAGAAAAGTAAAGGCAAAAATTCAGAGCAAGGAATCAGGCTTTTCAATACCACACTGGGGGGGAAAAGAGAATTTCTTCCTAATTCTCTACTTTGGTAAGTTCGTGGCGCTGTGTGTTAAATATCTTCCATTCTCCTTCCAGTCTCACCCAACCCTGTCTCTCCCACAGAACACAATGTAGCTCTGCACCCAGACAAAAGACAAGGAGCAGTTTCAGAGGAAAGAGGAGCAGGAAGTGCAGGGAAGGAAGGAGAAGTCAGGACACTCACTGGCTTTAACCTTTCCCTCTGTTCTCTCCTGGCCCAGACTCCAAGACAGACCAGGACCTGCATCCCAGATGCACGGGGACAAGTGCCAGGGGAGCTCTACTTCTGGCTTTCGGAGGGGCAGGCAGGCCCATTTATACCTGAGAGGGGGTGCGGTATGCTGGTGCCTCATTCCCACACCAGCCCCTCGGCAGGCAGCTGGCACAGAAGTGGTTGTGGCAGCCAGACAGGCAGTCAAAAGCTTTGTGTAACGAGCTCTCTGGGCCTTCTTACTTGACCTGGCAAAGTGAGTTTTTGTTAATAGGACTCTGACATCAGAAGGAAGTTTGAAACTTTGAGAAGTCACCGTGAAGGGGAATGTTTGAGTAAGTATAATAGACTGTTTTACTTTTCATCATAAGCTTTTTATAACATCTATAGCCATAGAGGAGGGAAAAAACTTGTTATCTGATGATGTCTTCAGTGATTCTAGATGGTAGTACACATGAAAATTACAATATAAAGAGGAAGGGCTGATAGATCTCTTTGGAAATAAGATTTCCACTTTTAACTTAAGGTAATAAAATACTAATCCTAAACACTGGAAATTTAAGTGTTTATAATACCTAAAGGAAACCACATTCAAAAGTTATACAGAAAAATGTAGTAAAATTTAATCAAAATGGAAAACCAAAATAATGAAGACAGGAAAGGGAAAACAGAAATAAAAAAACATAGGGAGCAAATAGAAAAAAAAATAGACTTAAATCCACACATGTCAATAATTACATTAAACCCAAAAGATCTAAATATATTAAAAGACAAATTATCAAAATATTAAAAAAATGGACAACTACATTATAGTTGTCCATTTAAAATATGAGTAGTATGAGTCAAAAATAAAAGAACAAAAGAGAAAAAGTATTCCATGTAAGTATGAATCAGAAAAAGGAGAAGTAGCTGTATATCAAACAAAACAGACTTCAGAACAAGGAAACTTACGAGGGAAAAGCAGGGACACTGTGTTATGATAACAAGGGGACATAAGTCTTAAATGACTATGTAGCTGAAAACAGATCTTTAAAATACATGAAGTAAAATCTGAAAGGAGAAATAACAAATCCGCAATTTCAGCCGGAGACTTCAAAGCTCAATCTTTCCTCAGTAACAATCGAACAGATGGGCCATTATTCTGGATCATAAGACAGATCTCAAAAATATTTTTTAAAAATTGGAATCATACACAGTATGATCTCTGACCATAATAATTAAGCCAGAAATGAATAACTGAAAAATCTCAAAAAATAATAGAAAATTAGAAAATATTTTAAACAGTAATATATATATATGTATATATATACACACACGCACACACACACACACACATATATATGTATATAGCATCAAAATGTACAGCTGAAAAGGAAATAAGAGGAAGAAACCCCTAAGGCAAGTAGGAGGGGGAAAATGCTGAATGAAGCAAGTCACTCACAAAAGGGCATATGCTCTGATTCCATTCACATGATATTATGGAAAAGGTAAAACTATTGGAACAAAAACCAAAGCAATGCTTGCCAGAGATTGGTTTGGGCAACAATTGGACAACAAGGGGTTGTTAGGGTGATGGATCCATTTAGAATCTTGTTTGTATGGTGGTTACATAGATTAGTTAGCAAAGCTCATGCAACAGTATACTCTCCCCAAAAGTCCAGTTTACTGTATCAGAATAATGTATTAAATATCAAATAGTATTTACATTAAATAATTTTTTAAAACTCTCATACACATGTGTCTCTCCCTCTTCCCCCACCTCTGTTTTCCTCCTTGGGCAGACAGTGCCTGTTCACATCAGATATCCATCACCCACAGAATGCCAGGTAGGTATATTAGTGCTAAATAATTTTTAACTGTATGAATTTTGAGTGCAGTCATGTTGGTTTACAGCACCGTTTGTGATTCAGAGGTCGAGGTTCACACCCACAGCCTCCACTACAGTCCACTGGACCCTCCATACTTTGGGTCCACCCCCACTCTGCCCTCATTGCCACAGGTGTAGGGTCAAATTCCTAGTGTTTGGTTTAGTCTGTTTTGTTTCTTTCTATTTCACATCTAAATAAAATCATCTGGCTAAATATTTTTTAATATAATTTATATTTAAAATTTATAATTTTTAAATAGTTTATTCAATATGAATCCCTTGTATTCAAAATATAATGCAATCTTGTGGCTAATTATAATCATAACTAACTTTGGCTATATTGTATTAACTAAGCACAGCAAAGATCCTGGATAGATCTGAATGCATTTATGACTCTCAGATCATCCTATTATGTACAAGAATATTTTTCAGCTATGTATATTACTTTAAATTCTTTTTAAGATCCTTTGGCAAACATTTCTTTAAAAAAGTACAGACATGATGGGATCAAAAACGGGGTGGGGGGAGGGAAATGTACGGGATTATGGTGATGGCACATGGGTGACTTGGTGATGGGAAACCCGCGGGGATTACAATTGAGATGGAAAAAAATGTACAAAATGATGTAAAAATAAACTTTTGTAACAACAACAACAAAAAAGTACAGAATGTAGCAAGCAGCACGTCCCAGAGAGCAATTGTATAGGTAAATTATAGCAGTGTAAGGCAATGACCAGCAGATGGGGACAGAGGACACAAGGTTATTCGAGCTCAGGGCTTTTACCGAAGCTATTTCTCAGAGTCAGAAGTTGCAACCCCTGGGTGTCAGGTTATTCTCATTTGAACACTACTTCTGGAACTTGGCTGCGCATTGGAATCACTTGGGGAATGTTAAAAAAATAATAACGGATCCTGTGTTCTTGCCATGGGGGGGGGGGGGGTTTTACAACCTGTACAGGTGTTTCTAATTACAGCAAAACTTGCTGCCTGCCACCTTAGAACTTGCAACCATCACTTGTCTTGAGTTAGCATGTTTCAGAATCACCTAGAGAATTTGTGAAAGCAGGCCTAGGCTGCTATAATCTTCAGTCTTCTGAAAGCCAGCACAAACTGAAAGGGTGATGTATTCAAAGTAAGTGGTTAAACATATAACCAGGACTAAACCTGATAAAGTCTCATAGTAGTTGCAAATTTAGTAGAATGACTACAAGCTTTAAATGATTAAGGAAATGTTATAGGAGAAAGCACTAGCTATGAACTGAATCTTGTCCTAACAATGAGAGTTCAGATAGCTGAGCCCCAGATGAGCTCACCTATCTCAAAGCAGGCCCCCAATTCAGGACAGGCCGTTTGTCTCCCCAGAGACGCCCAGGCTTTCCCGTGGCATGCTCAGAAGAGTTTAGAGTCCAACATTCCATGGGAGGATTAGAAATAAGTAGAGCTTGAGCCTCTGGATTATAATCTTCGTGGGGTGCACACCCCAAATTTGTTTTTAACTCACTTAAAATTTGTTAACCAAGGGGTTCAAGTTATTTTTTTAAGTTTTTTTAAAAAAAGATTTATGCATACAAGAACTGGGATGTAGGCCAGAGTTGGGGTGGCCCCAATGAGAGGATTCACCAGAGAGACTGGGGGGGTAAAACAGTTCTATCTACTGAAATCCATGGCTGAGGGGAGCCAGGGTCGAGAAAGGAGGTCTGCTGCACCAGGTGGGTCAGTTCCCTGGCCAGGCCTCAAAATTGTGCCACAGTGGCTGCTGATAGCTTGATAGCGCTGTATCTTTAGCTCCTGCACCACCAGGGAGGCCACAGGTTCAACTTATTTTAATATTAGAGCCATTACAGATTAGTTTTCTATATAACATTTCTTGATTTTTCCACATAAAAGTAATGAATCTTTTTTGTGGAATATTTGGAAAATACAAAACAATACTTATATGCAAGTAAAAAATAGTTTGTGGTAATCTCTGTAGTTTTGGTATGTTTCATCGGACGTTTTTCATGACCCCTGAATTTGTGATATGAGTGCATGCCATACGTGTGGTCTCAGACACACTCCAGGCCAGTGTGTGTGCATGTTGCACTCTAGAAATCAGCCTATAGATTGTGACCACAAGCTATATTCTCTGCAGCTTCCTATCTCTGTAAGAGTATATTGTAATTGCTACATACTCTTCTAAAACATGACTTTAGTGACTGGATAATAGTCCATAGTATTAACAGACCATAATTTAACCAAGTCTCTCTTGTTGGATGGTGCTTTCCAATTGTTGACTTAGGTGTGAGTCTTTAATAGATGTTAGAACTATAATGTGTGATGTGAGACAGAGATTAAACGTTATGGCTCTCCAAGTGGTTGGCCATTGTCTCTGCACCACTGGCTTGATAACCCACTGTCCCATCCCTGGGTTTCACATGCCTCCCTGCACAGACCACACTCCTGCATTCCTGCAGGACTGTATGTGGGCTTCTTGTTCTATTCATCCCACTGCTCCTCTTTCCTCCTGTGGCTCCCAGGCTTCTTTAACTGTTAGGTTTTATAACAAAGGTCAGTAGGCAGATGGCCAACCAGGGAAGACAGGTTCTAGGTTCCTTGACTGGATGTAGGGCTTGCCGTCACCTTTTGCTTGGGAGTCCCAGAAGCAGCTAATTGCTACAGAATATTTAATATTGACATTTAAAATGCATCTAGGGGACCTCCCTGGTGGCACAGTGCGTTAGTGTGCAGCACTATGAAGCTGTCCACAGCCACTGCAGCGTGAGTTGGATCCCCAGCCAAGGAGGTGACCCACATGGCATGGCAGACCTCTTCTGACAGCCCACTGCTCCCCTCAGCCATTGACCTCAGTAGATCTGCCTGTTCTGCTCCCCACTCTGTCTCCTGTGAGTCCTTTCACCTCCCTGCACTTCCGGCCTGTAACCCAGTTCTTGTGTGCATAAATAAATAAATCTTTAAAACATATCTATTTAAGTGGCGGGGGGATGTTTTGAAGATGGATGCAATAACTCTTGTTTCTATCTGCAGTTGTCATCCTTAAGAACACCCACTATAGCAGCAGCCTGAGAAACGGGGGTCCTAGGAGCACCAGGCTTCAGTCACTCTGCACAGTGAGCCCACACTGCTGCTCTATTTGAGTTCTTGTGTCTGCTTTACGAAGTTGTTCTGTCTTCTTGCTCTCTTGTCACCTTGTCAGCTGTCACTCTGACTAGTAGCACTTTCTTGGGATTTTTTATTACTGATCAGCTGTGGCTTGTAAAAGCCAATAATTAAGCTTGGCAACAGTATTAGTCGCTACCATGTACTGGATTCCTATTTTGTGTCAGACTCTAGTTAAATTCACCTCTAATTCTTACACAACGCTGTATGTAGGTAATATTATGGCCCTCATTTTTCAGAGATGAGAATTTTTTTCAAAGCGAGTTATGATAGGATTTTATCTAGGGTGGATAGATGAGATCTGAAGCTTGAAGGCATCTCCTCTGAGGAAAGGCTGAATCTCTAGTCAAGATTAGACCTCCCACCACGACCACCCTCCAGTATCCCCTGTTAAGTATGTGCATTCACAACCTTTTCGTCAGGGGCGGAGGAACTCCAGCCAAGAGAGCCTGGCCCACCACTCCCCAAGTCTACATTTCTACCCCTGAACTTGAGATCATATTTTCAGCTACCTATCAGAAACATCTATTTGGGTGTCTGCATGGGAACTTTTGTTCTGTTTGTGATTATTGACAATGGTCCCGAGAGGGAACAAAGGAAAACTTTTGTCTTCATGTTAGGAAGTTTTCTGGGGGAAAAAAAATTGTAATTTTCTTGTAAAGAATCAACATACCAGAACCAACATACATCTTAGTTTAAAATAAATCCTGGGCCAAAGATGATTACCAAAGCAGCAAGAAGAGAACATCTTCACATATTGAACTTGTTTTAACATGTCTGACTGATAAAGCAGTTGAGCTAGCTAATGGTAACCACATCATAACACCTCTAAATATGATGTCAGAGAAAAATAAGCTATTCAGTGATAAGCTTGACTTCTGTTGTCACAACCGTGGAGCTGGGCAGAGTTGGTCCTGCTTTGACAGCAGGTGGAGGGCGAGGGGTGGAGGAGGCAAGGATATGGAAGGCCTGAGCCTGGGTCATCAACCTGGCCTGTTGTGGAGGGTGTGGTAACCACCAGTTAGAATGACATCCTGACACCAAATGTTATCTTTCCAGCTCTCCCAGATCAGGCAAAATGGGCCCCATTCTTTCCCCTAGGGAAGAGTGCCCCAGAGTCCAATGAGGGGACCTTGCAAATCCCACCCCACCAGGGCCTCACTCACCTATGACAGCATCCTGTGTTGAGACCAGTGGGCAGATGGGGAACAGGACCCTTTGTCCATTAAGTCTGGTGTAACAGTATCTAATTTAAACAGAGAAATTGTTCAAGTAGGCTACTTGTAAAGATGAAGCACTCCTAGAAGCTGTTCTGATAGTGGCCAACCCTCAACAAGTCCTGCAGAGCAGAGCAGAAGCTGTGTGGCTTAGGGTGAGGAAGGGGCTCCCTGGCTACCCTTTCCTGTAAAGCACCTCTTGCACGCTAAGTCAACATATACAGGCCTGTATTGTCCACCTGTATTGTCCAATCTTCCCAACAATCTTTGTGATGTGTTAAGTTATTCCCACTTTATAGATGAAGAAAGGGAGATTCCTAGGAGTTAAATAACTTGCCAACGATCATGCAATCAGTAAATAACAAACCAGGACTTGAGTCCACACAGATTCACCTTCCAATGCATGCTCTTCCTGTGCACTACCACCTGCCTCTCTGAGTTACTTCCAGGTCCGAAAGCCTGGGGTTCCTGCCCCAGCGCCTGTGGCCTTGGTTAGCTGCAATGCTCAGCGCATAGCGTGACTACAGGACTGAGTGAAATGACTGAGCCTCTAGCAGATTCTAATGAGGCCTAAGTACATGTGAGCTAGAGTTGTTGTTTTTGCTCTGATCCTTATCCTCCCCTCCCGGTGCTCTAGTCCTATCACCTATCGCATGTTTATTTGGCTATCTTCCCACCAGACTGCGAGCTGCTTGAGCATTAGCATCATGTCTTAGTCACCTTTCTGTCTCCCTCACCCACACGGGGTCAGACATACAGCGGGCTCTCTGTAAGGATCTGCTGAATGAATTGTGAAGACATGAAATATCCCATTTTATAGCTGAACAAACCAAGGCCTGCCAAGGGGACAGTGACTTACCCTAGATGTTGTTGCTAACCAGGAGCACAGTAGGGTTCAGGCCTTGGATTCCTTATCCATATAATGTTCCCGCTACATAGTCGTTACTTCAAAATACAAAATGTAGTTATCTTCAAGGCTGTTTTCTTTACATATATACCATGTTTCCCTCGGGTCTCCCCAACTGTGGTTTTCCTGATAATTTTGGACCTCTCGGGAAAACTTTCACCCAGCTTTGCTCTCAGGTGGAGTGAGCTATGACATTAAATCAACATAGTTCACACACACCCCCACATCACCCATAACCACAAGGGAAACAGAGAACCCATCAGCGCACAACTGACAGCCAGCTGGCCTCCCTTTGCAGTGCTCCTGCTGCTTGTAGGAAATAAAGAACATCCAGGTGGGCTGAGTCGTGGAAAGGAACTCACAGGAGCTTCCCGCACAAGCTCTGCAGCCCTGCAGCCTCCGACGGCTTCAGAGGCAGGGCAGCCATGCTGGGAGAGAAAAAAGAGGGCAGCTCTGTGGGTAGAGGCGTGTGGTGTTTATAGCTGCTTCAGTGGGCAGGCAGTTACCCTCCTACACCGGAGGTTTCTGGCTAAAGAACAGACAAGGGACATTCCACTCCACGTGGGCCCTTGGAAAATGGGTTTTTGTCATTTATCTTTGGGTAACGATGCTTTGCCTCCAGTTACAGAAGTACTGTCCCACCCTATCCCCGCTTCATGCCAGACCCTACTGGCACTGGCACCCACAGCAGATGAAGTGAAGCACCCTGTGCCTGAGACTAGGGCGCACAGCTGGATGTCGCATGTGTGAAAGTCCCTGTCCCAGGCAGGCAAGCGGAGCGGGGCCTGCTGGCTGCCCAGAGGTGCCATTGAAACTCCAGGTTGCTACCTGACTCCTGCTCCTGTGCAAGCTCCACTCCTTCACCCCTGCTTTCATCACCTTCCTGTGCCCACCAAAACAAATGCCAAGTGCTCTGTGTCAGGCAACTGCAGAATTGGAGGGGCCTATACAATCTGCAGAGTGAGAGGTCCCTTGAGGGGCTGCCAGGCAGGAAAAGCTGGCAGCTTTACCAGCTTCAGATGGAGGAGATGCTGGAATGAATGTCACAGAAAGAAAGAGCATACCCAAAGGCCTGTTCCATTTGACTCCATTTTTGAGCAAGTTTTATTATACTAAAGACATCAGGGAAAATACCAGGATGAATACATTGGTGGTGGGGGTGGAGTGGAGTTGGTGGAGCTGGTGGGGCCCACAGGCAGCCTCTCTGCACTTCTCAGCCCCCTTGATAGCTACCTCCTCCAGGAAGCCTGCCTTAATCTGTCCTGCACCCTGACCCTCGGCCCACTCAGACCTGCCCCCCACCCCTGTTCACTGACCTGTACAGACTCATGCCCTCCCCAACAAGAAGGATGTGACCCTCCCTGGGAAGACAAGAGGTCACTTAATTCTCCTTGCTGTCCTGAGTGCCTGACACAAGGTGATCAGTAAACCATTACTGAACTGAACCTTGCAAAAACCTCCAGATTGTCAAATTATCAAGACTTGAAGTTCTGATCATTCCTGCAGTACCTTTTTAGGTAGTAGGTGATCACTAAGAGCATCTGCTAACCTTTGTCTCAGTGAAACAAACACCACCCCCTACCATGTCCCTCCAGCCCCTTGGTAATGGGCTGCTCTGCTGGGCAAAGCCAGGGGTAAGTGTCTGCAGGCCCTCCTCTGCTAGTGCACCACACCTGCATTCTGACTGGCACCCATCTTCCCTCCTTCCCAGGCTGGCCCCTTGCTCTTCTGTGTGGGGTGCACCCTGCTGGTTCCTGGTTGGGGGCAGCAGTTAGTTCTACCGCAGATGATGCAGATCAGAAAAAGGGGCATCAGAAAAGTGCTTCTCCAGCTCTTCAGATGCTGGTTCTGATCCAGTAGATCTGGGTTGGGGGCCAATATTCTGCACACCTACCCAGCTCCCACGCGAGGCCCTTGTGCTGCTCTCGCCATCCTTTGACTAGAGGTTACCAGTCTCCACCCAGTTGTCTAAGCCAGCAAAACAGTGCAAACTGTGTAAGCAGCTGTTGTCTTCGTCACTGTTCTCATTAAGTCAGCTTCTGTGCTTTCACGTGTATATAGGTGTTTTTGAAAAGTCTCTGTGTCTTTTAAAGAAGAGTACCCATTTGCACCCTCCCCGCCCACCCCTCCATCTCTGCACCTGGGCCTGTATATTGAAGTGGAAAGGAAAGGAGAATGGGTGTTAGTGACATTCATTCCATTCCCAGCTCTGCAGGTGCCTAGAGCTCTCGGGACCTCTGTCTCCTGTCCTATAAAGTGGGGTGTATGGTGCCTGGTTTGTCTATTTCAGGAAGAAAGTGGGGGATTGCAGAGAGCAGGGATTTTCTAATGTCAGAATGAATTTCTAGTTCTGCTTTGCTATACCAGGAAAAAGTCACCTTGCTTCTCTGAGCCTCACTTACTCATTTACAGCTCGAAATGGAAATGTATAAGGGCTATTTAAGTGTGAGTGTGTCAAGCCTAATGTCTACTAGATGGGCCACAAATATAGGATTCATCCACACCCAAAGGGCTGTTGAGGGGATTAAAAAGACCTTCCAAGTAAGAGCTCCCTGTTCATCCCTCTCCAAATGTGAACCCCAGCCTCCCCCCACCCTTCCTGCCTCCCTTGTTTTCCTTGTTGCTTATCACTATCTTTTCCCTTATTTGTCTTTTGCATTATCTCTCTCCCCAATAGCTAACTATATGAGCAGTAGGGAAGTTTGCCTGTGCTTCATTAGTTTAAGATCAGGGTCTACAACCACCTCTGGCACACACATCTTTGTTGGAAGCGTGCAATGGCACTGCACTGGGTGTTGTGCTCTTGTGGTATCACAGGCCATTTCTTCCACACCTCTGAGGCTAGTAGGATGCACGTGTATAGGCATGAAGCGGTTAGGAAAAGCCCAGCAGGAAACAATCCAAGCTGAGGCTGTTGGGGGACAAGAGACAGGGAGGTAGCTTATAATAGGATGTGCAGAGCAATTAACCCAGCAAAGAACGGCTGGGTAATAAGGGGAGAGTCCTCTGGGTGGCCCTCAAGTGGAATATTATTCCCTTTTCTCCTCCTTAAGTCTAGACACAATGGATGAATCCTGCTCTCTCATAAACCAGCAGAGTCCCTAAGAAAGCAATCCACCAGATGTCAGTACTCAGCCCCCAGAATTCACCCCACTTTCCTTCCACTGCACCTTCTCAGCTCTCTGGGTACCTCATTTCTTGATTCCTGGAACAGTTGCCTCTGTTCCCACTGGCCCAGTCTCCATGACCAGTGCAGACAGTGCAGGACCCTCACTCCAAGGCCTGATCTTGATTTAATATTCACCCTCTAGTTCCATCCCTCACTTGGGGTAGAGGCCCAGCCCAGAAGGGATAGCACAGGCTAGTGGGCCAGAACACTGGCTTCAGGTAATCTGGCTCTGGTTCAAACCTTGAGTCCACAAATGACTAAGCAACTTTAGTCAAGTGATCTGAGCCTCAGTTTCCCCTTTTGTGAACTGTATGGATAAGCATTATCTTGCAAGGGTATGGTCAGCAACGATCCTCAAAGTGTGTTCTTTGGAACATCAATCCCAAGAGAGGCAAAAGAGTTTCATTTTCCATGTGAGTGTGGCAAATGTTGAATATCACTTCACCCTGTTGGTATTTGTCAAATAACTTTAGAATAAGTAAGCTCTGAGAAACCCTGTAAAAGAATCTGCTTAACACAGCCTTTTCCAGGTAGTCAAAACTTTTAGGAAAGGAGCACCTGTTAGCATGCAGTGGGGCCAGTGTTCTGGGTAATAATACAAAAGCTGTTTGGGAGGATTAAATTAGATGCTAAGCAGAGTTCCTAGAAGGTGCATAGTGGGCAGCCTTCAAGTATGAATGCCTTTTACATGTCTCCCTGCAGGTCAGCCATGTTTATTCAAACCTTTCTCCTCTCTGCTACAAAAAAAAGCATTGAAGTTATTGTAACCAGTAGTTTTCCAGGAAACTTCTGTTGACCTGTTTATTGAAGTTAACAATTTATGCAACTTTGAAGCTGAAATATTGAGGGTTCTGCCCCCCTGTTTATGAAGAACACTCACTCATGGATTCCTGTGTGTGTGTGTGTGTGTGTGTGTGGTAGGGGTGCGGGTAGGGGGGAGGGGACCGGTCAGATCCGCCCAGCAGGAGGTGGTGAATTCAGTTGGGTAACTTGCCCGGAGTGGCAAAGTCTGACTTCTTTCTAGTAACAACCCTATGTTTCGAGTAACGAGCTAGTGAGGCCTGCCTGCCTCCAGATTCATCCTTTGGGAAAAGGCTGAGAAGCTGTATGCCAAAATCCTTCTGAATTGTCCCACTTGGGAAGGCTACTTCTGGAATTACTGTAAGGAGACCAGCTAAAATTTCAGAGAGAGAGTGTGCCTAAGGGCATTATTCTTCACACAGCCCAGATGCCCAACAGCCCAGGTGATGGCTAAATTCATTATGGGGCTTCTGTGCATTAAATAGCCACGGTCATTTAGAAAAGTTGTGAATGATGTGTGGACTTGCTTATATTTTAATGTTAAGGAAATAAAACAGGCTATGAAAATAAAATGTATATATTTTAATAACTGTTATATTGTTGTATAAGGAAGAAAATTAACCCAGTGCCTTAGGAGGGTCATTTCTGAGTGGTGAAATAATGAGGGATTTTTTCAATTTGTTTTTCTATGTTTTCTCCTATAATTCTATGTTTTTCTATATGCCAATTTTATATAATAGTGATCAGTGAAAGGTAGACTTTAAAAAACAATATTTATTTATTGATGCATACAAGAATTGGGATACAGGCCAGAGGTTTGGAGTGGGTGAGAGGATTCATCCAAGACAGAGTGGGGAACAGAACAGGCAGATGGAGTGAAATACACTGCTGAGGGTAGTAGCAGTCGAGATACGAGCATTCTGCTGTGCCATGTGGGTCAGCTCCCTGGCCAGGGATTGAACTTGTGCTACAGTGGCTGTGGACAGCTATTGACACCCATATGTACAATAGCTGTGGACAGCTACTGACACCAATCTATATTGAACAGAAGTGTAGGATGATTATCTGGCAGTATTAAGTGGCCATCTAAGGTTTGAGGTCCTGGATTTAAGGGGAAAGCCCCAGTGAGGTTGCATATTTTTTGAGAACCTCTTTTAGCTACAGGGATTAAGCCAAGTAAGCAGAGATTTAACCAGAGTTGTGGTTTTGCCAAAGGAGTGAGATAAAGTGAGGCAGCAAAGAGAGCGGAAGATAAGCAAGAAGCAATTCAGGTGGATAGTTCTAGGATTTGAAAGTGAGTTTGTTAAGAAAGCCTTTTTGGACTTTACAAAATGAATTTTGAATGAGATTGAAATGTGCGTTAAGGTTGAAATCATATCATTGCCATCCTTGTTCGGAAGCTGTCCTGAGGGTGTTTGTCTGGGCTGGTTCAGGTGTAGACAGAGGAGGTCCGACTTGACTTAAATTGTTGTTGAGCCAGTGCTCCACCTGAGAGCTCAGGACTTTCCTTCCTCCGGAAGAAGCCTTTTGAGACAAATCTAGGGGTCAGTCCAAAGCTCAAGACTTGCAGCTCAACTTATAAAGCCCTTTATAGCATGACTTGCATAAGTAAACAGTTGGTTTCCCATTTCGGTGAAAGGACATATTTGTTTTGAGACTGCTCTGGCCCTGGGCACTCACTGGGGTGCAGGAAAACATCACAGCTCCTCTCCTGACACTGTCTTGAAACCACCAGGGCAGTGTGGACCTTTCAAACACACAAAGCCAACTTACACTGAAACTGACACACCAGTACTCAGCTTCCCTGGGCAGTTTGGAGCCTGCCTGTCTCCTCCTTCCTCAGGACCTGGCCTCCTTTCCACTCCTTGTCGGGTGCTCCGCGATGCTCACTTGTCGTTGATGTCAGCAATGGTAACGGTTAAGTGGAAACACTCTGCCCATTCAGATGCCTCCCTTTCCTGGCCGACCCCACTGTGAAAGTGCAGTGCGCCTTCCAGTGTTTCTGCCAGGGTGTGTGGCTAGAGGCATAGGGTGAAAGGTAGATCGTAGAATCGCCTCACTTCCTTTCCACCACTCTAAATTTTGGTGGTCTTGGCTCTCAGAGGAAGCTGTCCTTGGAAAAACTCAGAACAGTTAGATCTCAACCCAGAGATAATAAATAGTGCCTTTAGGTATAAGAAAGGCGTAAGTGTGTGCATATACATCTGTGTGTACGTGTACATCTGACTTTATCAAGATGTATACTTCAGAGATGTACTCTTTACCATACATACATTACAGCCCAATAAAAATATGTGTGGTAAAGCAGAATCCTACGTTATGTTCTAGCTGGTAGATTTAGGGTGGGGACAAGGAAGAATGCAGTTAGCTGCTTTCAGATTCTAATGTTTGATGCCTTTGACAAGTGGACATCAAAATTGCCAATTGTCATTTCAAAAAGAAAAAAAAAAAAGAACAGAACAATAAAAGGCAAGGCACTCCACCCCCTACTCTTGCCTCAATCCCAACACGAGATTTAAAAAAGAAAATCCCAGGAAATTCCAAGCACGAATACCTCCCCAGATAAGACAGAAATGGAAGAAAACCAAACTTTTTAAGGTAAGCATTTTGATCTTCATGCAAACATGGAGTTAAGCTCGGGACAGCTAAGCACAATTACACAGATGAATTCATTGTGTGAAATGGTCACCGAGCGTAGAGAATGTCAGAGCAGTTCAGAGTCCAAGCTCCATAGGGGTCACACCTGAACCTGCTGAGGTGAGCACATGGGAACCTCAGTGTGCATTCATCCTTGACCATTCTTTCTCATTTATCTCAGACTTGCTCATTGGGGTGTCTTCAGGAAATGCAAAGTGAATGTCCATAGTGATGTTTGAAAACCTGCAGGGTTCCGAAGCATGTGAAACTGAAAATATAAATTAAAAATATTTGGACCTTAAGATAATGATATGCTTTTTATAGCCCTTTACCCTGCAAAACAGCTTTTGTCAAAGAGAGAGACTGGCATGGCAGCTGCTGGATTTCATCTCAGTTTGCCCAGGAGTCCTGGGACTTGCTCTTGCTTCCCAAACTCTGGGCCTCCCCAGCCCTGCAAATTGAGGAATTTGGGCTACACAGTCCTTCTCTCCAGTTCTGAGGCTATAATAACTCAGTAGCATTTGGAAATTCACCTCCAGGGTTTTATTTTAAGCAAATGGGAATGATTTTTTGTATTGTAAATGTTTATGATGATGCAACTGATTGACCTACCAACCCACTGCTGGAAAGAACTCAGTCTTTGTTTTAACACCTGTCCCCATTTCTACCAATAGAAAATTCTAAACTTACCTGTTATCTTTGGCCATTGTGAATATGTGAAATTCAGTACTACAAAGGAATTATGTTATTGAGAGGATTCTCCATGTTTATGATCATAAAATATTTACACTGAAAGTATTTAGCAAGCATGGAACCTGGAGAGGTTCATCAATTTGCCCAAGGTCATACAGGGCATGGGGAGGGGAGTAGCAGTGGAGGGACAGGACCAAAATACAGGTCTCCTCACCCCAGGACTCCGCAGGTGCCCTTCAGAGGTAGTGAAGTTCACCTTTTGGGCTCATATTTCCCTATACCCTTACCAGGGAACGGAAGTGTTGAATTTTAATTTTTTTTTTAAAGATTTATTTATTTATTCATACAGAACTGGGGTACAGGCCAGAGGCTCAGGGGCGGTGAGAGGCTTCACCAGAGACAGAGTGGGGAGCAGAACAGGCAGATCGACGAAGTACACTGCTGAGGGGAGCAGCGGGCGGGTCAGGAGAGGTCTGCCTCGCCATGTGGTCTCCTCCGGGGCAGGCGGGAATTGAACTCATGCGGAAGTGGCTTCAGATTCTCAGTGCTGTGCTTTAACCCGCTGCGCCACCAGGGAGGGCCTGAATTTTAATTTTTAATGAAAATGTTCAATTTTAATTTTTAGCATTACATCTCCCCGAAACTCACTAAAGAAATGAATACTGATGAAAAACTCATTGTTGCCTAATCTGTAGGACAGTTTCACAAGAGAAATGAGGAAGGTCTTTGTTTGAAGCTGTCCTCACCTCGTCACTAGAAACAGAGTAACCTGGAGACGCTAGGAGGGGGCTGCAGACTCCTCAGGCCCGGAACGAGGGTGCCCAGGATATCTATGTCAATTTTCTAAGTGTGAACCACAATAGGATCTTGACTTGGTCGTGGAGCCTGGGCAGATGGAAAGCAGGCTGGCCACAAAGTAACTAACCTGGGTTTGGCCTCAGACTGTCCTCCCCTGCTCTGCATCTTCCCGGCAGGGACGCCTGTCCCCAGCATGCGCAAATGCGCCAGTGGCTGGCACACTCGTCTCCTAGGGTCAGTGCTCAGGTGCCACAGCTCTGGGCCTTCAAATTCTGGGACCTGGCTGCTCCACGTCCTTTGAGGAGGGAGGGCAGGGCCTGGCAGCAAGAGAAGAGGTTGTTAGTTGTAGATGAGAGAATCACTCTGCGCCTAAGGGAAGCTTGCACATGCCAGAAACAGTGTGGAAACAGGAGAAACCACACACAGGGTTCTCTTGCTCTGTCCCTTTCCTTGGCTGGATCTCCCATGAGAGACACCATCCCCACTACTGAGCCCCACTAGTGGCCGCTCACTCAGGTCACCCTCACAACTGAAAGTGTTCACAAGTGTCAGGCATGGAAAGATGAGGCCCCAACAGCATGTCATGTTGCCACCAGTCTTCCCCACCCTGAACCAGTGGCCACAGTCGCTTGCAGGGCCTCATAGGCTGTGTGGTTTCCACGTGCGTTTTGCAGGCTCTCTCAGGTGAATGTCCATCTTCCCCTCCCTCCACTTCCTCTCCCACTCTGTTCCTAGGCCACCTCTGGAGGATGAGGCCTATCCCTCTCAAGTAGACAAAGCAACTCCCCAAGTCCGAAAAAGGAAGGTCCACGCCAATTTGGAGCCTCCTCCCCATCCCCTCCCCCTCCCACACACGAACAGTCCCTCTGGGGCCCTCTCACCCCTTCACTGGACACCTTGGCTGTCAACCCAGTTCAGGTGCAGAAAAAAACACTTCTCAGGGATCAGCCTGGCTCTGCTGCTCACTGTGTGACCTAAGCCCACCCACTTTCTCTCTTCCTGCCTCAGTTTTCCACTGGTAAAAGGATCTGAGTGAGGTTCCATCCAGGGTCACTCTGGCTTGAATCCTCAGACTTGGGTAGTGTGTGAGGGGTGCTGCCACCCACCAGAAGGGCTTCCCTACCCCATGCAATAAGGGTTTCCCCCACTCATCCAAAGTATTTTGGAATTTCCTTAAAAAGGTCTTCTTACCAGGATTTTTTCTTTTAAGTAATTTGTTTTGTTAAAGATTTGTTTATGCATACAAGAATTGGGATGTAAGCCAGAGGTGTGGGGGGGGTGGTGAGGATTCACCAGAGACAAAGTGAGGAGCAGAAAAGGTGGATCCAGTGAAATACACAGCTCAGGGGAGCAGCAGGCAAAACAGGAGAGGTCTGCTCCACTATGTCGCCACCAGTCTTCCCCACCCTGAACCAGTGGCCACAGTCGCACAGTAGCCACAGGGTCACCTCCCTGGCTGGGGAATTGAACTCTTGCATGACAGTGTCATGACGGTAGCTTGATAGCGCAAGACTTAACCTCCATGCCACCAGGGAGGTGCTGTAACCAGAACTTTGAGGTCCACTGCTACTCAGAGGCCAACGTTACCTCTGTGTCAATGGCTAAAAGCAAATCATATCAAAAAAACATCCCTATGCCTCATCTGAACACAAGTTCTGCTTTGAACCTTAACCAAGTCTAGCACTTATCTGCCAGACTGTGTGTGAATTACCATATGAAAGAATTCCCTTGGATCATTTTTATTAAAGAATCCTCTTTCAATTTAGATAAGAAAAACATCCAGTCCTTCAGAAAACACATACAAATTCCTTTCTAAATGTCCAAACAGACTTCTGCCCCTAGAAGATGTAATTATCTGCTTCCAGGATAAAGGAATCTTCCAGCTGTGAGGGAGAGCCAAAAAGTCAGAACGTTCTGCTTGAGAGGACGCTACAGAGGGGCCACCACAGAAAGGTTACCCAAGTTGTTCACTGCACAAGGGTGCTGGGGAGGGGTTGGGGAGCTTAAATTCTGCACGCCACTGGCCTAAGTCATGTGCTCAGTGTGAAAAGTGTCAGTTCAAAGGGAAATGCACCTTTCCATAATTCAACAAGCAGGCCACCCCAACATGGAGAAGTAGGTCTTTTCTCTGTTTACAAAACACTGTCCCAAAAGCTTGGCGCAGGAAAAGATAAGTCCCACCACTGAACTGGGTCCCCAGAACCTTTCCTGGTAAGAAGTGCACTTTCAGTAAGCCACAGAGAGGTTCCTTTCCACCCCCATTGTGAATGCAGGCCTCATTCCTGTTTTGGGGTCCACTTACTGTCTTGCTCTTCTTTCTCTGGTGAGACTGTGGCCCATGGGATAGTTTCCTGAGTGCAGGACCTTCTGAGCACTAGTGCCGTGTTACCATATCATCCCTTAATTAACAGGTTTGGCTGAAGAGTTCCAAACTGCCCTGGCTGCAAAGAAGAGATTACTGAAACTGGCAAAAACCGCAGTGGACACTGCGGCAGGAAAGGGTCATTTTGTTTGATGTAAAAGCAACATATGGAGCATGATCATCATCCAGATTCCTTTTCATCTTTGAGGGCTGTAATGGGGCTGGGGGTCAAGGTCAAAAATGAGAGTGGGGATGACAATGTCAGGAATGACAGTCAAGACCTGCCTTACTGGGGGAGTGGGAGGAGCAGTCCACATCCAGGGTGCTCTCAGTCTGTAGAACTGGCCTCTCTCTCTCACACTTTGGTCAAGGAGCCCCAGCCGGGTTGGCAACTACACAGACCTCTTAAATGGACTTCTTTAGGGAGCCTGTCTGTTGCCTGGAGAGGTTTTCCAAGGCCTATGAACATGCAGCAGGCGGAGGGGACAGGCAGGTGAGTCCCCACTACATGTCCCCTCTTTTGGGCTAGGTGGCTTCTAGGAACCACCGTGACCCGAAGTTTGCAGCTCTGCATGAAGCTGCTCAGAAGACTCTGAGCAGCACACCACGCCACAGTTCAGTGCTGCCCCACCGAAGCCTGAACTATCTTGTCTGTGTCCAGTTACAAATTAATTTCTTGTCATCAGTGATTAACTTATTCCAGCCCCAGGAGCTGCTGAACCAAAACAGCCCCTGGGGGTGAAAGAGTCTCGAGTGTCTTGCGGCGTGTGGATCTGCCTGTGACCCTCATCGCTGTGTCAGCAGCGGGGAGGGTGGCCAGGACAGGGGTCCTGCTCTGGGCACTGCAGCTCTGGAATGCTCCCCACTTTCTCAGGTGGAGATGTGCACGGCCAGGGTCTAGGGTGCTTTGAAGACAGAATTGGGTGCGCTCTGGGGGTATATGCCACTTACATGCAACAGTCTGGGTGAATATGGAAGGAAGGCGAGCCAAACTTGAAATTCACTGGATGTTGAGGAGCCTTAGGGGGCAACCATTAGCGCATAAGTCCTGGCAGCGGGAAGAGGCCTTGGAGGTGGTCCATTCCACTTCCTGATTCTAGAAACATGGCAAAAGTTGGCGTGACACACCCAGCATCACACTCAGGCACAGTGGGGAGAGGAAGAGCAAGTATCACATGTTTATATATCTGTGCCATACAGATTCATTTCTTCACTTCCAGGAAGAACTCCCTTTGGGAAAGAGACCCAGGGATTTCATCCACACGCCACTTCTGCCATTTGAAATTCTCAGAAGTAAAGTGCCTCTGATTTTTTTTTTTTTTATAATCCCAGTTGATTTGGTTATATCATTCCAGGTCTCCTCACAGCAATTTATAAACAATGCCTTCATTTATGTCTGTGGCCAGCCCCGAAAAACCATAACTCTCCAAAAACCATGCGATAAACCTCAACCAAGGGACATCTAGAAAGAACCCAACCAGCACTCCTCAAAACTGTCAAGGTCATCAAAAACAAGGAAAGTCCAACAAACTGTGACTGAAGATGTGAGTATTAAATGCAGTGGGGAGAAAACTAGTGAAATCTGAATGAAGTGTAGAGTCTAGTTAATCATAATATAGCAATGCTGGTTCCTCATTTGGAACAAATGTGCTTCAGTAGATGAGATGTTAATGACGGAGGGAAGGAATTGCGTGATGAGTACATCGGATCTTTGTATATGCAGATTTTCTGTGTAACTAAAATTGTTTTAAAATATAGTATTTATTCAAAATGTTTTTAAATGGTTCCTTCTACTTGACCTCAGCTGGAACCTTAATCAGATGTTCAATTATACTATCTGTGACTTAGAAGGTGTCGGGCAAACCACATTTGAGAGAGAAGTGCAGGAGCAAGGGATGGAGAAGAGAGGCAAGAGGGAGTATAATACAAAACACAAAAGCAAATGTTATCCTCCAGCAACTGGTGGCTGAATACATATATCCCTGTGGTGAAATATTTCTTGGCCATCAAAAAGATTGAAGTGCTAAAACATACTACAACATGGAGGAAACTTGAAATTGTAAGTAAAAGAAGTCAGACATCCAAGGCCACATATTGCAGGGTTCCATTTATACATAATGTCTTGAAGCAAACCTACACAATAGATTATCAGTTGCCAGTGAAGTAGAGAATGGTTGCCATAAAGGGTACAGGGTTTTTTTGAGAGGTGAGGAAAAGGTTTTACTATTGGATAATGGTAATAGTCGCACACTTTGTGGATATACTAAAACTACCACATTCTATACTTTAAAAGGGGTGCATCTTATGATGTACGAATTGTATCAGAAATTTAAAATAAAATATAAATGTGAAAAAGTAAATGCAAATTGACCAAGGAGCTCACTGTGTCCTGGGGGGAGAATATTTCAGTCTAGGGGATTGGCAAGCCCTTCCCCTTGTCTGTAAGCTCTGTAGGGGCAGGAGCTGTAACAGTTCTATTCACCATTCAGCACAGTGCCTGGACCCTAATAGGCTCTTGTTAAATGAGCGAATGAGTGTTCTGAGTCTCATAATAGCTATAGAATAGCAGAGGAGAAGCCAAAGGTGTTCAGAAAAACCACAAGCTATGATGTGGACAAGATATCCCACCCCATGATGGATTTTCAGAGCCCTCTCTAGGTAGTAAACCATGCCATCCTGAATCCCCAAGCAAAATCTTGCAAAGGGATCTCCTTCTAGCCCACTGCCACTCCATGATCTGGGAGCCCTGTACTTGGGTACCCACAGATTCACAGAAGAGCTTGAGCCAGTCAGTTTAGAGCTTGAGTCAGACAGAGGCTGAGTCTGCTCTGCTCTGCTCTTCTGCAGGGACTCAGTCAGGAAAGGGCTGTGTGTGTTTATACCCCACACTCAACCACTCCTGATACAGTCAGGTGCGAACTAGAACACAGCCATGTACAATAGGGAGTGGAAACCTGGAGGGCCCGGGGCATGGATCTGGGACAGAGGCAGATTGCAGAAGACTTCCCAGAGGATGTGAGACCGTTTCAGCATGAGAGGCCTTCGAAGAATAAAGAACGGATTCTGAAATTCGGTTTTTGGAATATAGTTCTACTGAATCTTCCCTTCATAGATTGTTTTCTTGTACCCTCTTCCAAGAAGGGTTCTACAGATCCTTTAACATCATCATCAAAGCCCCAATAAGGTGCCAAGGGGACTCAGCTACTCAATGTTAAGTGCCATCAAAAAAAGTAAAAAATGCTTTTTGATTCCTTGAGCCAGCCAGAAGGAAGTAGATATTTTTTAAAATCTGGTTTCAAGCACCTCAAAATACTAGGCAAGGATGGCTGGAAGTCGGGTGTCATAGACAAGTGAGGGACTCTAGAGGGCTCTCCATCTCTCTCTTATACACACACACACACATTTTGAGGGGAAAGATGTCTGCAGAACTCTGCCTTGCAGTCCTGTAGAAAATCGGAGTGGAACAGCAAAGGTGTGAAAAACCTGCTTACCAGCTGTGCTATGTCAGGAAAGGCAGATTCTGAATCTCAGTTTCTTGGGTGTAAAGTGAGTTGTCTGAGAATTTAAACGATAATGTGTGTGAAACATACTAATCAAATATGTCAGGCAAGTACGAGTAAGTTGCCATTTTAGTTTTCATGACAACTACAACGACCATGATAGAGCATACACCCTCCTCCCCATTCAGAGGGTATTTGAAAATAAATTTCCATCCAAAAGCTCCTGTTGACCCTGTTGTTTATTCTAAACATGATTCAAAGATCAAACTGTGCTCTGGGTTTTGTCCTGGGCTGACTGCACGTGGCGTTTCTAGCCATTTCCTAAGGAAGATACTGTGATAAAGTCACAGAAACTGAAGGGAGGAAAGCTCCTTTGCTCTTCACCCTCTGTAAACCAAAACAAAATCAAACAAAGAGACTGCTGGCCTCAATGGACATGTTGAGAATGCGGGATTTGCCCTTAAAATATCTCAAACTTTAAAGCGAAGTCTAATTTCACTGTCCGTTTCTTATTAAGTCTTTAAAATCACTGCATGGAGCACTTCTTTAAAGTCACACCTTGTCCATATATAAACTCACATGATTTAAACGGGGGTGGGGGAGGTGGTGGGGGTGGGGAAGGGGAACGCTGAGGGGGAGGGGAATAGGAGAGGGGGGTAAAAAAACAATGGGGAAGGCCCAAGAGAGGGAATTTTTAAAAACAACCCCGTGGAATTCCAGTGTGGGGCTAGGAACCCATTGGATGATGCCAGTCCCCTCTGGCACTTAACCGTATACCCCTCAGGCAAGTAGTAAACAAGGACGCTTGCTCTCCTGTGTTTCCGGCACTCAGCTGGGCACTGACCGCGCATGTCGGTGCACGTGCTCCCCTCGCTGCCGGCCGCGGGAACATGGGCACGGCGTGGGTACAGGAGCCGAGGCCGCCACGGAGTTACTGCCTAACGCCAGAGGGCTTCCAGGGGATTGCGGGTATTCGCTGGGCACTGTAAACTGTTCAGCTCGTCGCAGACACCACATCTGAAAAAGTAAGTCAAGTGTCTTTTAAAAGATGTTGAATTAAAGCTTGGTTGTTTTCAGGCGTCTCCGCTAGCGGTGGGTTGCTCCTCGGTCAGCAGCCACCAGACGGGGGCAACCACGAAGCCGCCAGCCTCTTTGGCCCCTGCAGGGACAGAGGGAGTCAGAGGGGCCAGGTTCAGCAAGCAAACATAGAAGGCTCCCTTATACATTTGAATTTCAGACCAGCAAATTAATGTTCCTATGCTAGGCGTTTCTTGTTGTTTATCCAAGCTTCAAATTTAACTGAGTATCTTGTATTTTACCTGGCTGCCTTTATCAGAGGGGACTTAGGGGGTAAGGAGGGAATCCAGTGGCTCAGCTTTCTCCAACACTGGGGTATAGGGTGGCACGCTTGAGGGGATGGAAAAGCTCAGAACAACATGAAAGGAGCCAACGATGGCCACACCACAGGTGAGGTCACACTGAAGCACCTGCAGCCACCTCTGTAGGATACAAAACCCCTAAGACGTAACCCTCTGCTATCCAGGACTTTGTATGAGTCCAGCTGTCCCTGTCCTGGTCACCTCTCTGTCAAGTCTAGGCAGAATTCTGGAATACTCTAGCAAACTCCCTTGCTTTCTCTGGCATCCCTTGGCTAGCCTGACATCCAGTACCTCCTGGAGATGAAAATGTGACCTGCATTCTGAACTAATCTTCCTGCACGACCAGATGTCCTCTAAAGGAAGGGACCATCTGTATAGCATCCTGCTCAGTGAAAAGCTGAAGGGCAACCTTGAACTGAGGCACTGTACCCCAAATCACCATGGCACTGGACGTACTTTCTAGACATAGTGGTTCCACTTTTCTGATCCTGGTCTACCTGTATGACAGCTGTGTCCCTGAGCAGAAGAAAAAGGGAGGAAAGAAAGTGGAGAAGCTCTGAGTTAGCAGAAGTTAACCTGACAGGCTCCATACTACACGAGGGCAGTGAAAAGGAAGGCCTGCCTATATCCAGGCCACTGACTTGGCTTCTTCCTCCTGAAAAGTGATATCTCGCAGGAGTCAATACCTAGGGGAGCACAAGGGAGGCCCAGTTCACACTTGACTCTGCTCTGGATCTTGTGGTCACAACAAGGGTCAGCTTTCTCTCTTGAAACCCATTGAAAGCAGAGCAACCTCATGGGAGTGCTGCCTCCCCCCCAATGAACGGAAAGAGAATCTTCATCTGCCAGGGGCAGAGGGGACTAAGGACCTCTTCTCGGGAGACTCCTCACAATTCTTGACTCCTTGGACTCAGGAGTTCACAGAAGATGATGAGACATTCCATCTGCAGGACGGATGCACTGCCCCATCATGGCTCTCAGCCCTACCCAGGACACACATCCACATCGAGGAAAAGCTAGATCCCCAAGTACAACGATGTCTAGGCACTTCCGAACGGTCAGGCAGTGACACAGTCTGGGTTTGTCACTTGAGACATACTGAATTCCTTAGTTCAACACATGGCTAAACATGAAAAGGAAAAGAGCCTGCATTTTTCAGATTTTCCTCACAACCCTCAAGGCATAACGGTCCTGGAAAGAAGTCTGAACACTCACCCTGGGAGGAGAGAAAAGGAGTGAGACTGACTGAGGTGAGTCATCCTTACGCCCCCAGCTGAGAGGTCCCCAGCCCAGGAACTCTGCTCATTGGCCAGGAGTCATTCCACACACATTATTGAGCACCTTCTGTGTGCCAGGTGCTACCCATAAAAATTCCACATAACTTGCCAGTGAGGAAAGCAAGACTCAGCGTTCCCAAGATAACACAGCAAGTGAGGCAGTTGAGACTTCACATAAGCAGTTTGCAGCTGCTTACAACAGTGATGCAAATGCCATCACTGTTCTCAAGGAGAACCGAGAAAGAAATCAGTCATTACACAGAGACAGACTGGCGCTAGAGGGGAGTGACAGAAATCCAAGAGGACTTGGACCAGTGATGGCAAGAGCACAGCACAGCTGGTCAGAGAAAGTTTCCCTGAGCTAATGAGGTTTGAAAGACAAGGAACGATGCAGCAGGGAAGGAGAGGGAGAGTTTCCTTGTGGAGAGAGAAAGGCTCCAATGTGGCACACAGCCTGAAGGAGTCTATGAAACATCAGTGGTTGGAACAGACAGATGAGTTAGAGGTGGCAGGGTCAGTGACAAAGTGTCCTTTTTCCCCAAAGCACCGATTGACATTTACTTCTTTTTTGTCCATTTATGCATTCTATCTACCTCCCTCCCTCTTTGTCACCTATCTGTCTGCTCCATTTTTCTCACCACTGTCCCTTGTGGCCCCTTGACTTTTCTCCCCCATCTTAATCATCTCAGTTTGGTTAGCATATCATATCATATTTTGCTTCATCAAAGCATTTCTTATATTACTACTGTATGTGAAATCAATCCATATCTCTTTATCTTTTTTTACTTTCTTTGCGTTAGCTAATCCTCTCAAATTCCTTCCATTTGACTGTAAATGGTAGCATTTCATCATTCCTTATAGCCAAATAGTATTTCATGCGATGGATGGTCTCTTCCTTCCAGCACTCTGTCCATGGGCACATGGGTTGCATACTTAGTGCAGATAATGCCCCACAAAGGGCCTTTGGGATCACAATGAAATTTGGGTTTTATTCTGAAACCTATGGACTTCAGGGACATTCTGTGTGACTCTTTTTTTTTTTTTTTAAAGATTTATTTATTTGTGTATACAGAACTGGGGTACAGGCCAGAGGCTCAGGGGCGGTGAGAGGCTTCACCAGAGACAGAGTGGGGAACAGAACAGGCAGATCGATGAAGTACACTGCTGAGGGGAGCAGCGGGCGGGCCAGGAGAGGTCTGCCAAGCCATGTGGTCACCTCTGGGGCACGCAGGGATCAAACTCATGCGGAAGCGGCTTTAGCTTCTCAGTGCTGTGCTTTAACCCGCTGCGCCACCAGGGAGGGCCGTGGGACTCATTTTTAAAGAATTCACATGTAATAAGAAAAAAAAGACAACCCAATACAAAAGTGGGCAAACGACTTGAACGGACACTGCACAAAGTAGATATGCGAGTGGCCCATGAAATATGAAAACAGCCTTCACAGTCATCAGGAAATAAAATTAAAAGCACAAATGATGCCTTACACCTTCCCTGCTGTTGTCCCTTCAGGCTGCAATCACAAAATACCACAGTCCAGGCAGCCTCTGAGCAGAAATTTATGTCTCACAGTCTGGAGTCTGGGAAGTCCCACAGTCTTGGCACCAACATGGCTTTCCCATTCACAGGCTTTGCCTTCTTCTTGTAATTTCACATGGCCTCTGTCTTAAGGGCTCAGTTAGACCGAACCTGCAGAGATTTATAGCCCCCCAAACCCATCAGATTGGGCCTTAGGTTTCCAACATAGGAATGTGCAGAGGACACAATCATTCAGACCATAGCATTCACCAGAATGACCAAAATGAGAAAGAAAAACAATGCTAAATGTGGGCAAGTGTGTGGGCATATGTGATGGGCATGTGTGTTTATCAACCCTTTAGGAAGTGGCCATTAAGCTAAATGCAAGCATATCCTCTGATTTAACAGTTCCACTCCTGGGATAAATAAATTGTGGTATAATCCAAAAGGAACAGAATGGAATACTACCTAGCAGTAAAAAGCAACAAGCTATTGTTAGTAGCAAGAACCTAAAGTAAACTTAGTAAGATACATACTTACTGGTGGTGCAGTGGGTTAAAGTGCAGCACTATGAAGCTATCCACAGCTACTGCAGCACAAGTTCAATCCCCAGCTAGGGAAGTGACCACATGGCTTGGCAGACCTCTCCTGGCCCGCCCGCTGCTCCCCTCAGCAGTGTATTTCAGTCAATCTGCCTGTTCTGCTCCCCACTCTGTCTCTGGTGAATCTTCTCACTACCCCCTCCACACCTCTGGCCTGTACCCCAGTTCTATATGCATAAATAACTAACTCTTAAAAAGAAAGATATGTACTTACTACTAAAAATATACTTAGTAAAAGAAGCATTACACAAAGGGTTTAATGGTCTATGATTCTATTTTATAAAATTCACAAACAGGCAAAATTAATCTGGGCTTAAAGTATTTAAAGTATATTTGCACTTATTGGGGGTAGGTAAGATGGTTAGTGTTGGGCTGGATAGAAATTGGAGAGGGCATCAAAGGGATTTCTGGGTTGCTGGCAATGTTTTAGGTTCTGGATACAAAGGAAGAGTAACTTTGGGAATATTCATTTATCTGTACTCCCACTATTTGTGCATTTTACTGTATGCATGTTTTATTTCAGTGAAAATGTTGCCAAAAAGTTTCATTGTGGGAATTAAATAAGATAATAAATTGAGGAACTCAGTGCTTAGCATATGACAAACACCCATTAAATGTTAATTGAATAGTTGCCGGTAACCAGAATGAGCCATAGTAAGAGAATCATTTAACAGAGCCAAAAGTAAGTTTTTTTAAAAAAAAAGTGGTTTGGCCCTCCCTGGTGGCGCAGCGGGTTAAAGCACAACACTAAGAAGTTAAAGCCGCTTCCGCATGAGTTCGATCCCCGCCTGCCCTGGAGGTGACCACATGGCGTGACAGACCTCTCCTGACCCGCCCGCTGCTCCCCTCAGCAGTGTTCTTCGTCAGTCAGCCTGTTCTGCTCCCCACTCTGTCTCTGGTGAATCCTCTCACCCTCCACATCTCTGGCCTGTACCCCAGTTCTGTATGAATAAATAAATAAATCTTTAAAAAAAAAAAAAAGTGGTTCACATTTAATAGGATGGCCATTATCAAAAACTATAAACAAATAAAGCCAGAAAACAAATATTGACAAAAATATGGCTAAATTGGAAATTTTGTATATTGCCATTAGGAATGTAAAATAGTATAACCACTGTGGAAAATGACTGGCAATTCCTCAAAAACTTAGACTTGGAACTACCAGGATCCTGCACTTCCACTCCTAATATATACCCTAGAGAAAGGAAAGCAGGTTCTTGAACAGGTGTTTGTACACAAAAGCTCAAAGCAACATGATTCACAACATCCAAAAGGTGGAAACCACCCGAATGCCCATCTACCGACTGTCATAAATGAAGTGATCTATACATGCCAGTCTGTTTCTAGACTCTGTATTGTAGTGGAGTCTGTCCTACCTACCTTACCCACCCCACCTTACTCTATCCTACGCTACCTAGCCCTACCTCATCCTTCCCTACCCTACCTAGCCTAACCCAGCCTACCCGACTCTACTCATCTATCCTTGGGCCACACAGCCACACACTGTCTTAGGTGCTGTAGCTTTACAGTAAGGCAGTGTACATAATGATCCTTTCAGCTGTCTTTTGCTTCAATATTACCTCAGCTCTTCTTGGTTCTTTGCATTTCCATATATACTTTTGATTCACATCACTTATCAGTGTCCATCTAAAAAATGCTGGGACATTGATTGTGATTAAATTGAATATTAAAGGAGAATAGCAACCATTTCAACTAGAAAATATATTCTCCCCATTATAAAGATGAGAAAACTGAGGGTTAGAGAGCTTAAGTAACTTGTTCAGGGTCACTAGCTGTGACCTTGTGTATTTGACTTCAAGTTAGACTGGAGGATTTCTACTTCTCTTACTACATGGATATTAAGCTTCTGTATCCTTAGTTCGCACAGAGGTCATGTCACCCATGTTTGTACCTGGATCGCTCCTAGTTAGTGCCTAGGACTAGGAAATTGCTCAATAAATGTTCACTAACCTTGTTAAATGCGTAAGTCAGTAAAGGGAGTGAGTCACTGGCTTCTGAGAACATAATCATGCTGACAGTGAATGCTCTTGCATTTGCCCTTTAGATACAGATACCTCAATAAGCAAACAAAACAATGGCAGTTAGGACAAGATTTGGTTTTGTTACATTTAAAACACCAAGAGCCTCAGTTTTACCATAATAAGGCAGTCCTAGTGTAGGATTTTGTCCCTGAAGAGGAAGGGAATTGTCCTTGACATTCACCTAGCTGCTGCTTGAGTTTGGGCTTCTATCGCACTAGTTCCCATTTTGATCCACCTATGGTGCCTGAATTGGGATCACAATTCCAGTGCCATAGATCAAAATTACTAGGTAAAGGAAGATTAGATTTGCACCACCTGCATCCACTTTTCTAGTGTCATCCTAGTTTCCTTTGATGCAGTGACCTCCTCTACATCAGGTGTATCCCGGTGGGTCCTACCAAGCTCTCACCAAGAAGTAGGCCAGTGACCCAAGCTTGACAGGTGTGATGTTCTCCCTGGGAGTGGAATCTTGAGCAGAGAACATGCAAGCAGGGATCAGCCACAGCCCCCTCCCACCCAACCTGCAGCTCTCCCAAGTGGACCACGGTTGAGATTCCCCACCTGGCATCTCAGGTCTCCCATCAACTCTCCAAGTCCTTGTAGATGCTTTTGCCTTTTAATAATAAAACCTGTTATTGGTCAAGAACTTTGTGGTTTACACAGACAGATTCCTCCATCTGTCCTCTTTCTTAAATGGCAGACTTGGGTAAAAGAAATTACCCTTCTTTTACTAGATGATGAAAACTGGAATGGAGAGCTTCTGCTCTGCCCAAAGACAGCCAGTCAGTAATCAGAAAAGCTTGAGCTTGAACCCAGAGATCACTGTAATGAAAGGCCCCTGTTGCAGCAGGGCCAGGCACAAAATTCTCCTCAAAACGTGGTAGTAAGAAAAATGAGAGGTACACACACCCAACCCACTTGATTTCTTGGCTTGGGTTTCTCCACAGGGTACCAGGATTTCAAATCCCGAGTCCCAGCAAGTCGCTTCTGCCTGAGGGGAAAGACTAGCTCTGAGATATCTCTGGTGCAGTCAAGCAGGAGGTCATTTTCCTTGTGGTTTCATTGATTTTATGACGAGGGAGTCTGTGATCTTAGTTGGAAATATTTATGCTTTAAGGAGAGAAACTCGGGAGACTCAGTCGTGTCTGTAGGCCATGACTCCCAGGGACCTTCTTAATTTAGCGATCACTCCCCTGCCGCCCCCACCGTCCTGCCTCTGTCAGTCTTCCTTTGCTGGGGCAGGGCTGGTGGGAGATGAATTTATGAGACTGTGCTCCAGCGCCCATATGGAGGAGTAAATTACAAGTGAATGCACCCCCAGGATCAGGCAGCCTCCCTTGTCTTGGCGGCACTTCAAAGCTTCCCAAAAATTCCCCAAGGAGAACAGCTAGTCTCAGTGGGGCTCCCTGCAACCCTCCCATGCGTTTGTAAGACACCCTATCTGGAATCACGGAGTTCCTCCGGGGCGGGCTGTCACTCATTTGTGTCCACACCCCTCTCCCAGCTTGCCGCGCCCTTGGCAGCAGGAGACACTGAGGCATGGGGGACCAAGCTTGTCACCTTCACAGGCCTGGGAGCTGATCCCAGCTTCTAGATGGAGCCCTGGGGTTACAGGTACCTGCCCCCCACACCTGAAAGACCAGGATTGTGCATTCTGTTTACTAACCCCCATCTCTAGCACAAATAGCTGGAACTACACTAGCTGGAACTCAATATCTTTTTTGGGGGGTGGGGAGAGGATAATTTTGTTGTCTTGGTCTTTGTGCCAATTTAAAGTCCAATTTGAATTTCCAGTTTCTTTAGACCACAGAAACACTCACTTGGATAATGTCCAAATTTACTCCTCAGTATCTTCCAGGTACCAAAATACCTGGTACCTGGTATTTTTAAAAAATACGTTAGAAAAATCACTTTGCAACTTACAAAGCCCCTAAACCCTGCCTTTAATCTCTACAACAGTCCGTGAGCTGTTCATAGTTCTGTCCACCTCAGAGAGGGGGAATGTGAGACACAGAGGTTGAGTACTTTGCTCAGTCACACAGATCATAAGTGACAAAGCCAGGACTCGAACCCAGATCTTTCTGTGCTAGTTCTTCCCATGGCGTTACCTTCTCAGGGTCTTGCAGGGTCTCCTGATTTTGCTTGATGCAATGAAGGAGAAAATGAGGGTTGTCTCTGTGCCACTCCCATTTCCCAAACACCAGATTCCATGCTGTACACTTCCCTGCTTCCAGGGAAGCTGCAGCTTTCTGCAGCTTCTCCATTGTTCACGAATAGTGACTATCATGTTCACTTCACAAGAACATTTGAAATACCCTGAGCTCACATATAAATCTGATAGAGGTTTCCAAATTGGACAATTCAAAAAAGTGCAGGACTGAATAGTGAATTGTGAAGCTGCATAATAAGCTCACAGCAAAAGCCAAATTTTAATCACCTGTGCCAAAGGAAGACCAAACTGCAAAGTATTACAAAATCTGCCATTTCCTGGGACTGGCTATGCTCCATTAGCCAAACTGATCACTTGGGACGCTCACCCCCAAGCCCCAAAAACACTCAACAGTATGGGGAGACCCTCCTGGTGGGAAACTGAGGCTCCGACCGTGTGAGTTGCCGTGTGAGTGCGCACGCTTGGAAGTAGGCCCTCTGCCCCAGTCAAGCCTTCAGGTGAGGCATCTTGTCTGCAATCTCGTGAGAGACTCTGAGCCACAGGCACCCCATGCTAAACTGCTCTGGGTTCCTGACCTGCAAATCGGATGAGATAATATGTGCTTGTTGTTTTAAGCGGCTGAGTTTTAGGGCAATTTGCTGTTATGCAGCAATAGGTAACCAATACGGGAACTGCTTCGTTGTGCTGTGATGGAGACTCTGGCCAGCTGGGCCTATAATGTTTACACAGGAGATTGGAGGGAAGTAGCTGATTGGCTCCAGGCTGGAAAAACAATTTCAAACACATGCCTTGCCAATGGAGGATCAATATTGTATTTCATTCTGTTTTCAGTCACCCTCTCAGCTAAAGAGAGGAACTGCAGTGGTATAGATATGCCAATGACAGGGCCTTCTCCAAAATGATCTCTTTAAATTGAGGAGCAACGTCAGAATTAAGGGGGAAAAATTATTCCCTTTTTAATTGTATCACCTAGCTCATTTGACAGAGGATTTGTAGCGTATTGATAATGTCGCCCCCTTACAGAATAGAAACAAAAAGTAGGGGAAAAAAACGTCAAAACTGGCAGAATATGAAGAGACCTGAAGATCAAGACTAGAGCAAAGTTGGAAGGTGCTGTACAAGCCCCAGATCCCCCAGTGATTAAAAACAAGCCCCTAACGTTAGCTCGGAGTGCCCCAGCGGCAGAGGACAACGCAGGTGCAGACACTGGCGAGCTGCCCATCGCGCCCTCAAGGCCGGCTGCCCTGGTCACACAGGACCCTCCATGCAGAAGGGCCAAAATGCGCATGCTTGCCATCTTGAAATTCTTAGTACTTTTCTCCTTGACCTTGTGTTTTGTGAGTGAAATGTGAGGAGCAGCAGAGTGCCGGGGACCTCGGCGTCTCAGCTCACACGAATCCCACCTGCTACTTCCTGCCTTCTTGAGTCGGGCTTTCAGCCTCCTGCTCCCCGCTAACCCCCAAAGCAGCCTGCCCTTGCCTAGTTCCTCCTTCCCCACTCCACTCTGAACTGCTGCCATCCTCCACCCCAGGGATGACTGGGCTGTGTGGGCAGAGGTTGGTCTGCATTCTCATGCCCCAGCAGAGACCTGGGCAGGGCGAGGTCAGACGTCAGGGTGGCTTGGAGCAGGGCAGAGTGGCAGCCACACTGGCTGGCAGTGCCAGGGCGCCTTTGGAGATTGGGCAAGGGCATGGCATTGATCCCTGATCCAGTGCAGCTCCCAGGACAGAGCTTGCAATTCTTGGGGCTCCCTTGTCCACCATGAATTGGGGCAGCAGTCCATGGAAAGGGGAGGTTAACAACCTCTCACCCGAACAGGGCCCCACGTTTTCATATTTCCCTCAACCCCACATATTATTTCACCAGCCCCTGCCCACAGTGCCTATGAGAAAACAGAAACAATCAGTTCCTCCGGTCAAAGAAGTTTCCCTGACAGGAGCTGAAAGGAGACCCCAAGGGCCCCAGGAGCAGGGGGCCAAGGGCTTTGGCTGTGGCCAGGCTGAAGCACAGGTACCAGGACTGGGGGCTCTGTCCCAGGCACACACATCCGGGGCACAGTAGACCATTCTTTTGCCAACAGCACACTCTCGGCCCACGAGGTCCGGAAACAGACTGTGCTGTGTCCTTTATGACCTGACCGGAAGCTCGCTCTGCCCCCAGGGGTCCTTTCTGTGAGATCTGAGCAGAAACAGCAAAGCCTCTGGGTTGTCAGTCCACAGAGGCTTTGGGTGCCCCTCCTGTGTCCCAAAGGAAACCTCTGCGCCTGGCTGCTCCTTGGCTGGGAACACACCCAGGCTGCATGCAGACAGACACCCTGGCCAGCAGCAAGGATGCCCTGTACAGGGGCTTGCTGGCCAGGCTGCCAGACCCGGGTTTGCAGGCCTGTCAGGCACCCTGGTCTCGGCCTCCCATTTCCCCTGGATCAAAGGCGGCTCCAGGCAGGTGCCCAACCCTGTGCAGGTAGAGCCAGGTTTGCCAACTGAGAGGAGTGGAAATGGCCAGGCGGGAATCAGTGTCCATGTTCCTCCCTAGGAAGTGATCTCTTCTGAGTCTAAGCTAACAATGGAATTACCCAGCATAATATCTATCTATCTATCTATCTATCTATCTATCTATCTATCTATCTATCTA
>NW_004567118.1:16434699-16446054 GCF_000260355.1 Condylura cristata | reverse complement strand
TATATGTGTGTATATATATATATATGTATATATATATACATATATATATATCCAGCACTATCTTGGGCAGGCAATTGTTCTTGACTCGTCATTGGCAGTGAGGATTGTCCAGAATATTTTGGGCGTTTTGTTTGTCTGAGACACTGGAATTTCCCAGGGTGTGGGGAACTGTCAGTTAAACAGAGATGACCCTGGGCAGTTAGGACAGCCAGTCACCAGTTAGCCGCATCTAGACATGTGGGAGCCAGGTGAATCCAGGTGGTAGTCTAAGTTAAAAATGAATGGTGATATTCATCACACACCTTCAGGATAGAATATCTCACCAAGAAAACAAGCCTGTGTATGGACTCTCTTCATAAAAGCCAGAGTTGGGGAGTAGGGCAAGGTAGAAAGACAGGAAAGAGGAAGGCAGAGTTCTGTTTCTCTTTGTCCTTTTTTCCTTCTGAGCTGAGTGCTGTTAACAGCCTTTGCAAATAGTGCCTTACCTACTTAGAGGACTATGCTCTTTCTAGAAAGACAGGGTAAGAGGTAGGTGAGGGAGCAGGCCTTGCAGGGAGAAAGCTGTTTAACTTTAAACACTAGCCAGAATCTCCCCAGGCTTGTGCTTTCCTGGAATATGATTATTGGGCCACAAAATCCACTGTGCAAGGCAAGTCATTTTTTTAATATGCCCAGTTCCCACTAGGTCATGGACATGAGAACTTGACCTGAGCCAACTCCAGAGTCAGCTTTTCTCCCAGGATGTGTCCAAATTCATGGCTAGGACTGCAGGGCTGAGGCAGCAGCATCTAACAGCACAAAGAGCGAACACGGAGCCCTTGCCTATGCCAGGCTCCGCGCTTGCACATTCTCTCTCTCTCCTAGAGGAGCACTATTTTTATCTCCATTTTACCATGAGGCACAGAGATCACAGAGCAGCAGGACACAGGGCAGAGACCTGCTCCCGCCAGCCTACTCTAGAGGCGGCACACCTAACGCCATTTATTTATTGACAAATATTGATTGATGGCCCGTGGACTGAGGGAAGAGGTGCAATGAGCAGAGCAGACAGCCCCATCCCTCAGGAGCCCAACCCCACTTCCTGCACCCCCTCTGCAGAAGCCCTGCGGCGTGAACTCCCCTCCCACCTGGTCCGCTAAGTGCGCTTGTCCTCGGAGCTGCAAGCTGCGGTTGTCCTTGTTCCTGTGCAGAACACTCTTCAGACACAGTGACCCTGTTTTTGCTTCTAGGAAGTTCTAGGAAGACAGACAGTCGCTCTGCCAGGTGCACTGTGCTGGCTGGCCGGGGAAGCTCTCCGGGCTGGCTCTGCTTGTTTGTGCTCTTGTCAGTCGGTGCTGGGGACTTGGCGGGGTCTTGGCAGGCACGAGCCCCTCTCTCTGTGAGCCAGCCAGCGGGCCCAAGCGGGCACGGGGTCCAGTGGTCCCTCTCTCAAGGGGGTCTCCCCACACCCCTCCTTTCGGTGGGCACAGGAAACTGGCGCTAGCTCACCCACTTGTTTTGTCCTGAGTTACCTCAGTGCCAAGGATTTGAATTTCAAAACCTTAAGCTATCTCTGTGCTCTACAGAAAAATACTTTCCCTCCAGCTGGTGGTGTGGCTAATCCTAAATGGTGGAAGAGAATAACAGAAGCACCAGGGCGCGAGCCATGCTGACACTGCACAGCGCACCTCCCTGCCCACACCTGTGCTCAGTCTACACCTTCACCCTGCCCATCAGCCCCTCTTGGCGTACTGATGTTTACAGCGCCTCTCGGACATAAACACCTCTTTGTGTCTCAACTTGAGTGGTAGAAATAATAATAGTGCCTATTTGAGAGAGAGCTGGGGAGATTTAGATTGAAGTAAAAGATTGAAAGTACCTAGGACACTTTCTGGCAAAGAGCAAGGACCCCGTAAGATGTTAGTCATTATTATCACTATTACTTCAATCATGTCATAGTTGTCCTTCCCTCTGACAGATCATAGGATAAGGATAGAGTCTTCAAAGTTTATGTATCCTCAGTACATGCCCTGCATGTAGTAGGTAGTCACCATTTATTGAGGTTTTTTTCCCATTTTTCCATTTTTTAAGAATTTTATAACAGTTTATTTTTACATCATTTTGTACATTTTTTTTCCATCTCAATTGTAATCCCTGCGGGTATTGAGGTGTTTTTTTTTTTTTTTATTGATGCATATAAAAACCGGGGTTTAGGCCAGAGGTGTGAGGAGTGAGAGTATTCACAAGAGGGAGTTGGGGGGAGCAGAACAGGTAGATCCACTGAAAGACAGGAGAGGTCTGCTGTGCCATAAGGGTCATACCCCTGGCCAGGGATCGAACTTGGTGCTGCAGTGGCTGCCGACTTAATAGCACTGTGTTTAATCCCTGTGCCACCAGGGAGATCCCTTTATTGAGTTTTAATTGAATGAACAAACTTTTGTGTTTTGTTCTCTGTCTGTTAAAAAATCAGACCAGGCCCTCCCTGGTGGCGCAGCGGGTTAAAGCACAGCACTGAGAAGCTAAAGCCACTTCCGCATGAGTTCAATCCCCACCTGCCCTGGAGATGACCACATGGCGTGGCAGACCTCTCCTGACCCGCCCGCTGCTCCCCTCAGCAGGGTACTTTGTCAGTCGGCCTGTTCTGCTCCCCGCTCTGTCTCTGGTGAAGCCTCTCGCCGCCCCGGAGCCTCTGGCCTGTACCCTAGTTCTGTATGTACAAATAAATAAATCTTTAAAAAAAAATCAGATCAGTGAATCACTTTAAAGCATTGACACTTAACCCCTCCCAGCCTCCACCCTGCTGCGTCCTCTGTAGATGATACTCCTTAGACTGCCAGAGCTGGAAAAGACCTGGGAGACCATCTGGTGTAGCCTGTTTACAGAGAAGTGTTCTGAGTGCCAGGTAGGGAAGGGAAGCCTCTGTGTTCCTCCCTTCACCAGCAGCAAAGGAAGGCCTGACAGTCCAGCGGGGGCCGGTGGGGGATTTGGGGGGGCCACTTCTGCACAGACATTCTCTGAGCTTGTCCTGCCTCCTGTCTTGTCACCCACTGTGGACACTTCAAAGACACTTGCTCCAGGCTCCAGTATGGGAAGACCACTGGCTACCATGGAAACAGAGCAGGGTTCAAGTTCCACACAGCCCTTGGCCCTGAGATGTTTCAGGTCTCACCTTTCTTCTTTATAAAGTGGAAACAAAAGTACAGCATCTGGGCCCTCCCTGGTGGTGCAGCAGTTAGAGCACAGCACGAAGAAACTAAAGCCACTTCAACATGAAGGTGGTGACCCACATGGCTTGGCAGACCTCTCCTGACCCGCCTGCTGCTCCCCCCAGCAGTGTACTTTGTCAGTTGGCCTGTTCCGCTCTCCACCCTGTCTCTGGTGAATCTTCTCAACACCCGTGCATCTCTGGCCTGTACCCCAGTTCTGTATGCATAAATAAATAAATCTTAAAAAAAAGTACAGCATCTACAGGCTATGAGGGTTAGAAGAACTAATGTGTTCATGTTTCTAGCACATAGTACAGGTGCCTGTTTGCTCCCCACATTCCCAGACTGTTATCCTCAAGGAGAGATAATATACATCTCCCCCAGAATAAAGAAACCTGAGCAGAGATGAGTCAAAGGAAAGTTCTTGGAGAGAGAAAGTTACTTGGGGGTGGATATTTTACAAGCAAGGCGAGCCCAGTTTTGAAGGAGAGAAAGAGGAGGTTCACATCTAGCATATTCCTCAGAGCGGAGCAGAAAGGTTTCCATCGTGCTGTTCCGAGATTCCTTCCCTGAAAACCCTCTCAAGTGGCCTCCCTCCCGCCACCCTCCTCGCCCCTCTGCTTAGTCACAGCACTAACACCACTGACACTCTCTGGCTTCTTGTGACTGTCTCCCTATCTAGAACATCTGCTCCACGAGAGCAGATGCTTGCTCTACTTCATGTTCAGAGCTACGTCTAGCACATGTCTAGCACATAACCGTTGCTGAAGAAGTGCAGCCAGGGAGTCAGGAGTGACGTGTTAAAGGCAGGAACCGAGCTGTCTTGGGAAGAAAGGCATCATCTGTCTGGGAGGAGAGCCTGCGTCCCATGGCAGGTGCCCAGCTCCTCAGGGCTGAGATCTGCTCATTTCCAATGGCGGAAAGGAGGCCTCCGCTGTGGGGCTGGTGCGGTAGCCTCCGGGTCCAGATGGCCCACATTCCTGACCTTTGGCCATCTCCTCTTACCTCATACCACTGGTGAGCCTAAGGAGATAACCCCCACACCTATGACTTTGGGTGCCTTTAGGTCAGACCATGTACACAAGGGTCATCTGTAATCACGAGTAATTCTCAGCTGCATCCACACCTTTGACTGTTGGACCAGTGAAAGCCAATGTTCGGGAGACCCTGCACTGCACGCAGCCACAAAGAACGCGGCTGAATCACCAAGCTGCTTGTTTGTATTGGCAGATGAGGCGAACGCTAGGAGCCTTCTCCCATAAAACTGTCTGCAGTATTGAAAACATACTTCAAAACTCCCTGGTGACCAGGAATGTACTCTTCTAATGTGGGATGAGACAGAAAGCATTTTGAACGCCCAAATTACTGTTGGTTGCGTAGTTTTGCTGGTTTACAGTAGGGGGCGCTGTTGGCGTAAATTCTCGCAGTTGGACTCCATTGTCCTGATTCCCATCTCGCTGGGCTTTCCGCTGCCGCCGACGGTTAACGCGTGTGCGGAGAGAACAACCTAGCTTGCTCAGAGGCTTGAAGGATAACGTTTTCCCGGTTGGCAGCCTGTTGCCTATAACTAGCATTCGGCCTCCAAGAACCTTCTCATCTTTGTTCAGCTCTCGCCATAGAAGATGGGCTTTTCTCCAAAAGCTGCTATTTAGGTCGTGTATCCCAAGGATCAATATTTAGTGTCCCACGAATCCCTGTGTTAAAGTAATGTCGAGTAGTCTGAATGACACATACATTTCCCACCCATGGGCTTGAAGAAAATCAAGGCAGAGTAAGGCCAAGACAAATTCTCCCAAGAGAGGAACTTGCTAGGGCTGGAAAAGCAGTTGTTTAGAAATCTGTTCTGGGTTTCCCTGTAAGCTATGCACAGACACTTGAAGAATAAAGTTAGCCCTTGAAAATCGAAATCCCAGGGAGGAGATGAGTGAGCGCTTCGGAGTGACAGATTTGTGGAGACGGCCACTCTCTCAGGGACTGGCCACTAGGTCTGTGTTCCTGAGTTTACAGAAGAAGCAATGAAGCAAGCTGCCCTTCTTATGGCCAGCCCTCACCCTTGCCTAAGAAGCAAGTCCTTGAGTGTGGCTCAGATCACCAGCTCCTGCTCCGACTGCCTTGGGATGCCCAAGTCACCATGTGGGGCAGGAAAGTGCCAAGACTGTTGAGGACATGCAGACAGTTTGATCTTTTCCGGAGTCTCAGACCTGCCCTGTCCCCAGCCAGCTTGATGCTAGTTCTCCTAGCAAAGGGGGACTGTGAGTTTCCAAGGAGTTCCGCAGCTCCGCGTGGAACTCTGGACTCTGAGGACTCTGAGCCAGGCATTCAGGCCAACTGGGCAGCTGAGGACCAAGCAAGGTGAGAGCCAGGAAGTCCCTTGTGGCTCCTCACCTGCCCTCCCCACAAATCCAGCAGATGGACCCTGCAGAGGGGCTGGGAAACAAAGGTGGCTTTCACCCAGAGCCAGCTCGGAGGGGATGGCCGCGGCGGGGTCTGCAGCCCTGAAGCAGGGTGCTGTCCTGTGACTCTGAGCTCAAAAATGTGTGAAATTTCTTTTTTGCTGGGTATTCTACATCAAGCGGAACCTGTTCTCAGAGAAACATTCCATTTCACAGACCCTAATGGCTTTCCTCTGTGCCGATGCATTAATGAGGCTCCGGCTCATTCTAATCAGAAGGAAGCCATGCAGATAATTGCCTGAATTTTTAATTCAGGGTTATGATAGGGGAATCAAAGTCACACTGCAGTTGCTGAGGCTGCCCCTCGTTCCAGGCCATTGACTTTTGCAATTTTCTTTGATTTCCCCCCTCCGTCTCCTTACCCCACCCCCACTTCTCTCTCTTCCCCCTCACCCCTCACTTGATAGAGACTGACAATTTCAGGTTGGGGTGGAGCAGAAGCGTAGGGGCAGCCCTTGGGGTCTCCAACACAGTCTTCTTTCCAACTCCTCCTCCTTCCCATCCCCCTCCTCCCCTGACAGGTCTGCACCTGTCACCCCAGGGCTGGTTCTGGGAGAGCGCTCTGCAACCGCCCCCCCCAGCCCCCCAAGGTCTCTGTGCCTGTGAGCAAAGACAGGAAATTTGCCCCAAGAGAGGATCTCCCTTGGCAATTTACTTCTCATTTCATCTCAATTCTTTAGAGCAAAGCTTGGGAGAAATGAAGAGGTGAAGGGGAAAGAAAGGACCAGAGTAGCTCAGTGTCTTTCCTGCGAAGGGGATTTGCTCTAAGTTGGTGCTGGGGCCAAGGACAGAGGGAAGCTGGAGGAATCCAAGTCTTCCCTGAATAAGCCTAGTAGTTATTCCCTGAATAACTAAATCGCTGTTCAGAATTTACAGAAAGGGCCTTCCCTTTCTGTGGCACAACGGATTAAAGCGTAGCACCACAAAGCTAGCCACAACCACTTTGGTGCAAGTTCGATCACCAGCTCCGGAGGTGACTCACATGGCCCAGCAGGCCTCTCCTGACCCGCCCCTGCAGTGTACTTTGTCAACCCGTTCTGCTCCCCACCCTGTCTCTGGTGAATCCTCTCACTACCCCTGTACCTCTGGCCTGTACCCCAGTTCTGTATGCATAAATAAATAAATCTTTTTTAAAAACTACAGAAAGATAAGCACTTGCAGGTGGTGGAAAGAGCTGAATGCAGATTGGTTTATTATATGACTACAGGCCACCACCCAGCAAATGAATGGGAACCCAGGACTCACACCGAAGGAGGCTCCCTGGCATCATCCAGTTTTCTTGGAGTTTTCTGGGACCTTGGGGGTGATGGAGAGCTTGCTAGGGTGAAAGTCAGCCTGTCTGGCTCAACTTCAGCCAATGAGACTGATTGGGCCTGCTGGGGAAGTTTCTTCTCGCAGCATCCTCAGTGCTGTTGATAGCAACACCAAAGACAAACGTTTACCCGTCACTCAGGATCAGCTGAGCGATTTTCTTCCTCCCAGGCTGGACTGTTGAATAGTTGAGTGCCAGTCATGTGGCCTTGAAGAGTAGAACTTCACTCCACATCTCTACCTCTACGTAGGTGCAGGAGTCTTACTTTTTTTTTTTTTTAAGATTCATTTATTTATGTGGTACAGGCCAGAGGTGCAGAGGCAGTGAGAGGATTCACCAAAGATAGAGCAGGGAGCAGAACAGGCAGATAAACTGAAATACACTGCTGAGGGGAGCAGCGGGCGGGTCAGGAGAGGTCTGCCACGCCATGTGGACTCCTCCGGGGCAGGCGGGAATCGAACTCGTGTGGAAGTGGCTTTAGCTTCTCAGTGCTGTGCTTTAACCCGCTGCGCCACCAGGGAGGGCCCAGGATTCTTACCTTTAGGAGAAAGAGAGGGTCGGTACTCTGGGGGAGTCTCTCCCAGGTGCCAAGGACTTCATGCCACCATGCCTCTGAACAAAGAGGGCACCACCTCTGCTTTACTGATCAGGAAACGGGCTCCCCAGGAGGACACAGGTCTCACCGTTGCCTGCACTTCACCTTCCAGTGGACATTTTCTTCAGGGTGCAGCTGGGGCCGCCATCCCCAGAAAGGCAGATGACTCCTGCAGAGCGGTGCGCTGCTAATGCTGCCTCCCCAGCTGCAGCCTGTAGCATTCATCAATGACAGGAGTGGTTACCTTTATTGGGCTGGTGGAATTTGCTCAATAAAATGTCACCTCATGCTTGTATTGCACCCATCTCCCAAGAATTCCAGAGCAACTTTAAGTATCTCTGCAGTCACCCAGACACAGAGGCAGAATGGGGGAAGACTGTACGCCTTGGGGAACAAGCCATCTCCTGCGGACCGCGGACCTCACCTTAGCTCTATGGTACTTTTTATGGCAACATAGACAAGGCTGTGCCAGCCTGTGCCCTCCAGGAGGTCATAATTAGTGGGGTAGGTGATGGGGTAATTCTTCAGCATGTGGGGCAAGGCCTATGGCTAGAGGAATGTACAATAACAAGATGATGTGTAAACGCCCAGCGGAGTTGCGAGGGACAAGAGCCCTTATTCCTGAGCCCAGAAGATCCACTCAGAGACAATGGACCCCATTCTAAGAGCCATCTTCCTCTGAGCTCGCTAAAGCCCGGGCTGCTCCCCGATTCCTGCGCATTCCAGCTCTAGCCCTGTGAACTTGGAGTTAATGATTAAACTGGGCGTCAGTGCCATGGCTTCCTTGGGGTGAATTGGGCTGCTCAGCCTTGGAAACTGCCAACTTCCTGGCTCTGCTCCAGCCCAGGGTAGTCCAGAGACAGGTCCAGCCCCCACACCTGATGCAACTCATTTCCAAAGTCGGCTGGCTGGCGTCTCAACGCCATCCAGTCACCCAGCCTCCAGCTGCAGACCCAGACGCTGTGGTGCGGGAGGAAGGGGGATGGAAGGACATGGAGTCTTGGGCACAGAGCCTGGTTCTGCTCCTCGCTGGCAGGGTGACCTTGGGACAGTCTCCTAACCTTTCCTGGGATTCAGGTTCCTCATCCATGACAAAAGAAGGTTGGCATGTGCTGTGAGCCTCTGTGCCCGTACAGGCTGTAACCTCTGCCTGGCACACTCGCCCTCCTCACTCCTTCCTGCTCATCCCACAGGGGCAGCATCTTCAGAGGCCTCCTCGCCCTCTCCCCACGGGCTGTGAGGTACCCTCCTTTCGGCTCATGGTAATGCTAACTATTGTCGCGAGGACTTGGTTTCCCCTCCTCCATCTTCCCCCAAATATAAGAACCTTAGAACACATTAACTTGGCCCCTCCTGCATCCTAGTAACTTAGTTTTGTCTAACTGTTAAACCCACTGAAACTACTCTTTTAGAAAATTTTATAGCATGATCTGCACACATACATCCCGTATTTCATTTTTGCTCACGTGGCTCTACTAAACTGTGACCTTCTTGAAGACACAAGTTATAGTTTATCTAGCTTGTATTTTAGGCACACATCGTTTGTAATCTCAGAGTGATCTGTCACCTGCCTGTGCCACTCTCTCCTGCCTCTCCCCATGAGGCTTCATTTCCTAGTAGTTTGTTACTTTTTGTTGTGTGTTCTACCTTTTTCTTCATAATGGAAGCAACTTTTGAAAACCCAACTAGAAGAATAGTAGAACTAAAACACTGTTTTTTTAAAGATCACTGTTGTTACGAAGATCAGTTCTGTGCTTTGTAATTTATTCCCAATAATGTTCACAGTCAAATGAGCATGCATTTTGCTGCTAAGTTCTTCTTTAGGGGCATTAAGATACCCAGGACTATTGGAGGAGACCGAACTGGGATCCTCAGAAAATTCCCACTTGTGTCTGAGCCACTGAAGGAAATGCTTTCTAGCACCTGCCTTTCTAGAAAGAAAGCAGGATAGTAACATGCCATGTCGTACGAGCTTGTTCCCACAGCCTTAAAGGGGCCCAAAGAGCCATGTCCCTGGGCCCCAGGTGTGCTGGCCTTTCCCATACTCACCCCCACAGTTTGGGGCAACTCTGCAAATGTGTCTGGGCGCTCTTGCTCCAGCCCTGTGCTGTGTCACACCCGGGACATGGACATGCCCAGGGTGGGACTCCCGCCCTTCCGTCAGTCTGGATGATCTCAGAGTGAGTGGAAAGAGGAACTTTTCTGTGTGTGTGAGTGTGTGTGTTTCATTCATTTCCCTTCATTCACCCATTTCGAATCTTTGACGTCTCTACTAAATAATTCCCCAGCACCACTGCAACTTTGGGTGGCCTTACTTCATGGGCTTGTAGTATGTGGGGTTTCTCAACCAGTTCCTCAACGTGAAATTCACTTTCTATTTTCCCTTTGGGAACTTACACCACAGGAAAGGGGCTTTAAAATACTCCCAAAGGACAGCCGTATCTCCCCTTTCTAGAGACTAATGCCAACAACAATTTTTCAATTTTTCAGAACTATAACAAGGCACCCTCCTCAGACACGTTGCCTCAGGCCCAGAGACTCCAACCTCTCAGGCACCCCAAATACTGCAGATTCGGGGCCAGAGTTAGACCAGGTCATTTAATCAGGTTACCTTGGCCCAGACAGCGGGCTCTCTGGGACCCTCCTTGGAGGGTCTCAGAGCGGCCACATGTGAGAGCCTGAATTCTTGTCATGGTGTGGGGACAAGCGGAGCTTGTGATGCTGAGGGTCAGCGGCCTCCCTGTGACTTTTCCTACTGAAAGCTGGTGTGTTCTAGAGAGTTCCCTCAGTTTGCTATTCTGACTCATGTGCCTGTTGGTCTTTTTCTTGGTGGGGGTGGGGGAAGGTTTGCTCCAGTAATAATCTCATCTACATTTAATGATTTCACCTTGGGCATTTTTCTTTTCCTGGCAATGAATGTGGCCTGTAAACAGTGTCTCAGGCCCTCAGGCTGTAGTCATTTCCTGCAGGAGAAACTGAGATGGAGTCCCCTGAGCCAACTCAGAGCTGTGTAGGTACCCAGAGTCTGCACTGTTGCCTAGGGACATGGGCACTCCATATTGGACATGTGTTCTCCAAATGGCCCATTGAAATGGGTTGGGAAAGAAAACAAAATAGGGGAGGAAATTCTTTGAAAGGATAAGCAAATTTTGTTGCCAAGATAGGTACAAAGAGCCCGACTCTCCAATATTTAATCCTTTCTTTCCTAAAGATTAATAGGGAAAAGCAGCTAAATTGAACAGAATGCCAGAGTCCATAGGCCTCAAGTGCCTGGGCCGAGGCAGGGCAAGGCCATAGCAGCCTGACCATAGTACAGGGTGTGTGTGTGTGGGGGGCATTCTCAGGGGCTCACTGCCTTTAGAGAGGGCAGGCCTGAGCAGTTGCCTGAATCAACCCCTTTGCCTACAGATGGGGAAAGCAAGACCCAGAGAAGGACAGGGAAGCCCTAGGATGCCTTGTTAATACCCTTAGTTATTTTAAATGCATTAATTAAAATATAGGGGTATACACTCTTTTATAAACACCCCGCCCCCGGTCATATTGTCACAGAGAACTTCAGAATTGAACAATGAAAACCCAAAAGTTGTAAAACAAATCCCACCACCCTTTACTATCAGGATTCCCTGGACTCCCTTGGGGGACGCACACCGAATCCAGAAGGCGGTGTGTAGCCAGGTAAGTGAGCAGTTGGCAAATTTCAGCCTGCTGCCTGCACGTTTTTGAACACTGGGGAAAAACACAACAAAAATGACATTTCGGCCCTCCCTGGTGGTGCAGCAGGTTAAAGCACAGCACTGAGAATCTAAAGCC
>NW_004567118.1:16347153-16434484 GCF_000260355.1 Condylura cristata | reverse complement strand
TCATAACAGGTAGATGGCATGAAATTCAAATGAGTGCCCATAAATATCACCTGTTTACATGTGAACTCTGTTGCTTTTGTCAACAAGTGGCCGGATCGTGTGCCGCTGGGTCTCCCGGAACCTGAAGCACACTGGCCACATGGTAGAGGGATTCCCTTGCTAGATCTTCATATCAAACCAAGCAGTCAGACAGACCAGGGCTTGGTTTGATATGACTATGATTTGACCATGGTCAAATAAAAAATAATTACTGTCTCATTCTTTACAGAAAGAATTTGCCGACCTTTCATGCAGCAGATGAAGCCTTGGAGAAGGATTTTGGACGTGGTCCCAGGCTTGTCTTCTAAAGGTAAAGACTTCCCAGGGGGCCGTGTCACCCTCTGGGGGCTTAAGGAGGACTGTGTGACCCTGTCCTTCCCCACGTCCCACATTAGCCCTGGATGTCCCTCCCTGATGCCCTCCCCCTGCTGCTTGGAGGCCATTTCAGTTCTGGGGTAGTGTCACACACGCCTACAATCTGAGAGCCGTTATCTAGTATAGGGTATCAGAAATCCAGGACTTGTGCTTTGATCTGAGGACTGTTATTAGACGAAATGATGGACAATAGATGGAATGAGGTTTCTCTTTAAAATCACCAGAATTCCCTCTATATCCGGGTTCTGACTCCCTTAGGAAGACCTGGACGTGGCTACCGCAAAGCCTCTTTGGACTTCAAACTACACTTAGCATTGTATTGCAGTGAACATACTGCATCAGCCATGGTTATTGTAGTTCTGTCATCGGGAAGACGGGCCGGATCGTGTGCCGCTGGGTCTCCCGGAACCTGAAGCACACCGGCCACATGGTAGAGGGATTCCCTTGCTAGATCTTCTGCAGCAAAGTATCACAGACTGGGTGGCTTCAGCAACTAAAATTGATTTGTCCACAGTTCGGGAGAGTGGAAGTCCAAGAGCAGGGTGTTGGCAGGGGTTGGTTTCTCTGTGGGCTCTGTGCCTCACCATGTGTTCGCACAGCCCTGCGTCTGAGCATGCGTACAGGTCCTGTTCTTATAAGGACACCAGTCACACTGAAATAGGACCGACTCTTGTAACTCCATTTGAGCTTAATGACCACTTGAAAGGTATCACTGGCTCTCAGGAAGTTAGAGTTGCCATACGTGAACCTAACATATGAAGACAATTCAGACCATCACACTGAATACCCAGTAAGTTTTCCTTTTTATTTTTATTGATGAGAAGGAAGGGGGGAAATGGGAAGAATTTACAAATGGGAGCACACAACACAAACAAGAAATTCACCCCATTTTTTGCATTCACTTATTTAGTGTCATAGTTGATTATTCTTACCTTACTATAATTTCATGCAGTAGCATAAACCATCCCCTTGAACTCCTGTCCTCCTAAAACTAACTCACAAGACACCAGATACCCATTTTGTTGAGTTTCTTGTATGAGTTAGAGAAAGGAGGCTTTGTTATTCGGTCTCCCCAGCATTTGTGTTGACCTCAAAGCAAAAGGCATGACCTCTAGTCCTACCCACTTATTTTTTGAACTGAGGACAATAAGATCTATGTTTTTACATCATTACCTGGTTTTCTTTCACAAAACCAAGAGATTATTGCAATAAATTCTGGTCAGTAGAGTCTTTTTACATAATTAGCACTGTCTGTTTGTAAACCCATAAGTTGCTTTTCTGACCCACCAGTGGGTGGGGCACCAAAGTTTGAAAAAAAAAATGTTATTTTCCTGACGAAGGAAAGCAGAAAATGGTTCCTTCTCTTTGACCCTGCAGCGACCAACCTTCCACATAACAGAGCATTTTACAGAAGAGCTCAGCACACACGCTCATTCTATTTACAGCAACCCTGAGTTGCTCTTCATTTTGTAAATGAAGAGACTGGGGGTTAGAATATTAATTAATTATGCCCAAGGTCATTCAGCCACATTCCACTAGGACTCAGCACTGCTTTATGTAGCATGCTGAGTAGTTTTGGATTTGTCCACCACCCCCCCAAAAAAGGAGAAAGAAATTCACCCCATTTTTTTGCATTCACATATTTAGTGTCATAATTGATCCTTCTTATCTTACTTTCTAAATACTAAAAGTTTTAAACTTTTGAGTAATTTGACTCCTAGTTAGACTAAAGCAGTTTCCACATTTTAGAAAACCTGAGAAACTATTTTTCTGATTTATAATAAATAGAAATACAATATGTAAAATTCTAGAACATATAGAAAAGTTGAAAAACTAAAAATCACCCAAAATCAAGAGAAAAAAGCATTAACTACTTTGGAAACGTCCTCTCTTTCTTTTTTTAATACACAGCAATGTCTTCATTACTTAATTGATATTACTCTCAATTTTTATCGCTGAGCATTATTCCACAGGTCTTTTTTTCATGTTATTTCAAACCCTCATTTTTTTTTTAAAGATTTATTTATTTGTGCATCAGAACTGGGGTACAGGCCAGAGGCTCAAGGGTGGCGAGAGGCTTCACCAGAGACAGAGTGGGGTGCAGAACAGGCAGATCGACGAAGTACACTGCTGAGGGGAGCAGCGGGCGGGTCAGGAGAGGTCTGCCACGCCATGTGGTCACCTCCGGGGCAGGCGGGAATCGAACTCATGCGGAAGCGGCTTTAGATTCTCAGTGCTGTGCTTTAACCTGCTGCGCCACCAGGGAGGGCCCTCAAACCCTCAGTTTTAATAGTCACCAGAACATTGGTCACTTGTCATGTTTCCAGTGTTCATCTTTGAAAATGAAACTTCGGGAAAGAATATTGACTTAGGAACTTTGTAACGCCCAAATGTTTATCCTGGATCCATTCCTACATGCACTGAATCTTTTTTGGAGATGAGGGTCAGAGACTTCCAGTATTCTCTAGTCCAATGTCTTGAACCTAAAAGATGTGTATTCCTGCAGGAATGCCCACGGGGCTGTGGGATAATATAGATAAACGACAGGCAGGGCTGAGCTGAGGAAAGCTTGCTCTTGACCTTGGGAAAGCAGACCGTCTCCAGGCTTAGAAATGAAAAGATCATTTAAGGAGACTCTGGCCCAAGGACCATGTACCTTTCAGTCACCAAGTAAACTGCCACCACGGCTCGAAGTCTACTCTGAGGGGAAAGGGAACTGATTTGCCCAAAAAACACTGAGGTAACGACAGAACAGACCCTGAACCTGGAGCAATTCTCACCTCAATGCTCTCTCCACCCCAGACACAAACCAAAAAAATCTCGTAGCACTGAACTTCACACCCTACAAACAGGAAACTAGAACTTGTGCCCTGAGGTTTACGATGCGGTTTAAGTGGAGTACACGAACCAGCAAAGCAGTCGCTTCCACGTATTATAAAAACCAAGACTAAACGCGTAGAGGAACTTGTTTATAAGAGCTTTACGTACTCCCCAAGAAAAGAATTAAAGATGCAATAACTTCAAAGAGAGCGACCCATAATCCAAAAGATAAGTGGAAACTACATTTCAGGCTTTCAAGTAGAAATACATGGGGGACGCATCACATTTTAATACCCATTTGCGATCCCTGCTGGAGCACATGTTCTGACAAACACCCAGATGGCAACATCTGCCTTTCCTTAGTCTGGACCTGTGCCCAGCCCGATTGCCATCTCCTCCAGACCCATTTGCATATCCCTGGCTTCCGACATCAAGACTCTGCTAACTGCTACGTTTTGTGCCTGTTGCTGGATTGCCCTGCCAGCCTTCCTGGCCCCACACCTGTCTGTGCTGCTAGCTTTGGGTCTGACATTGGTTCTACTAACACTTACAGGCATGAGCTCAGCTTGCTAAAAGACAGATTGGCAATGCATACCGGAAGCCACAAAAATGTCTGTAATCTTGGGCTAAATCACCTCAGTGCTGAGACTTTCCTACAACAGGAGATGAAAATTTGGAAAAGATGTCCATCCTGGTGTTACTTAGAACTCCCCAACAATAAGGTAAAGCGCGTGCATCCCTTCAGTAGCTCCCATTTGTGGGGAGTCCTCTGACAGGTCTTGACTGGCCTCTGAACCTCACAGCAGCTTTGTCTCTGCAGAAGGTGAGGCCCAGCCACAGGGCAGGAGCTGGATGGAGGTCACATGTGAGGGGCCATGCCCTGGAGCACTGTGTCTCCGAAGTGGGCTCCAGAATAAGCATAAAGACAGGCAGCAGGGAGCAAACGGCTTCCTAGGAGAGACTCAGGGAAAGAGCCCGAGACTCCAAACGCAAGCGACCCCGTGGCTGCCATTTTCTTAAAAATGGGTACAACAGCATTTGGTGGTGGGAAGCCCACGGGGGTTACAACTGAGATGGGAAAAGGCACAAAATGATGTAAAAGTAAACTATAATAGTATTTTTTAAAAATGCATGCAAAAGCAAAGCAGTCACAGAAGAAAATAGTTGCGCTAGTCTTTGGAGGGGGAAATGAGGGGGTATTTATTCTTTTTATATTTCTTTAAATGGTGCTATGCCGATGTCTTGAGTAAGTCTTTAAAAATACAATTGATTTGGGCTTCAGAAACGCATGTGGGAGCTCTCCTCCCCATTCTCTGCGCGCGCGCGCGCGCGCACACACACACACACACACACCTTGGAGTAATGCTCCACCCCCCACTTCTCTCTCAGTTTCGTGATGCTGCATGTGCTGAAACCACAGCTTCCCCCCTTGGGGATCGCTGAGCACCCGCAGACTCGCCTGTAGCGCTTTCTTTAGTAGAGGTGAGAGGACATTGGAATATGACATCACTATTCAAATGGTCAGGGAGAGAGGGAGAGCACCCAACAGGCATACATGCCACGCAGAAAACCAGCGGGCTTTTATGGCTCTGTTTATGGGAAGTGTCTCACCGACTGAAAGGTCAGGAGTTGACGTGTCCAGTGGCACTGGAGCATTACATGAAATTGCAAAAATAGAACCTTATAAAAATTCATAAGCCCATGAAACGCTCACTTGACTTATAGGTTAAGTGTAGGGTAGCCAAGATTTTGCCATGTGGTAGGAAAAAGGGGAGCACAGCAGTTGCGTCTGGACACCTGGAAAGCCCTCAGTACTGTCCCCAGCCCTAACAGGGCAAGGCTGCTGACAGCTGACATCCACTGAGTGCTTAGTGTGTCCTCTTGGTGGGCCTCATTTTTATCTGGCTAGTATCCCAGGGTAGTGACTATTGGCTTATTTTCTATTTTACAGATGAGGAAACTGAAGTTTAAAAAAATGTTAAGGGCCCTCCCAGCTGGCGCAGCTGCTTCAGTGCGAGTTCTATCCCTGCCCCGGAGGTACCCACATGGCTGGCAGACCTCTCCTGACCCGCCCACTGCTCCCCTCAGCAGTGTGCTTCCTTATTCAGTCTGTTCTGCTCCCTACGCTGTCTCTGGTGAAGCCTCTCACTGTCCCTGAACCTCTGGCTTGTGCCCCAGTTCTGTATGCACAAATAAATAAATCTTTAAAAAATGTTAAAAATAACCTGCCCACTGAAATTGAATCCCAGGTCTGCTCAACACCAGGCCTTTCTGCAGCACTGTGCTGCCCCAAGACTCTAATCCTCCCCTAGCCATGGCATTGGCAGGACCCTGCCTCCTGTACACCGAGATCTCTTCCCTTCCGTCTGGTCACAGAAAATGCCATATCGCAGCCCCCTCCCCTGGGTGCTAGAGCTGAGTAAAGGTTCCCCTGGCGTCCTGCATTTTCAGTGAAAGGAGGCTGCGTGCCCTCCAGTGGGACAAAGTAGATCCAGGTGTGGGCCCCAAGTTCCACATTCATCGCATGAGTAACCCAATGTCTCGGAGTGTCACTTTTCTCCTCTATGAAATGAGGACTGATCTGCAGGTGAGGAGAGCTAGAGTCCAGCTCAGTGCCTGGCGAACAGTGGGAGTGTTCTCACTGGCTGCCTCATGTGACCCTACGTATTCTAGTGGAGCTCAAATCTCCAGGTCGCGCTTTGCTCAGTGAAACAGCTGCGAAAGAACAGTCAGCTAGTGCCCTCAGTGGCAAGGCTCTGATTGCCTGGCATCCCCATCCTTCTACCCTCGCCCACTTCCATCCCTTTCGCATTGAGACTGCCAAACTTTGCCTGATCCACCCGGTGGGATTTCTGTCTCCTTTGGTGGGAATTCTCTCTCTTTCATCTATTCATCCCTCAGCCTCTTAAGACATTCTGCCTAATCTTCCTTGTAGCTCACCCTTGATGTCCTTGTTCCACCTCACTTTCCAGCCTCTCCATAGGCAGCATACCTTGCCTGTCTACTCTGCTCTGTGTGTGCCACCTTGTTTGCACACAGGTCATTCCTGGGGTACATTCTGCAAGGACACTCACCGTAGCTGCTTCCCGTGCCTTTTTATCACCCAGAGCCCAAGCCAATACCTAGCATATAGGTATTGAATGAATAATGAACAAACAAATGAATGAGTGAGAAATGAACAAGTCACTTGTATGTCCTGGTGGGAGCAAGTCATCCTACAAATGATTGCCGAGAGGTGAGTCGTCTGAGGAAGGAGATTCACCAGATAGAAAATCTGTTAGTTCCTTGCAAGGTGCTGCATTATATGCAGCTTCTCTTCCATGTTTCCTGTACCTCCTCTGCTTTCATTCTCAGAGAGCCTTACACTTGTTAGCGGAAACCCATTGTGCAGATTGGACTAACTTGTTTGCTAACCCAGCTAATGGAGCGTCTAACGTGAATCTCCCTGTCCCAGGTCAACGCCACTTCCTTGCTCGGGGCTGCCGTTGAGCATATTGCTTCCTCTCCTAACTACCCTCTGAGTAGTGGGAATGCTGACAATTCAGGGGACTCTCCCATGCCTAGTTATCGGTAAAACAGGGGTAGTAATATTTACTACTTCAAAAGTTACTGTGAACATTAAATGCAACCCTATAAGTAAATTACCATGAGCCAAGTGCATAATCTTTGATAGTAACAACAGCAGCAGCAAGAATAGCAGGAAGGAGTTGCAGTGTGTTGTGGTATCGCCAGTGGTATGGTGGTGGTGGCCATAGCAGTAGTGGTAACAGCCGCAGTAGTAGTTGGTAGAGGTTGGGGGGTAAGAATAGCTAGTGGTGGTAGTAGCCATAGTAGTAGCGTTTAATTTGAATGTACCCAGAAGCCACAGTTGTAATTGGAGGTGGCCAGATGGTCACATTCATGTGATGCCACATGAAGTTGAGTGGCTGTGTGCAGCCAGGGTTGGGAGAGGGTGGGGTTGAAGCCTGCCACGATAGGTGGGAGACCCAGGTGTCCTTCATGCCCCATCACAGAACAGGAGAGCTTCCCAGGCACGGCCGCAAGGTGGGGCCTTGTCACCTGCTGTGTCGGGACCACCCCTCTGGAACTCAGAGTACCCTGAGGAACCCAGGAGCCTCATAAGCATTAGAGGTGACTTTATCCATAGCATTGGAGACAGACTTTAAGAGAGCAAGGTAACACAGGAAATGAGGAAGGGCCCGGGCAACGTGGGAACCGAGCAAGAGGAGTGACCGGGACCCATGGCTCAGTGTGTTCCACCTGACCGGTAACGGGAGCAAGGTTCACTTGGGCCCCTGACTCCTGTGGTGGTGGAAGCCAGTGTGCCGCACGTTACGAGCAGTTCCCTTTTTTGTTTTACTCATCTGGACCCTACTGTGTGATGGATACCCCTGAAAGTCACTGGGCTGGCCCAGAGGATGAGGTGTTGAAAGGGTCTTGGAGTCATCTTGAAAGGAAACACACACAGGCAGAGGCCTGGAGTGGGCCGTAGACCGGATATGTCGACACTCAGAACATGGCTTTGGAGGAAGGTGGAGCTGGGCTCCAGTTCTGGCTGTATGTTAGCTGTGGCCTTGGAAGGAGACAGCAGAGTTGCTGTGCAGATGAAGTCAGATCGTATCTTATGTGTGCCTTGTAGTAACGACAGTGAAACTCAAAGAAATGCAGCTGTTATTGTTATCGTATCCTTACTTTACATCGGCACATGATGGAAAGGGATTGCTTCTAGTCTACCCCCAATGTTATTCAGTCTTACATGGGAACTGTATTTAGCTCAGTTTCCCCCCATATCAGTGGTGATGTTCCTTTTCCCATCACCAGCCGTTGCGTCCCTTTCCCTGTCCCCCCCCCCACCTCAGAGCCCTCACAATGTTTGTGGATGTCCATTAGTTTTGTGTGTATGTGGCTTTTTTTTTTTTTTTAAGTATATCACATGGACAAACTATCTCGTATGGGAGTTTCCAGCATTTGTTTTTATAATTCTGACTTCCACTGCTGCACCTCTTTCCTCAAGTTCACTCCCATCTCTGTTGCAAGAGGCCCACTTCATCCTTTCTTGTGGCCGTGTAAAACTCCATGGCATTTTGCTTGATTTGCGTTATCCAGAGTAGAACTGACTGCCCAGTGAGATTTCCAGGCCCCAAGGGTGAGACGGCACAAGGCTGTCCCACAACTCCAAGTGTAAATCTGACTGAGTAGAGTTGAGGATCAACAACCCATCCATTTGTCTAATGTGTAATTGGCATCTTACAGGTTGTCCAACGTAGCGCCCTAATGAGGTAACCCAGTTCCCTTTAAGCATGTGCTGTGTGCCCAACACTGTCCACTCAGGGAGGCTGTCCCCCTCTCCTCATTGCCAAGTGATGGCTCTAGAGGAATCCACTGTACTTTCCCCCGACTCTGACCGAAGTGACCCTGCTCCTGGACAAAAACAATGACATGGAACAGAAGGGACAGTACAAGAAACTAACTTGGTTCAGTGAATTTTGGCATTTCAGATTCACAAGACCATTTCCTCAGGGACTAGACAAAATCGAGGCATAAGCTACTTTGACACTGAAGGAAAGGAAGACAAAAAGAACTAAAAGTCCTTCCTAAATAAACTCAAGAGAACCCGAAGGGGAGATGGTCCACATTTAATATCTTCTCTGGCATCTTAAGTCCTCTTTGGCCTCATTGCTCTTTCTGCCTTACTGGGCTCTGTCTCCTCATCTGGAAAATGAAGTTTGGAGGCCACCAGGCCACTGAGGTTAGTTGAGGACCCTGAACATAGCTCCATGGAGGCTCAAGATGAGGGAATTCCAGCTCTTTCCAGGCACTGGCTCCCCGGTCGTCAGGACCCAGAGTCATTATCCTTCCTGCACCTCAGACCTCCAAGCACCAGTCAGCTGGGCGGCTGATGCCCCTATCAAGTCCTCCCATCTCTGCCCATCATGCTCTCACCCCTGATTCAACACAGAAGGGGGATTGAGTAATAGGCGAGTTTCACTTCTTTCTTTTTCTCTCAATGGTGGGCCGCTTTCATGAAGACGCCCACCTCCAGAACAGCTTGGGACATCTCAGGCAGGCAGGCAAACTCGGCTGGCCTTGGCAGGAGGGGTAGGACTGGGGGCTGGTTTTGTCCCTGGGAAACCACGGCCCCTCTCCACGTGGCTTTGTATCACTCACAAAATGGGATTTTTTTTCCCGATCAGCAGTATTACCCCAGAGGAGCTTTGAATGGCAGTGCTATCGTTAAATATCTCAATGAGAAAGTTTGGCAGATGACTCCTTTTTGACACTTACAAGATGACTAACCTTGCCTCTCTCCTCCTGCACACCCTCTCTTCAACCCAGAAATGGAAGGGCACCAAGAGGTCATCTCCCCCCTCTAGGAAGGGAAGGGAAAGGCATCCACGTGAGCTTTGCCCTGATTCACCCCATTTCGTTGCTGGCTGAACATGTCCCGTTCAGCCAGACAGATTTCAATAATTAATATTCAGTTAGCTGAGTGCTTGACCTTCAGCAGCTGAGCGAGTCCTGAAACCAAGAGTGCTGTTCATGAAGCCACAGCCTGTGGAAGGGTCCAAGGCAGCCTCAAGTCAGTGTTCCTTAGGAAAAGGACACCACAGACTGGACTGGGTCAGGACTCAGAGACTGCGGCCCCCACCCCCACCCCCCACCAGGCCTCCTGCAGTGCTCCTTAGTCAAAGCTGCGTTGGGTGAAGAGGCACTCACCGAGGGGGTGGCAAGTTGGTAGAGACATGAGGGAGATGAAGAGTGGGCGGTGCAGTCACACAGGGAGTAGTGTCCCAGGGTGTGGAAATAGCAAGTGCAAAGGCCCTGAGGTAGAAGTGTCTAGCATGTTTCAGAACAACAAGTGGCAGGGTTTGGGGTTTATTATGAAGGAAGATCTGTCAGGAATTGGCTAAGGGATTAGACACAGGTAAAAGACAAGGATGAACCCTGTTGTGGGTGTGAGCGGGTAGAAAGACAGAGCTGCCATTGATGGAACTGGGAGAGATTGCAGAAGAAAACCAGTTTGAGGAAAGAACTAGGAAGCTGTGTGTAAAACTAAGTGTGTAGGGGTTGATGTGGTGGCTTTGCCCCACCTGCAGGAATTCAAAGTATTTTCCAAAAGCCAGTGAGCCAGAGCACGCTGCATAGGAGGGTGGCAAGTTGGGCAAAGTCCTGGCTTTTGAGACAGAACACCCAGCCTGAGTCCCACGCTGAAGCTCTCTGAGCACCCGTCTTTACATCTTCAAAATCTGGGTGGATATATGTGCTTTGTAAGATGCAAAACATTACATCAGAGGCAGAAGGACCCTGAGGGGAGACCAGACTGTGGAAACCAAAAAAGAGCTAGGTTTAGAGTCTCTACTTAGTGACAGTTTCTTAACCCATTAAAAGTCTTGGTTTCCTCATGTGTAAAATAAAATGACACTACCTTCCTGCAAGAGCATCATGAGGACTTCTGAGGTAAAGTTTTTAAGTGTCTAGCAGAGAGCTTTCCCACAGTTAGCTATGCACAGTTTATGGCTATTTATTACACATAAAGGTAACTGTTATTAAGGTATATTGACTTTGTGTGAGCCTGTACAAAAATTCAGGGTGGCCCAAAGTGTGGAAATACAGTATTATTTCCACATGCATTGTAATGTAACTTCAGTGAATGATTTGTCGTGTACTTGACTGTGTGTGGTGGCTCTCTGTGTAGCCTCTGTAAGGTTTCGAGCTTCCAGGAGACTGCTCGGAACTGAGAAATAGACAAGGAGGTTCATAACAATTAATATCCCATCTGACTTTAGCACAAGGGGCTTCTAATTTTCTTTATGTCTTCCCCCGCTGCCTGTTTTAATGACTAACCCAAAGAGGTACATTTAATAGATAGGCAGGCTTAAGGAAAGGAATGTAAAAGATCATGTTGCTCAATCATCTTTTAAAACTAGCAAAACCAGGGCCCTCCCTGGTGGCGCAATGGGTTGGGGCGCAGCATTGCAGGCTGGCCACAGCTGCTTCAGGGTGGGTTCGATCCTCAGCCCCAGTGGTGACCCACATGGCACAGCAGACCTCTCCTGTCTTGCCTGCTGCCTCCCTGAACAGTGTATTCCGTTGATCAGCCTATTCTGCTCCCACTCTGTTTCTGGTGAATCCTCTCTCCATCCCTGCACCTCTGGCCTATACCCCAGCTCTAGATGCATAAACAAAATAAATTTTTAAAATAAAATAAAACTAGCAAAACCAGAAAGCACCCGTGACTTGCCAGAGTGCCCCAGCGAGTGAGTAGCAGGTCTGGCTGGTGTTCAGCATTTCTGACACATAAACCTCTGACTTCTTGCTGTCCTCCTCATAGTTGAGGAGTAAATGGAGCCTGCCCTTGTGACTTCAGGATCCACTCACTGATGTGGACCCAGGGAAGCAAAGATTCAGAGGGCTTCTTAGCAGTGTCAAAGGCTAGAGCAGAGGTTCTGGAACCGTCCTTTGAGCCTCCTGGATTTCTCTGGGGCCGGCAGTGTTTACACTGGTCTAGACATTTTCCACCAAACCTCCTGGCAAATATTTGAAGGCCTTGATACAATGCCACACAAATAGCCATATCTAAAGCTCTCCCGAGTAAACAGCCTGAAGCCCTTAGTCAGTCAGCAGCGACCATAGGAGAAAAACCAAAACCAAAACTGGGCTCCTCAAAAGAGTTTTTAGAAAGTAAACCTCAAAGACTACCTAAAAATTGACACACTTTTGTTGTGGTTAAAAACCCAATCGTTACTTAGAATATTGACAGCTGGGAGTGTGATCTGTGTGTGTGTGTGTGTGTGTGTGTGTGTGTGTGTCTGTCTGTCTGTCTGTCTGTCTGTCTGTCTGTCTGTCTGTTTTAACAGCTTTTCCATGATGCAGAAGAAAGTCCCCATGGTAGTAAACCTTGTTTTAAAAAATAACTTTAAAAGTTCAAAAACCCACAAGCTGCTTCTGTCCCAAGTGTTACATGTACAACATTTCAATCCTTTTACTCATCGAGAAGGGGAAAGACTTTACAATTTGATTAAATGACAAAATTGTTTCCTGCTCTGGAGTTATGAGATGACTTATACAACATTTCTGGCATTGATAGAGAAAAAGTGCTATTTTCTCACAGGTTAGCAAATCTGGCAGTAGCACCAAAGATTTGGACAAGGAATTGGGAGGGAAACATGAAATCTTAGGAATCATAGTTGAAGGTTAGATACAAGTGCCCAGAGTGGGGAACTGCAGACTAGAAATCCCAGGGCCACCACCCAGCCCGACTGTCTGCCTCCCACTTTTCTCTGCTCCTCCAAAGAATCTTTATACAAGCATACTTGCGTCTGTTCTCCCTTCTAACCATGCAAATCAAGACTCCTACTTCCTAAAATCATCTACTCTATCTCAGGTAACTGCAGGTTAGTCAGGTCAACTGCCCAGCGGTCGTCAGGAAGCTAGTCCTTTGTCAGAAGCAGAGAGTCAAGCAACTTTAAAGTATTATTATTGGCAATAATACCAATTAATGCTTATTGAAGTCTGTGACATTACTAGGCATTATCTAATTTGTCACTAAAAAGATTAATTTACTTGGTGTTATCTCCAGTTTTACTAATGTAGAATCTAAGTCATAGCTGGTATGCTATGGCAGTTTAAATTCATGAAGTTTCTTTAGAAATAATGGATAAAGGGGAACCTCCCTGGGGGCACACGGGTTAAAGTCTCAGTGCTATCAAGCTATCACTAGCCCCTGTGGCGTGAGTTCAAGCCCCAGCCAGGGAGTTACCCTGGCACAGCAGGCTTTCGAGTCAGTGTGGTTGTTGTGGATTCTCGGGGCACCTAGCAGGTGGTGTGACTCCTGAGGATAGGAGCCTTGGCAGCTTTCCACTCCACCCCATCCATGTGCACCATCATGACAGTCTTCTGGAAAGTACACACACTATCTAAACCGAAGGAATGACGTTATCAGTGCATCTAGATGAGGGAGGACCCTCCCCCAAGGATACAAAAGGACAACAAGGAGGCAGTGCCAGTGACAGTGGAGGGCAGGGCTTGGCCTGCTTACTGCCTGTGTGGCCTCGGGCACTTCACTGCTCGGGAATCAGGTTCCTCAGTTACATGAAGACGCTACCTGCCTCGTATTGTCATGGGATCATTGTGAAAATTCACCACTCGTTCCGTCATTCATTTATTCATCTAGTCAAGGAATATTGCAAATTCAAAATAAGAACATTCCTCGATAAATAATGTTTGAGTTTTCTTTTTACACAATACTTTATACTCTTTTATTTTGTGTTCTTTGACTAATTCTTCACTGGAGCATCTTACCTCATTCCTTGATTTTTAAAGCAAGTGTCTAAAAAGAAAATAAGTGCTCAGCTTCTCTGAGGGTTTTGAACGTAACTTTCTTCTGAAAGCTATGGAGACTCACAGATCACCTCCTTGGTCCTGCAGGGAAGAACTTCTGGGTCAGGATTTTCTGGGAAACTCTGCATTCCTCTGCTCTCTGAAGAAACTGGCAACTCTTCTAATCCATAATGGTCATCTCCAGCTGCAAGGAGGAGTTAATGAGGTGTGCAGGACAGCGATGGGAAAAGGTCAGCCTTGCCTCACTCCCGACACCACCGCTGAGCGAGGCCCGCGGAGGGGAACCAAACCTTGGTGAGAGAGATGGGCCAGAAAACAATATCCACTTCATTATCTGGTGATTCCAAATGTGGAAAGGGGCCAAGGTCCAACCCACGGACTGTGACAGGACATTCTTGGGATGCTGTGAGGTCTGAGCAAAGGCCAGGCAGAGAGCACCTCCATGCTGCCTCTGTCCATCCTGGGGACACTCTCCTGCTCTTCTCTCTCCCCCATCCCCTTCTTCTCCTCCTTTCATTTTTCCCTTCTTTCCTCCCTTTTCTCTGTCTTCTAATATTTACCTTATATATTTCTCTCTTTATCTCCCCTTTCTTCCTTTTTCTCATTCCTATAGCATCAATGAATTTTCTTTTTTACCAAATCTTAAACATTTCCTGAGAGACAGATATCGGTGACCCCAGCCAGGTTTTCCCCACTTGTCCAAAAATGAAATAAATTTACTTTCACACATTAGAAAAGGGGTCCCCAAATGGGGCTCACACAGTGACACATTGTGAGCACAGGGTGAAATTAGTGGGTCTTATTTTTGTATTTATGTTGACTCTGTGACCTTCTTAGCTTCAAGGTTGCTATATAATAATCATAAAATGTTAGTAAAGTAGCACAGGTAGTAGGCTAATTAATAAATATATAATGGGGTTTGCTGTGCACAGCTTTTTTTTAACAGAGAAATAAACACCAATATTTATAAATTGCTGCTTTAAAGAAAAGCACCTTACGGGCCCTCCCTGGTGGCGCAGCAGGTAAAGCACAGCACTAAGAAGCTAAAGTCGCTTCCACATGAGTTCAATCCCCATCCTAGAGCTGACCCACATGGCGCGGCAGACTTCTGACACGCCCGCTGCTCCCCTCAGCAGTGTACTTCATCACATGGCTTGTTCTGCTCCCCACTCTGTCTCTGGTGAATCCTCTCACCACCCCGGCACCTCTGGCCTGTACCCCAGTTCTGTATGCACAAATAAATCAATCTTTTTTAAAAAAAAGGAAAAAAAAGCACCTTAAAAACGGACAAAGCCTGCATCACCTTATTGTAGCCTTTGACTGCACTCAGAAGGGATTTCTGGACTCACTGAGGGCTAAGCTGTAAGGAGGGCTGAGCCCCAATACCCTAGAAGTGCTGATCTTCTACGAAATTGAACCCAGTTTGATTCTTCAGCTCTGTGTCACTTACTTGAAAAGTCTTCTTTGCATACACTCTGTCATCCCATCAGGCTTCACTTATAAAACAGAAATTCTCAGGTGGAAGATTAAAAATTCCAAGACAGTGGCTACAGAGCATTAAGCCCCAAGCATATCCAGATACTGCCAGCCCTGCCCTAGGACCACACACCACCCACCACTGAGGATCACTGGATTCAACCTGGGGTTGGGGCTCCCTGAAAGAGCCATTTCAGCAGGTTAGGGTGTTGTGTTGGTTGGGGGGGGGTTGTGGGGGGTGGTATTAGAAAGGACAGAACTCACCAGGAAAGCACCCTGCAGCTCACGAAATTTAAACCCAACCTTCAGGGAAACTTCAGAATCTGATGTTGTGGGAGGGAGCTTTGCCAGCAGGTAAGACAGTGCAGAAGTAGAAATTAGCTCGGGGCTGCAGAGGCAGATAGTGAGAAAGGCTTGCGGGGAAGATGGGGTGGGGTGATGGGGCTTTCTCATAGTCTACTAAGATCATGTTTGAATTTTTCGTTTGCTTGACTGTGTCTTGCAGGAAGTTGCTGAACGTCCAGGCCTCCTCTTGTGTGCTGGGTCATGCCACAGCCCTCCTGAGGCCCTGGTGGGAGGATGCCAAGAGGCACCCAGGGGTACCTATGATGGGGCTCCCTCTGCGGTGACCTTTGTGGGTGCCTTGGTTTCCACCCTGTGTGCCTGTCTCTGGGGGGACCACTGGAGCCCATCATCATCACAGGTAAGAAGCCCCCTGCTATGATGACAGCCACTTTTCTAAAAACTTTACGGGTTTTGACTTATTTCTTCTTCACATCTTCCCTGCTAGGTGATGCTATTTCTCTCCCCATTTTTTAAAAAGAATTTATTCACTTATGCATCCAGAAATGGGGTTTAGGCCAGAGGTGCAGGGGTGGCGGGAGGATTCACCAGAAACAGAGTGGGGTGCAGAACAGGTAGATTGATGAAGTACACCGCTGAGGGGAGCAGCGGGGAGACAGGAGAGGTCTGCTGCGCCATGTGGGTCACCTCCGGGGCAGGGGTCGAACTCATGCTGAAGCAGACATGGCTTGGCTTAGCTTTGCAGTGCAGCGCTCCAGCCCACTGTGCCACCATGGAGGGCACTCTGTCCCCATTTTAAAGGTGGAAACACTGAGGCACTGAGGAGTTTAGTAAATTGCCCCTGGGTGTACAGTAGTTGACTGTGAACCCAGATTCTGAATCCTGGCAGTTTGAGCCCAGAGTCTTCATATTGAACCACTTCACTCAATTTTGTTACCTATAATACAAAAATAGTGAGCGTATGCTGGGAAGAGTATGAGGATTAAATGAGATACTAGTGGATGTCATTGTAAATGATAGCGTGTATACCATCATTCATTTTTTTTAAATAAAGAACACTTATAATAACAAATAATGCTATTTATTCACCATCTACATCACTGTGCTAAATGATTTATACTATTATCTCATTTAATCCTCATACTCCTCCCAGCGTGTGCTTACTTTCTCTATTTAACAGGTAAAAACATTAAAACTCGGCCCTTCCTGGTGGCGCAGCGGGTTAAAGCACTGCACTAAGAAGCTTAAGCCACTTCCGCATGAGTTTAATCCCCACCTGCCCCGGAGGTGACCACATGGCGTGGCAGGCCTCTCCTGACCTCCCCGCTGCTCCCCTCAGCAGTGTACTTTGTAGATCTGCCTGTTCTGCTCCCTGCTCTGTCCCTGGTGAATCCTCTCACCCTCCGCATCTCTCGCCTGTACCCCAGTTCTGTATGAATAAATAAATAAATCTTTAAAAAAAGACATTAAAACTCAACTAACAGCTGTAAACTGGAGACATTCTACCTGGTAGAGAAGGGAATAGGATCAAAACTGGGGTGGGAAGCGAGCGCACACGGGACTATGGTGATGGCACACGGGTGGTGGGAAGCCCACAGGGATTACAACCGAGATGAAAAAAATGCACAAAATGAAGACTGATGGGGTCACACTGCCAGGCTTCAGTTTGGATTCACAATCGGCTGCTATATACCCAGGGGCAATTTACTAAACTCCTCTGAGGCTTTGGAAACTCTCAGAGATGTCCAAGGAGATACGGTCAGACTCCCAGGCCTGTCATCAGTGTGGGCTCATGAGCAGCACTGACCTTGCTTTCTGCAACCCCCACTGGCAAGACCCCTGCAGGGTCCAGACAGCCCAGCTTGCTTTCTGCCCCACCTCTTGCCCCCACTCTCCTGCTGCCAAATCTTTGTCCACTCTTCTTTCTGCCTGGCACTCTCTGTACTCACTGTCCACATCCAACTTAACCCTTCAAGGACTCTGAGCCCCCACAAACTTTGCTGGCTCCCCTTTGATTATGAGCATTCGATTCTATTAATAGTGCTGGGACAATTTATTGACATTTCCTGCTGATGTCTACACTGTTTTCCTTTTTACTGAGGAAGCAGCTGAGCTTCAAAGTGACATCTAGCCTCAGGTAACACCCAGGAGACAGCAGAGAGAGGTTCACCAACCCTGGTCAGCTGGCTCCAAGCCCCATGCTGATTCCCCTCTTGAGCTCCTCTTGGCTGGTGCAGAAAATCTCTGCAGCCACACAGCACTGCATTCAATCCTAACTCAGTGCCGACTACAATATGCTTCCTGCAATTCAAGCTCCTTGCGTCAGTTGACAAAGCTAGAAGAGGGCTAACACTACTATCTCTTGGGGCTATAATGAGGCCCCAAGAATGAGGTGCTCTGTGTACAGCCACCAGCCCAGAGCTTATTAGAGAGCCCATTCCATTCTGTCTCGCAGTGGAAGTCAGTGTGTTCATGTCTGTCTGTCTCACTAAAGACCAGGTCCTATAGAGCAGGAATTAAATCTTGTGCATTCCAGCAGTGCGTGACACCCGCCGCAGTGCCAGCACACAGCTCAGGTAAGATCGCGGTGACTCGGAAGACTTACACTGCTCTTTACTCCCAGGCCTGGGCCAAGCCTGCATCTAGGTCTCTGTGAGGCGGATGATCACGCTCAGGCCCAAGGAGATACTGTGGACACACTCCTGGCCACACGTAGCTGGGCAGAGTGGAGGCAGGGCTCTGCTGTCCGCTGTGGTCCTGTTCTCTGTGGAGCTAGGATGGGAGGAGTGAAGACCGGGGAGGAGGAAGCACCGCGGGACACCCAGTGGGTGGTGACTGCAACTCACAGGCTGGCCCCTGTGCCTCCCTTGAGCTCTCCTTCAGCACAGGAGACGTGGGGTGTCTGAGCGCACAGGTGTCTGGACTGGACCTATCCCTGAGCTGCACCTTGTGTAAATCTTGCAACACTGAAGTTGGCTTCAGAAGGCTCGATAGATGATGGCTTGGGTACCAAGGGTTGTTTTTCATGTCTGGGCCTCAGTTTCCTCATCTATGAGATGTGAATAGTAACGCCGGCCTTGCCTTCTTTGTTGGGTGATTTTGAGGAACAAATGACGGAGGAAGTTCTTTGCACACCATAAAACACTGAACAAATATAATAGTTTTTATATGCCACATAGCTCTTAAGATGGAAAGACTTTGATCTCTCCCTCTCCCCCCTCCAAGATTTCTCTCTCTGCTGAAACTATTCAGGGTGTGTCCATCTGCTTCCCCCACTGGATGGTTAGGGGAATGGGATTAGGAGGTCACAGTTTGAGGCCAAAGTTCCCCTCCTTGACTGTTTGTGGGTCTTTGGACAAATCTTACCTTCTTGGAGCCTGCATTTCCTCATCATTAAGGTGGGGGATGTTGCCTGCCTCACAAGTCTTAGAGAATTCAAGGGGAGAATATAACAAGGACATCTCATGTTTGAATATTAGTCAAAAAACAGGTTCCAACAATTTTCCTAAAGATTACTGTGTTGTTTTCTCAATACCAGAGCCTGGCCTATACCATATATTCAGCAAACATTTATGAAGCACCTGTGGTGTGCTGGGCCCATGGCCAATCTGACTTTTTGTGGGGGCTGTAGTAGAAGCAAGAGAAATAGATTATACCCCGAGGTGAAGGCTCTCTGTGCTAGGTGTAGTATTTATTAGTTTAATATCACACTAGGCCACTTGTTTTTAATTTAATCTTTTACAAGCTACTGAGAACACCCTCTTTCTTAAAATGACCCAGCAGAAGGATATGGGTTGTTGAATCGAAATGAGAGGAATCTCTTCTACCCTCGGGTGTTTCCCTGACAAAGATCATCTGATAACAACATGTTTGCAAACTAAAAGCACAGAACTGGAAGGGACTTCTGGAAGGGAAACTCACAGGGTTGGGGTTGGTGAGATTTGAGAACTTCCTTTAGTCATTTGTTATTTCCTTCCTGCTCTCTCTAAAGGACTTCACTCAAAGGGTGTGTGTGTGTGTGGGGGGGGGTGCCTTGGTTGTGTCTGTCAGGGAACTGCTACAGGAAGCAGCATCCAGGAGAGAGGGAGGGCGGAGAGAGCCCTTGAGCCACATGGTATGACTGAGAAAGCACTTGACTTGAAACCAAGCCCTGCTTGGGCCGTCCCCATACACGTGTTTCTGTGTTACCTAATTTAATTAATCTAATAACCCTATGAGCTGTACATTCCGTCACCACCACTTGCATATGGTGATAATTCAGAGACTCAAAAAAATTAAGTAATTTGCCCAAAGTCACATCCACATGTGTCCAGAAAGCAGCTGGTCTGTTTGACTCCAGAACCAGCATGTCCTAGTATGTGGTGTTAGATCTTTGGGGACAGTCATTTCTCCTCTCTGATTCTGCTGCTTCATCCCAAAGATGAGGAAGTGACATGAGATGCTTCTAATATCTCTTCCCTACCTACAGATTTCTACCTTTATTCAAGAATTGACAAAACTGGTCGATGGGATGAATCCTGCCAGCCCATTGATTTACAACACAGGTGCACATAATTCATTTATGTATTGTCCATAAAGGTAGAGTTGAATAGTTGTGACAGAGATTATGTGACCTACAATATCTAATAAATTCATTATCTGACTCTTTCTAGAAAAAGCGTGTCAACCCATGGAAAACCGCAGTCTGTAGATTTTAATGGTGATATACTCTACCAGGTGAGTAGAAAAGAATTCGGAGGGTCATACTTAGGCTGTGCACAGTGGTGGGAGTTAAAGAAGTGACATACACTGTTTACATTTGATACTTTGGAATTGTTTCTTTAATTTACATTTAACTAACTGAAAGCTTATAGCATCCTGCACAGATCCAAAGTGTGCTGCCTGGCAATGTGTCCACCACTCTGATGGAGACCACCTCGCTAGTACCCTAGAAAGCTCCTTCACTACCCGTCCCTGTGCTGTATCCCCCCAAAATAGCCTCACTTTTAACCTATCACCACGGATTCAGTTTTCCAGCTTTGTACCTTCATATAAACAATATGTGACCCTTCCTGTTGCAAAACATATTTTTTTTAATTTTTTTTAAAGATTTATTTATTTGTGCATACAGAACTGGGGTACAGGCCAGAGGCTCAGGGGCAGCAAGAGGCTTCACCAGAGACAGAATGGGGAACACAACAGGCAGATCTATGAAGTACACTGCTGAGGAGAGCAGCGGGCGGGTCAGGAGAGGTCTGCCCCACCATGTGGTCACCTCTGGGGCAGGCGGGAATCGAACTCATGCAGAAGCGGCTTTAGATTCTCAGTGCAGTGCTTTAACCTGCTGAGCCACCAGGGAGGGCCATTTTTTTTTTAATTTTTTAAAAAGATTTATTTATGTATACAGAGCTGGAGTATAGGCCAGAGGTGTGGGGGTGGTGAGAGGATTCGCCAGAGGCAGAGTAAATGAAATACACTGCTGAGGGGAGCAGCAGGCGAGTCAGGAGGGCAGCAGGCCACGCCATGTGGGTCAGCTCCCTGGCCCGATATCGAACTCTTGCTTAAGCAACTGCCACAAGCTTCACTGCTGTGCTTTAACTGCTACAATTTCATTGCCAACAACTTGGAAGATCAAGAATAAGGACAAATAAGGAAACAAAACCCTCCCTTAATGTCATCACTTAAGAGATTACTGGTTTGCTTCTTCTACAAATATTTTATTGAGCACCTGGGACCAGGCAGAGCCCAGGAGTAAAGCATAAGGCAGCCCCTGTCCTTCTGGAACTTAGGGTCTGGTATTTGTTTCTGTGGGATAGTCAGAAGTTCCATGGCCTGCACCACACAGAGGGTGGGTGTGCACTCTCACACCATCCGCTCAAAGGCCTGGAAATGGACTTTCTAGGCACTCAGGACCACTTGGAAATTTCAAATCACAGAAAAGTTAAAAACTGAAATCGTTGCCCAAGCCAACTAGCCATTTTTCAAAAGAGAAGTCGGAGACCCAGAAATGGTGCTTTTCAAAGCAGTTGAGGACGTAAAGAACCATCCAGAAACTGATCTAACACATAAACTAGAACTTCAGTCTCCTACCCCCATAGTCTAGAATATTCCCTAGGCTGTGATGCGGCTCTCTGTCAGGTCCCCAACCTCCTTAGACGAGATGGGGAAGTACTTATATTTTACCTTAGAGGTGACTTCATTTTGAAGCCTTCTGGAGACTCTCCCAAATCAATGGGAAAGCCTTGAGGAGTGAGACAGCAGAGGACAGGGAATACCAGCCTCTCCCTGCTGTAGCCATGGGAAGTAGTGAGAAGATTGATTGTAACAAAGCAGGAAAAAGTATCACTTACTCTGCAGAATCACAGGAGAGGTCAATCCACAGAAAACCCTTTTTTGCCATTCTGTGGAATTTCCATGATGTTTCTTTACTCTACTTTGCAGAGTAAAGAATTGGATTTTAAAGTGTCATACATTGAGGACTGCATTTCCCATAGAAAATCTTGGCATTTGACCTGTAAATTTACCTTAAGTAGAGAATCTACTGTGGTCTCTTCAAATTCAGTAACTCTTCAAAAAAAAAAAAATCTGGGAGTACAAGAACCAGAGAGATCAGCTGTCTCACTCATTTTCATGTCTGGATGTGCTACTTCTTTCTAAACCTGAAAACCTATCACAATCCAGGAACCTGCAGTTACAGACTCAATTCATCTTCACAAAAACACAATAGAAAATTATTTTTTCTTTTATTATTATTATTTATTATTGTTATTCCTTAGTTTTCACATAAGGAAACTGAGAATCAGAATGATTATATCACACAGTAGAGCTGCACAGCTGGTTAAACAATTCTCAGACTTAAGTCCAGTCTCTGGTGTCTGCCGTCTGTTCTCTGCTGTGTATCTGAGCTGCTCTTCAGGGCCCCGTCTCCAAAAGCAGTGAGAGCTGCAGGCCTTCCTGCTTTCATCCTGAAGCCCTGCTCAAAAGTCCTGAGCCCCAATTTCATCTTTTAATTTACTCCAGTGACTGTAAGCCATCTCCCTAAAATACTGTATCAGTCCATCGCCACTTTATTATGTGCAAAGCATGAACAAGGCATATGCCAACTGTAATCTTGCTTTCTCTGTTTGGGGAAAGTTGAACCAAGGGTCTTATGAGATAACTGATTTAGTTAGGACTTAAGTCCTGAAGGACTATCACTTTCCCTTTTTAATTTCCATATGAAGAGATAGGAATTGAATCTGTTCACAGATCTCTAGTCGCAAGTACTTAATGGCACCTGTATTACCAGGTGGCATAGACAGGGTGGATCCAGGCAGGATCACAAGAAGTCACTAGATATAAATGTCCAGATTACCTGGCAGTCAAGTCTGAACATTCATAGAAAGTTTCTCTCTACCCTATAGAAAATTAGGGGCAGCTGGTTTGGGGGAAGAATAAGTTTGCTGACACTGAATTTTGAAAGATAAAAACGTATGAGAGTCACATTGGGCACACAGTCATTGGAACTACAAATCAAAGCTTTGTTGTTAAAAGGGAAGTGATTGCTGGTTTTTTAATGGGTTTTCCCAGCTAAACACAGAAACTGATCTTCATTACACTTGACTGCTTCTATACTGATAGCAAGTGAGAGACAGAGAGAAAGAAACTGTTCTCCAGGGACATTTACTCTGAGCACTTCATTATCCTGGTTGAGGGGAGCTGGGTAGGCAGAGAATGTTCTTCTATTGGTTGAATTATGAGGCACAGGACCTGCCATATGTCACAACAAACAATAAAGTAAAATGAAGGCCCTTGTTTCCATGAAGGTATCACCCCTTGCTCAGGGAAAGAGAGGCTGAGAAATACAGGTATAACCCTTCCCTAGAGCAACCGGCACACAACTCCGCAACCCTTCTTTCTGGTTCCCAGAACAGGGGACCCAGGTATCTGTAGCAGCCTCTATACTCCAAAGAGACAGCCTTTCCAACCTGGGCTCAGCCACATCTGGAATTTCACCCTCATATGTCTAGATGTGATCCTGAACCGAGCTGATAAGAGCTGCTGACTCTTCCCCCCACCCCCAGCTGAAATTCCTCTCTCTGAAATTGCTCTTTCCGGACCTTACCTGTCTATAACCTGTCGAGACTACGTCACTAGCCCCAGCTTCCTCCTAATGGTCTTTTAATAGAATTTGTTCAAAAGCTCCTTTGACAATTTTCTGCTGATTCTAAATTTTTGGTCCTTATCTCCCGGTCCCTTCAATCTCAGTGGGGAAATCTAGCTGAGTCTGAGAACCCTAAGCCCCCAGAGGGGCTAGATTTGACTATTAGGAACTGTCTCCCTGCCTTCCCAGGCTGAAAAGTGAGCACACTATTATTCATCCAAGAGATTCCACCAGGGTGGTATTATTCAGAATGTATACTCCCCCACCCCCAACACACACACTCCCCTGCACTGTAGGTCTTGGTATGTCACAGATGAGGAAACTGAAGCTTACAGAGGGGCTGGCAGTATCCTCTGTCCTAAGGGTCTGTGAGTTGTCAATCCTAAAATGCCCCTTGCCCTGCTCTTCTGCAGGTTAGATACAGCCTGTAGTGCACCCATGCCTCCTTCCTTCCTTCCCCAGGACACCCTGGGAAGAGGTTGATACTCCAGCTGTGCTGAAAGGTTCCCCAGGTTTCTTGCTGGCTAAGGTGGGAGTGGAAAAAAATATCTTTCCTTCAGCGACCATGTGGCTGACTTTTCAACTTAGAGTTCCAGATAGCCACTGACAAGGAGCCCTCACTCCCCTGAGTGCAGTCCCTAGACTGGGAACCGCTGAGTCCTGGAGCTGAGAATACTCCAGAATCATTGGTCCCAGCATGATACTTGAACTGTCCATGCAGCTGCAGGCCAAAGCTTGGTTTTCCGAGCTAGGAAGGAATCCCTGCCATTCGGTCTTTGCCCCCAAAGCCCAGCCACTTTGATATTCTGGGTTTAAGCAGGAGAATACTGCCAGGAGCCCAGCTCCCCAAAGGTTTGACCAGGCTGGGTGCTGGTGCCCCCACTGAAGGTGGAACTCAAATTTGGCTACTCCCTCTGACCCTAAATTAATCGGTCGGTGCCTCCTTCGAAAAGGTCTCCGGGTTTCCTTCCTGCTCTCCTACAGGAACAGCAGTTCTGCAAACCCCAACCACCAAACCTGGCTGGTGAGGGCCCATGGTCTGCCCGTGGGTAACCCAGGTAGAAGTTAGTGGAGTCGCAGCCATCCTGAAGACACTCGGCCTAACACACCCCAACCTGCAAACAGGCCGCCTAATACCTCCTCCTCCCCCACCAACCCCCTCACCCAGATCTCTGCGTCCATCCCCAAGCAGTCCTCCGCTCGGCAGGCTCTCTGGATCCACCACCTGCGTGAGCTGGGACGCTTCGGAGAGGATCTAGCTTCGCGTCCTCCTGGTCCAAGATACCTTAACTTCCACCAGCTCTCACCTGAGCCCCCGAGGCGCAGTTTCTTCTTTCCAGACTAAAGCCGGACTGCAGCTGGTGGAAAAGCTCCTGAGCCTTCCATTCTAGGCTACAAGCTACTTGCTTAACAAGTCCAAAGGTCAGCTAAAGTTTACCCGATAAACAGAACCTGTAAAAGGTCTTCAGACCCCCAGCACGGGTAGATGGACCTGGCAAGCCCTGTTCCCGCCGGGTCTCCAGCTCTGGGTCTGCCCCTCTGGCTCTCGCTCTCTCGGTCCCCCCCTCCCCCCCCCCCCCCCCCACTATTTGCATCTTGCGAAAGCCCGGCCCTCCCCACTAATTTGCATATCTTATATGGCCTAATGGTGGCGATCATGGCAAGTTAGAAGTTTTCTGACTCCTCTCGGAGGAGACTCCGGGACCCCGGGGAGTAACAGGTGTCTGGAGGCTGAAGGGTGGGGGGGCTTCTGGACTTGGGGGTTCACGTGTGAGACTCCCTTCCACCCTTCCACCCTCCTCTCGCGCACCCACCCACCCTCATCCCCTTCTTTTTCTGTCCTTGGAAAATGGTGTCCAAGCTTACGTCGCTCCAGCAAGAACTCCTGAGCGCCCTGCTGAACTCCGGGGTCACCAAGGAGGTGCTGGTCCAGGCCTTGGAGGAGTTGCTGCCATCCCCGAGTTTCGGGGTGAAGCTGGAGACACTGCCCCTATCCCCAGGGAACGGGGCCGAGCCGGACACCAAGCCGGTCTTCCATACCCTCACGAACGGCCACGCCAAGGGCCGCTTGTCGGGGGACGAGGGCTCTGAGGACGGCGATGACTATGACACCCCTCCCATCCTCAAGGAGCTACAGGCGCTCAACACTGAGGAGGCGGCGGAGCAGCGAGCGGAGGTGGAGCGGATGCTCAGGTAGGCGCGGGCTGCGGTGGGGAGTAAGCACCCGAGTGCGGTGAGCCGCGGGCCTGGTGCCTGAGTTTCACTGCGTGGGATCCCTCTGGCCAAACCTTGCCCACCAGGGGAGTGCCCCGGGGGCGCGCGGCGCTGTCTCCCGACACCTGGACCCTCCCAATCCCTCCACCCGCCGGGTCCGCAGCCCTGGACTCCATCACCCCCAGCCCAGCCCAGCGCCCCGGGACCTAGGGGCCCTCCCACCCTAGCTGGGGCCCGGCCTGGAAGAACCCGAGCTTCGGAGCCCTTTTCCTAGAGGTTTTCCGGCGCGACTGAATGTGGGAGTGGTGCGGTCAGACAGCCGCGGGTGCCGGGCGGCGGAGGCTGCGGCCCGCACCAGCCCAGGCCACGCTAGTGCTGCTCGCCGGCACCGCCTCTCCCTCCCGGGGAAGCGTAGGCCGACCTCGGACACAGCGTCCTGCCTTTTTTTTTTTTTTTTTGCTGAAGGACAGGCCGCAACAGGGGCAGAGAGCTGGGGGTGGGGGTGGGGGGCGAGTTCCCCGGGGGGCGCTCCCATCTGTGGCTCCCTTGCCAGACCCCAGGGTTTTCCAGAATCGTCGAAGCGGATCAGGTTTAGAAGGGGAAAGTGTGCACGCTGTAGGGTCAGGGACCCGCGCCGCGCAAAAGAAACCATGTAATTAAGCCAGCGAGAGACCCATGCGGCCAAGACCCCCAGCTGGCCGCGGTTGGGGTCGCAGTCGGAGCTAGGAGGGTGTTCCCAAATGTCGGCGACCCCCGGGAGGGCCGCCGGGAATTCGGACGGGCGGGCCGGCGGTCAGTCTCCCGGTCCGCGATCCTTTGCTGGGCCTCCCCGACAGGCCCAGGGCTTTGACAGCTAGTTACTAATTATCCCGGGGCCAGAGCGGGTCCCTCAGGCCGCACGTCGCTCGCGGCCATTCAGCTTCAGGACCGAGCCCCGTGCGTGGCCCCCGGCACTTCAGCGCCGCGGCTTCGAGGCGGGAGCCGGACCCGAGTCGCTCCTGGGCCTCGGGCAGCCTCGGCGCGAGCTCGCGGTGGCAGTTTGGGACGGGATTTGACCTTGCATTTGAATGAGCTGTCTGGGGGACCCGGAGGCTAACCCTCTACCAAGGACAATTAAGGGGACACTTGTAGATTTTTGCCCCCAAATGTATTTTACCACGAATCTTGGGTTTGAGGTTCTTCCCCGCCGTTTCCCGGGGTGGCAGAGGTTTGTCCCTAGCCGGGGTTAGGGCGCGAGACAGGTGAGAGCGGTTGGAAGGGGAGCGGCAAGGGAGCTGGGGCAGCCTGGAAGTTCACGAGGGCCGGGCGCGCCGGCCGAGCTCCCGCCGCCTGCCTCCCGGCCCCGCTGGGCCTAGGCCCTCGCGACCGCGGCGTGGGGGGCCGGGGAGTCGTCAGGCCCCCTCCGCAATTAGCCCCGCGCTCGGCTGGACGCAACCGAGCTGTAACAGAAACTGCAGCACGTGGAGTTAGGGTGTTATTAATTTATTTCTATAAATCATCAACAGAAAGATACACAAAGAGCCGCGATTAGGTTGAAAAGAGAGGCGGGTTATTCATTGGTGAAGTTGTAAACGCGGCTTAGAGGGGAAGGAAATCAAAACGGGCGCGGGGCTGCTTGCAGGTCCCAGAACACACTCGGGGCACTGAGGGGCGCTCCCCGGCCAAGCACCCTCGGCGGCCCGAGCCCAGGTGCGTGAGCCGGGCTGCGGGAGCTCCGAGCCTCCCGCTGAGGCCCGGCCCGCGGGGAGCCCAGTCCTGGTCGGCGCCCAGGCCCTCCGCTCTCTCCCTTCCGCACCCCCGACCCCAGCGGGGCGGGGAGGGAGGCTGGGGGCCCTGACACCCTCACTGGGGTGAGGACCCAAGACATCACGAGGTTGGTCTCGCTTTTCCAAGCTGGTGCTGCTTTCTTTCCTCCCACTTTCGAGAGCGCTCAGACTTTATTAAAGTAATTTTTCAAGAAATTACCAGCGGTTCCCAGGTCACGGCACAGTCGGTTTCTGAGCCCCAGACACACTCCCTCCCCTTTTTGCTCACCCCCGACCCCTAAGGCGGAAAGAAAAAGAACAGGAAAGGTTCTTTTTCGGAGTGCCTGGGCGCTCTTCCTAGCTCCTCGCTGAGAAAAGGCCCGAAGGAAGGTCGGGCGCTGCGCCTCCCGGGTCCGGGCTGGGGCCGGAGCCCGCTTTACTCGTCGGCCTGTACCGGGGCTGGAAAAGCTGGCCGCTCCCCTAGGAGCGGGATTTAAATTGATCGCGCGGCGAACTGTGCTAGGGTTCAGGTCTTTTCTGCTCGCGGAGGAGAAGTCATTGTTTGAAAGGAGCGTGTGGGCCGACGGTGCGGGCGCGCGCGGGCTTTGACACCTGTGCACGCTGCAGCAAGCCGCACCGTGGGTTTACCCGGCTGGGAACCCCTGGAGAGCAGCTGTGTTTTCGCATTAAATCAACGCAACCAGTCCTCGAGCTTTTCCCGGTGAATCCTGTGGATTCTGGGGTCTGAGAGCTGTAAAGGTTTAACTACGCCATCTTACCCCTCTCCTGCGGGCTGGAAGTTGTGCTAGAGTTTATAGGGTTTTCCTGGTCGGTTTGTTTGTTTTAACTTTCCCAATTGTTGTGTTAATTCATTTTTTCCATGGAATCATTCACCCTTATACTATTTCGCGATATTTCTCGGATACACAAGTGGACACAGGTAAAAACAAAACAAAACAAAACAAACCATTTGAACAAGACAAAATTAGCCAAAGAATCTGTTAAACAGCATTAACTTAAAAAACCCAAATATTTTTTCTGAGGTTCGAAACTATCGTTCGTATCTGTTCAAAGTGTTTTCCCACCCTGTGGAAAATATCTGTGGAAGACATCTGTGGAAATATGCTCCAGAAATCCTCTGGTGTTTTACACGAGGATGTCCAAAACAATCTCCTTATTTTTTCCTTTGACTGAAATCTCCATGTTTGAAATAATAACACATTTTCTCATTTTTTGTTCTTCTTACAAATAGCAAAAATCTGTAGAATCATCTTTATAAGTAATTGAGAAATTCGTTAACTTAGATACAGTTCATCTGAAAAGCTTGTATTAATCAAAACAACATCTCTATCAAAACTCGTGTCCTTATAAATTTAATATCAAAGGCTAAAATGTCAGTATGGAAATGCAACCTATCTCCAGTTAGTTGCTGAATGCTTTAATACATTAAACAAAATTAATTTTATTTCGCTTACTATGGGCACCACTTAGAAATAAATTGGTTATTTCACTTGTAACATTGTACCTGTTTTGGTCATTGCTTGACAACTTAATTTTTCCATCTGAAACTAATTTTTCCTTTCATGTTTTTCATGTTTAATCAGAATTCATATGTACACCAACATACAGTACATGAATGCTGTTTTATTAAACTAAATATGTAGTTGTGTTAAACAAATAGCATGTGAAGATGTATTGCTTCTTTAATACTTTGTTCTGCTCTGTGCATTATTTTCTTAATTTCTTGTTTTAAATGATATCTCCCACTTTTAACTCACCTGTTTTATAAGCAACAAAAGATACTGACAAGGTTGAAAACATTTTAAATAAATAAAACTAAAAGGCACGAATACATTTCACTACAAAATTTATGCAGCCCTGTGTTTACAAAAAGAAAGAAAAGTATGGCCATATTTTTATCCCAAACTTGAAATTTATGAGAAACATTTCCTTCCAGATACTCTTATCCTAGCAGAGGAGAAATACAAATACTAGAAAACAAGACATTTGGGATTGTTAATATATTACTCAGAAATTGAAGTTACTGGTCCTATCAGGTATTAATTGGGAGGAGGAGCTATGGAAGATTTTTTTTCTTTAGCTTTACTTGCTTCACCTCAGTGGAGAGATTCTTCAGTCTCAGGGAGGAATAATTTTGTATTTCTTAAAAATTTCTTCTAGAACTCTGGAATGCATTTAATACTTGGCTAAGAAATCCAGCTTGCTTCTCAGGAAGTGGGCACTTATATTTTACTCCTGTTTCATAAGATGAAAGATGCCCATTGAGAAAGAAAACAATGAGGAAGGGATTTAGGAAATTTAGAATCCAAAGCTCCCCCCCATCACATTGGGACCAGCCAGTTCAGAGCTCTCCTCTTCCCAGTGGTCCTTTGGTCTTTTAAGTCTTTCACATTCCAGGGAAATGAAGCAAAATAAAACAAGCACTTTCGTTTCTGCCTAGTAAGAGTGTTGGTAGTGTCTTCTTCCTCCTGAACATGGAGAGGCATCTTTATCTTTACCCTCCTGATAGCAGCAGCAGGGGTGAAGTGTGCTGCCTAGGAGTTTTCACCTGAGACTCTTATTTAGCTTCTACTTTGGCCCTGCGTCTCTGTCAAAAATACAACACAGGCAGAGAAGTAGGTGAAAATCAAGTTTTGCAGAGTTTAGGTAAGGCCCCAGAAAGGATAGCCCCTTTCTCTGCCCCACGTCTCCCCCCAGCACCTTAACCATCTGCTTCCCCTTCCAGCGAGGACCCTTGGAGGGCTGCCAAAATGATCAAGGGCTACATGCAGCAACACAACATCCCCCAGCGGGAGGTGGTCGACGTCACCGGTCTGAACCAGTCCCACCTCTCCCAGCACCTCAACAAGGGCACCCCTATGAAGACCCAGAAGCGCGCTGCCCTGTACACCTGGTACGTCCGAAAGCAGCGAGAGATCCTCCGACGTAAGTGTTTGATGCCACCTCTGCCTCCACCTGGAGTCAGTGATGTTGCCCTGCCTGTGAGCCCTGTGAGATGCCTCAGTTTCCTTTTCATCAACAAGGCCCACGCACCACTCAGCAAATTTAAGGAAGCTGGCAGATGGATTTGGTCTTCCCAGTTGCTGTATAGTGAATTGGCTGGTACCATTTTCTTCTCTCACAGACCCTCTGCCCAGCCAGTCGCTTTGGCAAGCCCTCTGTGTACAGTGTACCTTGAATTCCTTGGTCCCCATTTCCGGCATCCTTCCCTTGAAATCCAAATAGGTAATAACAGTGGGATATCTTCCCTAAGTAGGCCAACTCACCCCACCTTGCTGCAGGACCACAGATCAGAGTTTCCAAGGGAGATATTCTGTAGATCAATAATATTGATCACTAATGCTGTTCTTTTCCTCCTTTTTGGAAAGAGTATTTTTTTAAAGAGGTGTTTGTGTATAGAGATTTATATTTAGAAATGAACTCTCTTATTTGGGAGAGAGTGGGAGGTAGAATTGAGTTCTGAAGCAATGGAAGGTGCTGACTTACATTCACCAAAATTGATAGAATTTGTGGCCATCAGCTGGTGACCCTGCCTGATAAAGGAGCTGCTTCTGGCTAAGGCAAGACACAGTACAGGTGTCTGTCCTGGGAACTCTGAACAGACCTCGTCATTCCCACTCCTGTGCCCAAATCGCCCTCTGTCCCAAGATATCTCCCTTCAATAATACTGAGTAATTTTTGTTCTGAAGCCTTGGGAAGTTTGAACGCATTTGATTGACCAGAGTATGAATGACATACTGTTTTTATTTTAGGAAAGTATACTTTTATGTTGTACTTTATTTCAAACTGGCCTTTTTCCTGGGAAAAATTTCCCTTTGTTTTCACCCTCTCCATACACTAGCCTCTGGGCAGTGGGCTTCTCTGTCCTTACCCAGATGGTAGGTTGGGTTTTTTCCCTTTCATTGGGAGGCCACTTTTCAAAATCACTTGTTTTCTGCCACACGCTGACTGTTCCAAAGTGATTGTTTCAGAATTTATTGTCTCAGTGTCCATGGGCTGGAGAGGTCTTCATGATGGAAGGAAAGGTCTTAGGCATTTATCTCACAGGGTGGATGGTTGCTGCTTGTTGAATGCATTAACTGGCTAGATCAGATGAAGCAAAGTGAGAACTCTTTGCTGTTTAAGGGAAGAGGTCCCTTTTCAACTCTTGAGTGGATCTACCATCCCTGCTGACTAGGTCCTTAAGAATTTGTGTTTCTGATATGAAGCAACTCCCTGTAATTCCTGTAAAGTCCAAGAAAATTATCAGGGTCAGTCTCCAAAGGCCAAAGGGTACTTGGCACTTGCCCTTACTCCAAAGCAAATTTCATGTGACATTTTCAGTTTGAGCTACCACTTTCATTCAGTGGGAGTCCCCTGAGAATGAAGAAGGAGATAGGAAAGGCCAACCGGAAGCTTCTAAAAAGGCAGAAGTCCCAGAAAGTATCTCAGGATGCCTGAGAACAAAAATTTATGACAGTCTCTACCAGGACTTTTAAAAACCATTATTTTTGTGGTAATTATTATTTTAAAGTGACATGAGAAAGTTGAGCATAAAATTCAAGAAACATTCCTTCATTCTGTAAATATATGTGCCAATCACTGTGTTGGACTGTGGGATATGCAGGCCATTTTCTGCAGGGACTTTCAATCCATTGAGCAAGATGACATGTTTGAGTAACTAATGACAAATGCTTTCTGGAGGCTATTGTAAAGTTATACAGAGGGACAGCAGAGGAATTGATAAATTGGGAGGAGACATCAGGGAGAACTTCCTAGAGGAGGTGACATTTGAACCGATTGTGGAAGGATGAATAGAAGAGACAAACATGGGGTCAAAATTAGGAAGGGAGTTGAATAAAGGAGGGACACAAGTGAATGGGGTGGGTGAGAGAGAAATGGGGCAAAATAAAAAGGAAGACACACGATAATAACTTTTTCTTGAAACATAATAAGTGGTTATAGTCATAGGCCCATCTATACACATAAACGCTCCTTGTACACGTTTATTCCCAAGACACTAATGGGGCTTCTCCAAGTTAGTTTTTATTGGTGACAAACATCTTCTAAACCACCTCGTCCCCTTCATCTAAAAGAAAGTACAGGGGAGCTGGTAATGGCTAGAGGACATGGGGAGTCTAATTCTTCAAAATATGAGAGAGGCTCAGGCCGAGACATAAGGTGGTTCGAATCTGTCTATTTCTGAGTGCTTGAGGTGAGTCAGACTGGGTTCTTCATGCACACTGAACAGATAGCTGCCCCCTCAGAGCAAAGCTGGCAGACAGAGGCAGCCCCCACCACAGTGTCAGGCTTTAGGCATCAGTTTTGTTATCTCAACCTAAGTCAGATGTGTGGCTATATTGTTTGGGTTTCAGCTTAAGTAAAAGGAGCTACATAGGGTGCTGGTGAAGAAGCTTAGCATCTCTAGTATGGGTTCACATCCCGACTCCTCCCAAGGCCATATGATTCTGAGCAAGTCACCAAGCAAGTCTGAACCTCGGTTTCTTCATTTGTAATGGAAAGACAACCATACTTCTCTCATGGAGAGGTTGTGAGAATTAATGAAGGGATATAGGCAGAGGCCTTTCAAAGATACCTCACCATAGAAATAGCTCAGTAAATGTTCATTGCTACCACATCTGTTCATGTCAAATATAGAACTTCAAATTGATCCTGGTTGGGGTTACCCACCTTGGCTTTGGCTAGTACTTACAGTGATCCCATGGGGCAAAGAGGAGACAATGAGACAGACCCTCCTCCCTTTCCTCACCTCTGAGCAGGGAACTTTTTCCTCCCCTCCTCCCAAAATAACTGCATTTAGATTGTGATTCTGAAGAACAAATAATATGGAAAGTATGAAAGTATCTTGCAAAGTATAATCAGACAAAGAGACAGGGAAATGACCTGTTTTAGTTGGGGCCCTACACACCCCACTGAGTTGGTGGCTTCCTGCCAATAAATATGTCAGACATGCCCACAGCTATATAGAGGAAAATTATGGGCAACCACTGAACACATAGCCCTAAGAATCACCCAAAGTTGGTAGGTCCCAAACCAAAGCCCCACTGATAATTTTAGCCCATCCACCAGGGAGACCAAATCAGCCTCTAGCTTGGCCAACCAGCAACTGGCTCAACAAAATTTAGCACCACCGTGTAGGTCCAGGCTGGGTAGGAACCACTGCCTCTCCTGATGGGCAGGAAATGGATCCTGAGGTCAGCAGTGCGTGCCCCCTTGTGGGTGGTAGACAAAGGAGAGGTCCACAGTAAGGGGTATGGTAGCGGATTCAGGCAATTAGTAGTGGCCTGACTTTGAACCTTGAGGATTTTTGGATCCAGTTGTTTCTGAGACCCACAGAAGTGAGTCCAGGAACCAAAAATAAAAACATCAAGGTTATGTGTCCTTGCCCCACAGAATGCTTGGCCTCTATGCTTAGTCATCTGTAAAATGGAATTAATTGCCCCCAATGAACCCTGCTTCCTGCAAATGTGAGGAAAAGAACAACACAGTTCTCTTCTTCCATAAGTAAATATCAAATCCTATTTAAATCACGTAGGCTAAAGACCATCACTGTGCCCAGCTGCCATCTTTATTTCAAACATTCACCAAAACGCATTGAGGATAAACGTATTGCCTGGATCCAAGAATCTGGACAGACAGGGAGCATCATCCAGTGTTTGTTTATTTTTCTTCAACTCATTAAATGTTATTGCTAGGAAGTGTTTTTTAGTCTTTTGCATTGGCTATCTTTCAAATGTGTGGACAGATCTGTAAGGCCTTCTGTCTTGAGCTGTTTCCCTCAGAAATGGAATACATCTCTCTCTCTCTCTCTCTCTCTCTCTCACACACACACACACACACACACACACACACATGCACACACATGCACACACATACACACACACACACAGAGGAATGAATGCCTTGAAATTATCGTCCATCTAAATAGTTTTTTCCCTTTTTAATCTAGAGCTCCAGTTATTTCTCTTGCAAAGCAGTGGTCAAAGTTTTTGGTTTGGGCTTTCCTAAAAGCACGGCATACATACATAGAGCTCTCGTATATAAGTGGAGAGAGGAGAGGAAGAAGGCCTGTGGTCACTCCTGAATGTTTGGTCTCAGTGCAGATTTTTCCCCAGTGGTTGAGTTCATTCACTTCACAGCAAAACAGGCATTCAGGATTCAGAGGGTTGCTTCATGTCTGAGGGCCTGTGAGCCAGTGGAATAAAATAATAGCAAATTGCCTTTAAAACAATGGTTGGCCACGTTTGAGCTCCTTCAAAGAAAAGAAGGGTGGCTTTGTTAGCATGAACTGAGGTGGGCAGTGAGGGCCTGTCCTGAGGCCTTCCCTCTCTACCCCCACATGCAAAAAATGGCAGATTGTGAAGCTTACGGGAGAAGAATAAAGGTTTTTGTCCGTCCGTCCGTCCCCGTCCGTCCGTTTGTCTGTGTCTGCCAGGTGAAGGCTACAGACCCTATCAAATCTACTCCTTTCTCTTTTCAGAATTCAACCAGACAGTCCAGAGTTCTGGAAATATGACAGACAAAAGCAGTCAGGATCAGCTGCTGTTTCTCTTTCCAGAGTTCAGTCAACAGAGCCAGGGGCCTGGGCAGTCCGATGATGCCTGCTCTGAGCCTACCAACAAGAAGATGCGTCGCAACCGGTTCAAATGGGGGCCCGCGTCCCAGCAAATCTTGTACCAGGCCTACGACCGGCAAAAGAACCCCAGCAAGGAAGAGAGGGAGGCCTTAGTGGAGGAGTGCAACAGGTAACACCACCTCGAGCGGCAGGCACGCACATGGACCCAGGAGCCAGCCTCTGGGGCCAAATCAGAGCTTCCCACAGTGCGTCTCACAGAAGCTTGATTTCAAGTCATTAGAAATAAGTTTAAGGAACATCATATGCACTGTCTTCATAGAGACTTATGACATAATTTAAGATGCTAAAGGCTCTGAGAGCTCTACAGTAGACAAAATCTTGTAGCTCTGTTGAACTGGTCGTTAACTATGGAATCTTTTTCTAGGGAACACTTATTAATAACTCTGCACTGTTGTTACCCCAGGGAAGATACCCTGGAGAACACCAGGCTAAAATACGATGTGAATGAAGTGAGAATCGTGTTTCATCCCTCAGGCTCAGGCTGGCTCTGGCCTGGACCAAGCATTGCCTCACTCCCTGTTCCCAAAGCAAACTTGGTGGCAGAGCAAACGGTGGTGGGATCTGCTTGGTCTCTCGGCCTACACTAACCAGAGTTCTTTTTTGCATCTTAACAACTACATGTCATTTTACAGAAAGCTGTTAGTATCCTTAGGGATTTCTTCTTGCTTCATTCTCATCCCATCCTTCCTGACTCCAATACCAGCTTTCTAAAACAGCTGCTCTTTGCTCTGGTCCACACCTATGGGCCTTCTCTCTGTTGCTGGCTGGGCTGGCTTCGGCAGTGGGGGGTTGGGAGGCAAAGTGATCGACCTGTACAAGTCACAGCATCTTCAGGCCATATTCGGTCCAGTGATGCTGAACTCAGTACTAAGACTCTCTCGCACCTGGGGTTGGGGCGTGATAGGCAATGATAACACTAGAGACCAGTCATCTCAGCATGGAGAGGACAACTGTGGTACAACTAAGGAAGTGCCAGGCTTCCCTGACACTCATTTGGGGTATCCCAAACCCTAAAAGAAGAGAAGTCCTTTCAGCATGACTAGAAGGGATTCAGACAGAGCCACAAAGGATTTTGTCTTTTTAGGGTGGAAGAATAACAACATAGGGATGTTTCAGAAAGCCCAGTCAGAACTTTCTCCCCCGAGTATCCACCCTCCATCTCCACTTGCTTCCTTCCGACCACCAGCCACCTCAGAGACCTAAGTCCCCACTTGCGGGAAGCAGCTTGCTCTGTGCCTATGTTCAGGCCCTACACCAGACATCTCTTCAGTCACCACTGGCTGGCTTTTCTCAAGACAGGCTCTTTCCCAGGCTTCCACTGTCCTTGGCCTCTTCTAGCCAAGTCCACTGTGATAGGACCAAACTCCCCCCATGCCTTCACTCACTATCTCCCCTTCGTCGTCCATAGGGCAGAATGTCTACAGAGAGGCGTCTCCCCCTCAAAAGCCCACGGCCTGGGCTCCAATCTGGTCACTGAGGTTCGTGTCTACAACTGGTTCGCAAACCGCAGGAAGGAGGAGGCGTTCAGGCAGAAGCTGGCCATGGATGCCTACAGCTCCACACAGACGCACAACCTGAACCCCCTGCTCTCCCACAGCTCCCCCCACCACCAGCCCAGCACCTCTCCTCCAAACAAGCTCTCAGGTAAGCCGGGCCTGGGCTGCACTGCCTCAGCTGCGTGGCCATTCTGCTTCTCCCCTGGTGCAAGGTTTTTTCAGAAGAAGAAAGGCTTTGGAGTGATCCGAGAGCTGGTACTTTTGGTTACCAGAATAAGCTTGTGAAAATAGCGTGTGCCTCTGGTCACTTCTCTTCTAATGTCTTGGTTGGCCTCCAGAATCTGCCCCATTCTTCTCTGGTCCTCTCTTCTCCCCGGGTGGCTGCTGACTCAGCTGGTCAGTGCCGCCATCAGGATAGCCAGAGAAGGCTGCCTCATTGCTACGCCAGACCGAGGGTGTGCGTCCTCTGTCCCTGTCCGTGCCCCACGCCAGGGCTCCGTCCAGCGCGGCAGGAGGAGCTCAGGGGTCTTGGGGAAGAGCCACTCTGCTTGTTGGCCTGGGCCAGTTGAGTACCTGCTATGTGCTGTGGTGCGCTAGGCCTGACCCAGACTAGGAGGCTCCCCCAGAAGGGTGTGGGTTTGTCAGAATGGAATCCTACATCGTCATGTGTGAAAGTGGCCTCTGTGCCGAGCACGTGTCAGAGAGAGGCAGCGAGCGCTTCTCTAGGGGCTCAGTTCTCCGGGAAAGCTGGCTTCCCGAAGGGGGGGCTTCTTGAGGTGGCTTTGGTGTCTGTCCAGACGAAGTGTGGCCTGGTCTCCTGCCTGCTGTAGGAAGAGGAGAGCAGAGCACTCTTTCCAGCTGGGCGCGAGTGGTGATTCCGAAGCTCTCTTCCCTCCACTGCTGGCTGCCTTTTCATAGGAGAGGCCTGAGATCTGCAGACTAAAGTGTGGGCGGGGATGGTCTCCGAGCCACCAGCTGGGTGGGATGCAAGCTTTGCGTGACGCCTCCCCCACCACACACGCGCACACACACAGCCTGTGTCCTCATAGTCTGAGCTCCTTGAGGTGTCTGAAGCCTGACATTGTCCAACAGGAAGCCTGGGCCAGGACTGGAGTTTCTCCGGGTCCTGTTCCTATAAAAAGGAAGGGCTCAGCCATGTGGGGAGAGTGTTTGGGTGATTCTGGAGGGGCAGAGAAGCCCCCAGAAGAATATTGTCCTGTTTGCAGACTAACTTGGCGAGTGAAATGCAGAGGGTTCGAGGGCAGTGGCGAGCGGCAAGTGGCCAGCTCTGCACAGGACTGGAGCACATGCCTCCGCCCGCAGTGACCCATGGAGCTGGAGCTGGAGCTGGAGCTGCAGGGGGGCGTGGCTGGGGCAAGAGGCATTATGGAGAAGACAATGGCTATTGTGCGGAGACCTGTGATCTCCACACCAAAGTCAGGGGGCCTGCAAGCCAAACAAAGGCCCAGCAGCTTTCTGACAAGCTGGGGTTGTAGTGAGGTCACCACAGGGTCGTTAGCTGAGGCTTTCTGACTGCAGGCACAGAACTGGGACTGGAGGGACGGGAGCAGGTACCCGTGACCTGGCAGGGTGGATGGGAACCACCGTCAGGATGCCCTTCCGATCAGTCTGAGAAGCCATGTTCCTCTGGAAGTGGACACTCCTGGGTGCCCTGAAAGTCTGGACCGTCTTCAAAATCTTGTAGTGTTAGACCTGGGAGGGGCTTCGAAGTAGGAAAGAGATGAGAAGGGGTAGTGCTTTCCAGTTCCTCAGTGCTGTAGGAACAGAAGAGGGGCTAGAAACCAGCCTGCCGGTCCCCACTGTGCACTTTCTTTCCTGTTGCACCATGTGCGTGAGGTGGTACCTTGCCAGGCATTGGCGAGGAGTCAGAGGTTCCCCCCAAACCCCCCCACCCCACCCCCGCCCAGCCTGCCCTTAGCAGAACCTCTCAGGCCAAGCTGGGGAGCTGAGGCCATTCCCTGCTGCTCTCCACACAGGCATCTTACCCTCCATCCCTCGTCCTGGAGAGGAGCTTACCCTGTCTTCACATCACACTTCTCTGGAGACCCCAGAACCAGCTGGGGATCAAGTTTACTGGGAGAAAGGGGGAGCTTTGTGTTATCTTTCTAGAGGGGCTGCTGTTTATAGAGCAATAATATGCAACTCTGCATATTCAGTGGCTGCCTGTCCCCTCTCCCTTAATTTTCACTCAGAGTTCATCAAAATTGATCTTGCCCATGCCTAGGGACTGGCTTCTCTGGACTGACCTTTGCCCTGTGGTTCTAACCAACCAGGCTAATTTCCCACAACTAGCCATGTGGTCAATCACTACATGCTCCGAACCTGAGTTTCCTGTCTGTGAAGTGGAGAAATAGTACCTACCGCGCAGGGCACATGCGAGGGTTTACTAGGAAAATGTGTAAACACTGTCTTTCCCAATAAGCGTAATTATCATCATTACTCTTGCAGAGGGCTCCACAAGTGGCCGTGAAAAAAATAAAGGGCAGCAGAAACCTGTTTCCTTTTACATTTCGCACGCTGGGGCCTGATTCTTAAGAAGCAGTGAGATGTGTCTCAGCCCTGGGCTGGAAGCTGGGCAGCCATGGGCTGGTAGCTGCAGGATGCTGGGAGCAGACACCTGAGTCATGGCAGGGCTAGACAGATACAGCAGCTGGAACCGAGGTGGTGGGAAGGCTTTGGTCTGCAGGGCTCACGGTGCATTTCCCTGCGGTCCTCGCAACCAGCCTGGTCTCTAATCAAGCCCAAAAGGTAACTGCATGCAGAATAGAAAAAGAGCTCTGTGATGGGAGAAGAAAGCAGCCTGCAGAGTCAGCAGAAGGAACCTCTGAGGCTGAGCTGGGGAGACAGGGCCCAGTGCCCACCCCCATCCACTATTCTCCTGGCCTCTCCAAACATCAGCCCCCAAGCCAGGCTGGACGGGGCTGGCTGTGCTTTCGATGCAGATGCACATCTTTCTCTCTCAAACCAGCTTCCGGGAGAGGAGCGCATCCCTTCTCGAATCACCCCTTCCCTCCCGGCCGGACTCAGGGAGTTGCGGCCCGCTTGCCCAAGATGACCACAGTGTGACCCTGGTGCTGGAATGTCCGGCACAATAGGAGTGGCAGGAGGAGCACTCTGCCTCTGTCAGCGGCTGATTGGTTACAAGGTGCCCTACAAACACACTGTCAGCAGAATCAGCTGTTTCCAGCGTGGCCCCTCGGCTTTACAATCACACACCAGCATGCAGCCCCGGGTTGTCATGGCTTTGTCTCCCTTATGCATGCTTAATTGACAATTAAGCTGGGGCTTTGAACCAGCCTGGCTGCCGCTGACAGGCCTTCATCTTTCCAGTGAGTGTCACAGGGGCACCCTTTGTTTGCTCTTCTGCGGGCTTGAAGTTACTGTAGCAGGCTGCAGGCAGCCATTTATCTTCAGCCTGGAAGGCCTTTATCTGCACCCCCACACCCCATTCCAGCTCTCGCCAGCAGGAGCTGTCCCTAGTTATAGGCCCTGTGACAGCCCTTCTTGAGGCCATTGAGCAGGCCCGAAGCAATGGTCTCTGCCTCCATTCTGAAGCAGCATCAAGAGAAAGGCCCCCAAAAGGTCAGAGAGCGGGGCTATGGTAAGGAAGCAGACAGGTTAGCGACAGCCCTCCTATCGATCAGCTCAAGGAGGAGGAGGAAGTTGGCAAGGGATGGAAGCCAGGCTAGCCTTGGCCCAGGCCCTGGAACATGTGGCGTGAGGTGGCCTTGCTCACTGTACCCTTTGCTCCAGTCTGCAGCAGACTCAACCTGGTGCTTTGTGATGACAGCCAGGGAGGGGCAGGTGATCGTCAGCACCTTCACTCACGCCACGCTCTTGTCCTCACACTTGCATGGCAGGCTGAGAAGGAAGTAGGGATTCCGCTCCTGGGAGAAAGTGATGCACAGAGGAGAGAGGCCCTCCCACAGCAACCTCTCGATGTCCTGGACCACAGCCTCTTGACCTCAGAAGCAGCCTGTGCTTCTGTGGCGGCCGGCTCCTCGCTCCCTTTGAAGCCCGCCGCCTCTCCCAGCCCACTGGGCTTGATTACCTTGAGGTCCCATCAGAGTTTGAAAACAGGGAACCCTGCCTCCCGCCTCTCCGTCACCCCCTCCCTACCTCACAGTGCGTCCTCTGCAGCAATCCAACCCTGGATCTCACATGGACAAACTAGACTGTGGGCCGGGGTGTCTGTGTGGACCTTGTTTGCCCGCTGCCCACGTCTGTAGGACCCACGGAAAGGGCAGGGTGGTGAATAACCCCAAGAGCTGGTGTCCCTGGAGCACTTCCTAGGGAATGGGTCCTGGGCTGAACACCTACAGGCAGCATCTTCTTTCACACAACAGCCTTGTGGGGGAGACGCCAGCTGTGCTCTTACACCCATTTTACAGTCAAGAAAAGTGAGATGTTTTGATTGTAAGTGATTTGCCCAAGTACATGTAGTTTGTGAGCAGCAGAGAGCTTCTGAGGTGTCATACTCAGTCTCTGTCTCACAGCTTTATACAGATGCTACCACTTCAGGCATTCACACACACTCACACATTTCAGGCATTCACACACACACACACACACACTCACACACTTCAGGCATTTACACACACACACACACACACTTCAGGCATTTGCACACATACCCTCCCCATATCCTCTTCGTTTCCTGTTACGTTCCCTTCTGAGAGACAGAGCAGCTTTGGGAGTCCCTGCCAAGGCAATGGAGCAAGGGTGGGGGGCCCACTGGTTTACTCTCCCCCACAACTGTTGCCCCTGACCAAGGTGGATTCGCTGCCTGCCCAGGGAACAAATCAAAGCCCCTCTTTCACGACCCCATCCCATCTGGGTGGGGATTTGAACTGCCCTTGCGTCTGCACTGTCTGGGCACTAAATGCCTTAACAGCTTAATGGGCCTTCTGAGACAGTGCAAGCACCTCAGTTCTCTCTGGGGCTCCGCCCCCCCCACCCTGCAGCAGACAAGGGGAGAGGGTTTATGAGGGCAGTTGTAAAAATATTCATCGTGGAGGCAAAGGTCCCCATAGTAAGTGAGTGCCATTGTCTCCAAGTAGCAGATCATTTCAGTTCAGGACAGGAGCAATCGTGCCTTGAACGGGCGCTCTCAGGAAACACTGCCGCACTGGCGTGGGGTTCAGCAGAGGTGGGCTCGTGGCTCCTTTATCTGACTGTCATTCTATCTATTGAATTTGAAGGTCATTTTATCTTGTGGGCACCACCCCATCGGCTGCCACCAGATTGGGGAAGACAATCAGGATATTAATGAGATTAAGAGGCCCATCTTCAAAGCATTCTGCTGGTAGCCACCCCCTGATAGTGGGCCAGCGTAGTCTGCATACAAAGCACCTGGCTGCTGGGCTGGCTGGGCGCTGAGCCCTGTGCAAAGGGGCCGGGAGATACGGAAGGCCTATCACTGCAGGCAGCTCTGCGGCTGGGCCTAGCCCCCCTGAAGGACCCTTAGAGGATTCAAGGACTTTGTTGCCTCCAGTTGGTTCTGAGCAGGAAGGAAGTTGCCTACAACCTTATAACCTGACCAGCAAGTTAGGAAGAAGTGTCCTTGGCAAGCTAGTTACTGAACACAGTTTGATGGGAACTCACTGGAGCTTGGAGAAAATTAAGTACCAAAGGTGCAGAGAGAGGCAAGATCTGTGTAAGGGTCTTTGAAGACACATAGATCGATATCTACAGATGTTGACACACACACAGATAAATATATGCATACACGTATGAAATGCAACCCAAAAATAAATCGAGTGAAGTGGTTACCCCTAACTGTTCATTAGAACTTTAGCATAGGGATCGGCACCCTTTTTCTGTAATGAATCATGGCCATATTTTAGCCTTTCCAAACTGTAGGTCTGGGTGACAACTGTTCAACTTTGTGGAGCAAAAGCAGTCATGAGCCATCGGTAAATAAATGAACGTGGCTGTCTTCCATTAAAACTTCACTTATGGAGACTAAAGTTTGAACTGTATTTAACTTTCACATATCACAAAATATTCCTGTTTTGATTTTTTTTAAGATGGCTAAAATGTAACAACCATTCTGAGCTTATAGGTGGTCTGTGTGCCCCTCGCTCTGGTCATTTGAGACCCCTGCTCTTAACTCCTGGCTCACTTTAGATTCAGCTGAGGAACTGTAAAAGTCCAGGCAGCACCACACATCTCAGAATTGCAAAGGGTGGGAGGGAAGAGGGAGGAATCTAGGCTATAATATTTTTTTAACTGCTCCTAAAGGGCAGCAAAGTAGGAGAACTGGCTCTCAGATAGGTTCCCATATGGTAATGTGCTTGCTAATCACCTGGGGATATATTAAAATGCAGATTCTGACAAGGACTGAGTTTGCATTTTTAGCAAGTTTCCAGGTGCTAGTGAGAATGAGGGTCCAGAAAGAGTCACTCAATGAGCAACTAGTGTTTCTTTGTCTCCCAACCTGCCTTTGCTCCACCATCACCATCTCGTCTTTCAACATAGCTGAAGATGCCCTAGAGAATTGCTCTTATAAACCCTGTGGTGCAGCAGCAAAGCTGTGGATCATGGAGGTCACCTGAATGTCGGCCCCACTTCGCCACTTACTAGCCGTGTGCCCCTGGGCTAGACCCTGGTATTTCTTAGCCTGATTCTCAAGGCATGAAATGGGGGCACCCCACTCCTGCAGGCGCTGAAAGGCTCGCATCAGAGAAAGCGCTGTGTGTGTAGCAGGTTGTCCTAAGTGGGGGCCATCCCCACTAAGTGGGGTTGCCATCCCTCCATCATTTTTTAGCTTTTCTCTTTTCCTGTATCCTTGGAAGTTTCTTCAATCCTAAATTTTCTAAATAATTTGAGTGTTTCCAACTAGATGCTTCTAGGAGTGTTTGTAGTATTCTCAGGCTGGTTTCTCCCAGTACACCGGGTACAAGGCCATTGCTTTCTTCCAAGACACTACTGTGTGACAGCCATAGGCCTTCCAGCACGATATCCAGGGCCTTAAGGCTTTTAGCACAAATACACTAAATTGAGAGAAAGCTAGGAAGCACGATTGAGGTGGGGGTATGGGAACGCCTGGCCATGTGAGGGCAGGAGGTCAGGTTCATAAGATGACCCTGAATTTCCTATACCTAACAGGACACTTTTCGCCTTTAATTGAAGGAAGCCTGAGTACCCTGTTTGTGGGGTACTAGCCACATAGCCTGACTACTTGCGGGGTGGTATGGAGCTTTCCTGGGGAGGCCATATCTGAGCCGCTTAAGAAGCCCCCAGAAAGACACATCTGTGTGTGTCCAGCCACTGAGGCATTCTAATGTTTTCAGTAAATTAAAAGAGCCCCAGTTTCTTGGAACCTGTTCTCTGCTCATTCTTCCCAAATTGGGGGATTCCTGCAGATGACCTTTAGCATTGATTGAGTTTCCCAAGGGAAGTCTACACCGCTGTCCAGCCCCAACCCCCCAGGCAAGCTGGAGACAGGTAGGTCCCTGGTCAGGACCACACTCAGAGGGGTGTGTCTGGGGAAGGGAGATGTACTACCCAAAACAGGCTTGAACTTGAGCTGTGTTTATCTCACTGGCTGTGTGGCCTCAAACAAGTTTCTTAGCCTCTTTGAGCCTCAGTTTCTTCATCTTTAAAATAGGGGTCATAAAACTGATTCTCTCAGGTGGCTGTGATGCTTAAGTCTGATAAAACACACCCAGTGCCAAGCACAGTGCCTACAGGGAAGGTGTTATTAGGTGACTCAGGGAACTCTGGGCATTGAGAGAGAGGAGTGGATCTCCCTGGGTTCTTGACCAGGGTGCGGTTTTGCATTTTCACCCAGGAAGAGTTTCCCTTTCATGAACCCTGCCCATCATCTGAGATTTCAGAAATACTGAAACCCAAGTAACTGGCAGGATCCTTAGTTCTCAAAACTCTTCCCTGGGCTTTTAAAAGGTGACTGAAGAGTTTCTTAAAAAGATCAATCCCCACTTGGGGGATGGGGGAGGACGGGGTGGGAGAAGAAGCCAGGAATGGAGGTTTCAATAATTCCCTGAAAGACTTGGCTATACGGTCAGGGCTGGGCACCACCAGGCTAGATGGAGGAGGTTCTGGAGAGGCCGTGATGGTCCTGTCGGCCCTTGCTGAGTGAGCAGAGGGAGACCACTGGAGTGAAGAGTCCAGGACCAGGATTAGGAAACCTGACCCGCTGTTGAGCCAGGGTAACCTTGGGTGCATCAAAACTTCTCAGGGAATCTGGTAAATGGACCTTCCAGGTCAGACAGGTATGGAGACTATATGTGGTGAAGTTGTAGGGCCAGGGACTGTGCTGCATGCAGTGTGTGATACTTCTTTGCTGGGCTCATCCTGCCTCATTTCCTTCTGTGTTCTCTCACTCCCTCTCTCCTTCACTTCGTCTCAGGGGCTGTGTGCTGTTAGAAGCCCTCCACCTTTATTAGGGACTGTTAGGGCTTTACAACATCAGCAGATTGGGTGGGACCAGTCACAATAAACAGATTTATAATGGGTATAAAGAAGATACCTATAACTGCTGGAGGTTAACTTGTGAGGGCCTTTGAATGGCAGCTGCCTGCCCAAGCCTCCTGCCCTGCCCACGTAGGGTGCTTCTTGCTGATGGGCACCTGTTGGACGGGGCTGGCAGAGAAGCCCAGTGAGCTCTTGCTCTGCCAGGATGGACCGCCTCTGCACAGCGTCTCCCATTTCTGTAACATTGACTTCCACAGTGGGCACAAAATATGTGCTCTCTTCCCTTTTATGGAAGGAAACTGAAATGAGCCTTTCTTCCTTCTTGAGAACCCTACAGCCAAGAGACGGGGTTGCCTCACTAGCTGTCAAAGAAAAAGAAACAGATCAAGGAAGTTTTATTCTCACCACAAGGAATACAGTCCCCAGAGTCTGTTAAACGTTTTGCTCACTAAGTATGTTTTCTCAACGGCAAAACTATAATTTGTACTGATATATGAACTCAAGCTGTCTTCTTCCCCTCTGTGTCTTCAGTCCATGGCCCTGGTCCCAGCACAAGGTAAATTCTCCAGATAGTTGTAGGTGAAGATATCATCTACTGTAAAGGGCCTCTGGCCCAAGAGCTCCCTCTGTGAATCCCCTGTTACTCAGCTAGAGTTAAACCTCACATGGAATTAACTTTATAACATATGGCATGTTTCCCTTTTCTAGAAAAAAAAAAATGTCATTCAGCTCCACTAATATTGCTTAACTAAAGTATACTTGTGTGCACATGTATACACACACACCCACAACCTCAACATGAAATATTAGCAGGAAGTTTTCAGAGCGCGTGTATTACTCCTTTTCCCTAACATTCTGTTATATAGTTTGGTTCAATCTACTAGCTTAGTTACTCTTCCTTAATTTCTCTTTATTTATTTACTTGTAAAGAACTGCCAAAGTTGCAAGAGTGAGAAGATTCACCAGAGATAGAGTGGGGAGTAGAGCAGATGGATCAGCTGAAATACACTGCTGAGGGGAGCAGTGGGTGAGACAGAGATTTGCTGCGCCATATGTGGGTAGGTTCCCTGTCTGGGGATCGAACTCAGGCTGTAGGCTAGTGATAGCGCTAAATCTTAACCCCTAGGCCTTCAGGGAGGGCCCACTCTTCCTTAATTGTTATGGAGCAAACTGAGCTCTAGAAAAGGGGTTAGATTTATGATAGACCAGCTCCAGGCAGCCACCACTTCTCCAGGGAATGCTCCCTGAGCACTTGGCCAGGGCTCCTGTCAGGGGAAGTCAGTCATCCGCACCCTCCAGGTTCCCAGTGTGTGACACCTGCCGCTGCCTGGGCCCAGCATCCTGGAGCCCTTGGGGATCAGCAGCTGCCTGTCATGCTGATGGTGATGATGGTGATGATGATAATGAGCTGCCTGCATAGGGCGATGAAGGGGCTGAGGTCTGGCTGGGGGAACTCCTATTATGAGGCAGTTCTGACACTTGCCAGGCCTCAAAGGGCCTTCTCCCGTGGTAGAACTCCCCGGTAGGGTCCTGCTTATGAATAGGACACAGTGAAAAACCTTTCTTTTCCAAGGCAATTTTATTAGCCCTTCAGTCACAATACAGATGTCTGTTTATAGGACCTTACTTTTGTGTGGACACCCAGTGACTCCGTCTGCTGATGACTTTATAGCCTTCCCACTGCCCAGGCCCACTAGGAGCATCATCATTCTCTGCGTCTGCCAAGCCCAGAGGCCTTTGTTACAGCCCTATCACCCTCCCCGCAAAGTCAGCCTCTCAAAAAGAGACCCCAGGAGCCAGACTGCAGCGGGGTGCTGTCTGTCTCCACAGCCTTCAGACCTAACGATGGCCACCATTAACCCTTCTTAGTTTCCCCCAGTTTCCTTTGGAGAAAAAAGGTATATAAGTTACTCATGTTGCCACAGTAAGTCCCAGTCCTAGTCATGGTTCCTCCTCACTCCCAAATCAACCCATTGTACCCCAAACTGTTGAAGTCTGTATTTGGTGTTCCCACCAAATAACACCAAACCTTTAGAAATAGCCTGTACTAATAGGAGCCCCCACCCCCTCCCCTCCTTAAAGCGCGCTAGGAAATGGCGATTATACAAAGGCTGTGGAAGCAGGAGCTAGGCAGGCTGCCCACAGGCAAGCCACTGGCCACTTTGCTCTAAATTCCATGCTGCCAAGGTCTCAGGTGCGAAGAGGAAGTCCCCACTGCATCCTCCTCACTCCCCTCTTGCTTTCAAACGTGAAAGCGCCTACATATGTCAGTAGTCTCTTCATTTAGTTATATTTTACTTTTTTTAGATTTGCTTATTTATGCATGCAGAACTGGGGTACAAGCCAGAGGTGCAGGGGCGGTGAGAGGATTCACCAGAGACAGAGTGGGGAGCAGAACAGGCAGCTCGACGAAGTACACTGCTGAGGGGAGCAGCGGGCGTGTCAGGAGAGGTCTGCCGCGCCATGTGGGTCACTTCTGGGGATTGAACTCATGCGGAAGTGGCTTTGGCTTCTTAGTGTTGCGCTTTAACCCGCTGTGCCACCAGGGAGGGCCCATTTAGTTATATTTTAATCTCTTCTCTCTCCTCTCTTACTCCCGCTTCTTCCTCCTAATCATCTTACTTCCAAGAAACCAGATGACTTAGTGGATAAATGCGCACCACTGTTGTTTCACCACTCAGCAGACTAAGGTGAAGGGGGGATAGAGCCCTCTGGAGAGATGAAGGATAGCTCATTCATCATCGCGTTGTTCAATAACCCTTGGCACTTAGCATGGGCTAGCTCTCTGCAAGATGCTGAAAACAGATATGGCCCTGTCCTCATTGGACTTATTTTCTTGGGGAGGATGCAACCAGGAAATCAGCAAGAGAGCAGAGTCACTCAAAATAGTGGGTCCCAATGAGCCTATCTGGAGTGCACCTGGAGCTGATAGGAAACAGGGAAAAAGGTCACTTTGGAAATACCACTGACCTGCTGGGAGACCCTTAGCAAGAGGTCATGAAAATCATCTCCTCTTGGAACCTCAGCTTTCTGCTCTGTCAAATGTGTGTCTGTGAAAGAGAAGCAAATGGTGGAAAAATACTCACACGTGTGAGGACTCACATTCTCTAGTCCCAGCCTGATTTCGTTCAGCTGCTGCAGCAGCCACGGGCTGGTGCCTCCAGACCAGACCACGCATGTTTGCCTGCTGCCCTGGGTCTCTGGTGAGGACCCGGCCTGGTGGCTGCAGAGGGCCTGGCAGGAGGACCGTGGGGTTTCTGTAGCCCTTCTGCCTCCCAGCGTGCGCGGCTTTCTCAGGTACACTGTGCACACTAGCTTCTGTTCTCAGCCACGATGCTTTTGATAGAAGATGTTTTCCCTCTTCTTGGTTACATTTGCTTTGATTTTTTAAGAAAACCAGTTTGTGGGCTTCCCTTAAGTATCACTCCACTTCTACTCCTTGAGTTCAAGAATGTTTACCGTCCCCGCAGATCTGTCTGTGTTTCTCCTCTTGCGAACTGAGCTCCCACCTAAGCCAGTTTAGGTAGAAAAGCTGGAACTGAAAGCAGCTCCGTGTTTAAATTGCTTTCAGCTTTTGCCTCCCAGCCTTTCAGGTTTTTCATCAAAACTCTTTGCAAACATGAATTTTTATCTCCGAATGGGAGGAAGTATTAATAAGGAGTAGCAGTATTCCTGCAGTCTCAGTGAGGACTCGGAGCAACCGTGCTCACTATTTCATGGCTCTCCTTGCTGCACATCCCAGTTTCAAGGTGGGGGAAATCATTCGTGCTCTTTTATCCCAGACGAATGTCTCAGACTCACCAGGCAGAACCATGTATGTCCCTGCTTCTTAAGAAAGTGCCATGTCTTTGGGGGAGGGGGAATGAGTTTTGAAGAGAGTACAAGCACCTCAAGACTGGCCTGATTCCTCCCAGCCCTGCGTGTTAGCGTCACCGAAAAGGCAGCTCTGTCAACCCGTAATTGATGGGCATGGTGGGTTCCGTTTGGAAGAGCTTTCTCCTTCGCACACTCCCTCCTGTTTGAGTTTAAACTCCCAGTTTCCAGACCCAACAGGGTTGGGCCGCGCTCTGTGTGAGGTTAGGAACACAGGGGAAGAATGTGTGTGACAGCTCTGGCCGGTTGAGTAATGTTTACTCTGTTGGTGGCTGGGACACTCACTAAGGCTGGCAGAAGTCCACCAGCCAGAGGAACATTCCTGCATTATCAGGGATGGGAGATTGGCTTTGAAATGTCAAGGGTGAAAGGCATCCCAGCAGATTCTGGGAGCAGCTCACAGCCCCCTGGGAAAGGAGCCCCCAGGCTACAGTGTCAAAGACCGTGGGGGAGGCAAGCTTGCCCAAGAGGCTCCTACTCCCTCTTCTGTCCTTACTAACAGTGATTCTGGGCACACTTTCGAGGCAGATGTTGCTCATCTGTTTCTCTAGCATTTTCTTACCCAGGAAAGCTCTGTGCTTCTCCAACCTTCATCATTCTGGCTTCTAAGCAAAGGAGATTGATGTGCCCATTTTATAGACAAGAACGTCGAGGCTCAAAAGTACGACCAGAATTGTCAGAGTCAATACAGACAGAGTATTGGTGGGAAGTCTCCAGGTGCTGGTCCCCTATTGATCTCTGGAATTGTAGAATTGGGGTCTTACCTGTGTCTTGACGTTCTTTGAGAGCTGGGTTATATACCTAGGCCTCTGAAGGCTGTAGTTTCATCAATAGCACATTTCTGAAAGATAAGAACCTAATAGTATATACAGCAAAGCTTTACATCTGTTAAATACTTAGGAAATACATAAATACTGTACAACAGTAAATATATTACTTTACCTTGAAAAAGTCCTGAAGTTTGACTATAGATTTGGACAACAAAAGAGTTACAGCTTGTGAGTTACTATGAAGTAGTGGATGGGTGGTTATCTGAAAAAGGAAGGAAAGTTGTAAGTCCAGATGTGGACAAATGTGGTTTACAGTACGTACAACAATCTGAGGTAGCTGGAGGGTGCATGAAGCTGTGTGTGTGTGTGTGTGTGTGAGTGTGTATTGCACATGTATGCATGTGTGTGTTTTAGTGTATTGCTAGGTGACTCCATTCATCTGGGTGCAGATTTATGAGTTCATGTCATGTTTCTGAAATGTGAAATTCATATTACACTCAAATTATTTCCCAATATGTCCATAAAATTAGGACAGACTTCTATTGTCAGCATAAATATTACTATAGAATCAACTGTATTTTCTCCTTCTGCCCAAAATGACCTCCCCTTGTCCTGGAGCATAGACACTCAAACCGGCAGAGAGCTCCTCACTTCATTCTGTAAATATTCACAGTTCCAGGCACTCTGTGAGGCTCTGAGGGTGAAACAATTAGGTAAAAATCATCCCTGTCTTGAAGACGGGCAGAAATAAACCTGTCACCAAGCACGATGGTATGGCAGATTCTCAAGAAACATCATTTCACTCAATGTCATCTGTATCACATTGATGAGAAAAGAAAAATCAATTCTGCCAGCACTGCTGTCTTTGTGGAGTTGCATATTCTCCCAATTTTGTGTGGGTTTTTTCTGGGGACTCCAGTTTTCCCCAAAGATGGGCCCCTAGGTTCCCTAGGGTGTCTGCACAGGTGGCACTCCACTTTAGGAGGACATCCTGTCAAGGGTAAATGCCCACCTGGTGCCCTGAGCTGCCTGGAGAGGCCGCCATTGGCCCTGACACAGAACAGTGAGTGAATGGATGCATCTGAAGGATTGGTGAGCCTCAGAAATGTTGGCGGTCTCAATTAAAAAGCTTGGTGACGGTTTGTGACTGAAACTGTGCTGTCAGAACTTAACTTGTTTCTATCAACTAGCCTGCAGTCAACTGGTTTTATTATATTTCATGTTACTTAAAGTCACAGTTCCCAGGAACCTCTCATGAAGTTTCGTCAAGACTGTTGCACAAGGAATGACCTCTACTGTGTGTACATTACAAAAGGTGGAGCATGTAGCTACCAGGGTAAATCAAGGAGAGCTTCACAGAAGTGGTGACATCCAACCCCCTGAAAAGTTGTGACATGGAAGAGCATTCCAGGCAGAGTTTGGAACCATATAAGCAAAGGCAAAGAGGCAGGAGATGGCAGGGTGAGGTGTGAGGACCATGAGTGCTGAGTAGGAGTGATGAGAGTCTCCACATGAGGCAGGCTGGGTTCACAAAGGCCCGATGTCCCTGCCAGCGTTAGGGGTCAGGGTTTGCTACCAGAAGGTAGGGAGGGGCCACCGTAGATTTCCAGGCAAGGCAGTGACACGTGTGATCTTGTTTTAGAAAGAATCCCAAGCTGCAGTAGGAAAGGTACCTCGAGATGATGGTGATCCTGGAAGGCAGAGCGTAGAGATGCTGGCTTCCGCAAGCCACACACTGCATTCTCATTTTGATACTTTGGACCCATCATATTAGGTAGAAACCAAATAATTTGCCTCTGTCCATTCGCTTTCGGGAACTGGGAAATTGCCCAACATCCATGATGCTGTGGTCTGGAAACAGGTAAACATATATAACTGCCTCACCAGGACCTGGGGGATGTTTTTAGATCCCAGCTGGGATGCTCCTCACTGCTAGACACTCTCACTGGGGTTCATAGGGTCGTGGTGGGGATGTGGCCAATTGATGACTTAGGCTAGGAAGGGAGGGGAAGTGCATGGCCACCTTCTGGCATTGTCATGTCTTCCATAGGACCTGTCATTTCTTCTGTGGCTATTAACCTGGTATGTCGAACCACTGTTAAATCAGAGCCCTTGTTGTACATTCATTTTCAAAGCTTGCATAGGTGAAGAGAAGATGCCATTCTAATTCTTAACCTAGCTTCCTGGCCCCATGCCTGGCATATGATAGGTCTTCATAAGGTTTAGTGAATTCAGCTTTCTTGAAAATGTCTTTTAGACAAAGAATCCCAAAGTCGCAAAAACTGATATATCTTGATCAACTGTCACTCGTCAAGCATATATATGTGGGTCTTTTCACACTGACTATTAGCTCATTCAGGTCGTTTTTAATGACCTAAGGGTGGATATTGTTAGTAACAAAGAAACTGAGGCTCAGGGAGGTTAAGTAACTTCCCCACGGTCACATCGCTAGTCCTGGTAGACCAGGATTTAAACCCAGGTCGCCTGCTCCAGAGCCTCCTCTACTTTCGCTCTCATTTCAAGCGCTCTTCTGAGTTTGTGAAATACACAAGCACCCGGCCTCACCTTCCTCTATCAAGAACTCCTATTTCCGGCATATTGCCAGCAGGTATCTTGTGATACACCCTTCACCTCCACATCCCCCTGTAAGGCAGCTGGCTGATTGCAGCCACAGCGTCCAGAGCAATTGCCAAGTTCCTGGTGAGAGGAACATCAACAGGAAAGGCTACAGGTGAATCTGGGGTCGATGAGTGGCCTCATCTTAGCTCCCACCACACTCTGCACCCCTCTCCATGGCAGGCAGTCTCTGGCTTAGAGAAGAGGAAGCTGGAACTCACCCAGTAGGTGAATAGCAGGGCTAAGATCAGAACAGGGATCCTCTAGTTCCCAGGAGCCATGCCATGGTACCCCTGTTAGTCAAAGGATTTTTAGGAGTGTGCAAGGGTTCTAGGTCCAGCTATTTTTAAAAAGAGCAGTTCCAAGTTCTGTGTCTCATATAATGACATTTTGCTCATGGAAAAACAAGGTTGGAAATCCATGGCAGCCTTGGGCGACACTGTGTGTAGCCTAACAAATGACTCTTGGTTCTCTCATGCCAGACATCCATGTAAAGAAGGCTTTTGTTTCCTAAGGATATCCTTGGTTAATTATTTTAAAATAAATAATTAGGTGGCCTGTAGGGAGGGGGGAGGTCTCCCCATGACCCATATTTGATCACCAGAGGGCTGGCCCTCTTCCTGCAGCCAAATTAAATAGGCTAAAACCAGAGTCTGTTTGACTTGAGACAAATCGATGATGGGGACAGGCTGGGAGGTGAAAACATACCTGACTCCCAGCATTATCACCACTCTCTCAGGAGCAGAGCATCTTGGGGAGGTAAATAGCTGATCAGAGAGTCAGAGAAAGCAGGAGGAACACAGGGTGAAGTCCAGATCCTCCTAAAGGAAAGAGTAAGAGCCGGCCCCTCCCTCGTTGCATCCAGAGCAAAGTCACTGGTTCTGCCAAAGTAGGAGTCTGGAGATTATTTTCCACAGAAAGTTAATTCCATTCAGTACTTACAATCTGCCCCCAATTACCTAGAATTTGAATCTTAGAACAGATCTTGGGGTACATCCCTATATCGGGTCCCTCCTCTCCGTAGCTGCCATGTACTTGGCATTATGCTATAAGCTTCATAGATGTTACCTCACATCCCAAAATAGCTCTGTGAAGGAAGCATTCTCTTTGTTTTTTTAAGAAGGAACCAAGACACAGCGAGAATGGCATCTTCCCAAGGTCACACATCCCTTAAAAGCCAAGCTAGGATTTCGATCTGGTTTTGTCTAGCTCTAGAGCCCATACCTCCCAATTGCCCCCTCTTTGTGAGAAACTTCCTTTAACTGACTTGGAATTTGCCTCTGTCCACTGGATTCAACGCTCCGTTCACTCTCTTTGGAGCTCACTAAGTTCGGATCTCTTTCTCCTCTATAAAACTCTGCACGGCTGTTAGAAAGATCCTGCTGTGACCCCAGTGGCGAACTTAAGTGGAAAAAGAAAACACCTAATTTAGCCAAATGGGATGAAGTTGAGAGTGGTAAACAGGAGAGGTAGTGGGCTGCAGGTGGGTGCAAAATAGGCAGGACTAGCCAGGGGGTGCCGGTTTGGAGGTGTGAAAACCTTTCCTTCTTGTTACTTCGTGGCTGCTTCTCCTCCCCACACCAAAAATCAGGTTCCCCAGACCAGAGTCCACCGAATTCCCGTGCTGTCCCTCTGCCAACACCAGCCCCACTAGCAGCCAGCCCCTTGAATCAAAGGATGGAGAAAACAGCCAACAGAAGACGCGCAGAGCGCACGCCTCCAGCCACTTCAGACAAGTTGCTCTTAAAGGGTAAAACCCTGCTTTAGCGTTTGTTTGTTTTTTCCACAGTCCTCTTAAGCTCTAGGTCATCTCAGCTTTGAGTAACGTCCTTCAAAGAATCCAAGGAATACTGGCCTGTGTCTCCTCTCAGCAAGCCTGGTCTCGGTGGGTTGGAGGCTGCTGGTGATGGCTGCCCCCCTGGCCCCTGGGGGGCCTGGCAGCCTTCCGGGAAGGTGGGACTCTGGTTGAGGCAGAGGCAGGGCAGGGGGAAACAAATCCATTGTAGAGTTATGGTCATCTTGGGGAGCTGGCAAAAGGAGAAGGGACTGTATAGTTGGCCCCCATCTTCCTGGGATCCTATGTCGAAGGCGTTTGTTCTCCTTCCCATCCAGTAGCAGTAAGGTCCCCCAAATCTTTTTGTCAGTTCCAAAGCAAAAGCCAAGAACACTGTCTTTCTAGAAAAGCTTTGATATTAGTGTGAGACGTGCCAGCTACCCCCAGCCTTGCCCTAGACTAGCCCATGAGCACACCAGGCAGGACTTGGCCTCCGCAAACTGGACTCAGATTCTTTGTCTCCCTTGAGCTTCCTGCAGGTACCTGGTCTCTGCCCAACACTTACTCTCTTCTGACAGACACCTCCATTTTGGTTCTTAAGCAAAAAGGAGGGTCAGAGCCGTGGGGCTGAAGCGCTTGGTTCTCCGCTCCCTTGCAGGCTAAGCTGTAGTGATTTCTTTACTGAGCATCCACGACCTACCTGTGTGCTGTCCGCCCCACCTCCCTCTCAGCAGACAGGCCCTCCCTGTGCCCTGGAAGCCAAAGGCGACCCCATCCAAGGAATGTAAATTCTAGAGTCAAAGCTCCCCAGCTTCAGCCCCATCTCTGTCCTTTCTGGCTATGTCCTCACTGGCCTTTTGGCTCAGCCAAGATGGTGGTACAAGGAGACAGATGCATTTCACTATGTTTTAACAAGACCTCTTTATAAAATGGATCAACTCTTAAAAGCCAAGAGATGCCAGGGAAACATTTCTAGAAGGCATTTTTACAATAGAAGAAATATTCCAGTCAGGAAGAGAAGACCCTAAATCCTGAAAAGATGATACTGAAGCAACAATCAGTCAGCTCTGTTCATTGACAAAAATATGTGTTGAGTGGCTCTCAAAGGCCAAGGCACGGGGGACGCAGTGAACAAAACAAAACAGATCAGAACGTCTTGTCCCCGTGGAGTTTCCATTCCAGAATTCAAGTAGAAGCCATGCCACCACCACCCTAGGAAAGGCAGCCGATTCTCCTCATGGGTAGCCAGGAGGGGAAGGCAACTTGGTCTTCTTGTCCGTCAGCCTTAAAAACAGGGGAGCTGAGTCAGTGTTCCTGGTCCCTGGTAACATTAATGTTCACGGCTGGGTCTGCCTTGTTTTGCAGGAGTGCGCTACAACCAGCAGGGTAACAGTGAAGTCACTTCCTCCTCAACAATCAGTCACCACGGCAACAGCGCCATGGTGACCAGCCAGTCGGTTTTACAGCAAGTCTCTCCAGCCAGCCTGGACCCGGGCCACAATCTCCTCTCACCTGATGGTAAAATGGTGAGTACACCTGGGCCATTGTAGCTCTAGAGCTGATAAGATAAGAGGCAAAACAAACACAACTTCTCACAAGGCCTGCCTCAAACAATGAACCATTGTAACCCCACAGGGGAAAATGGGGGCTGTCCAGAGTTAGAGGGGAGAGCTGGTGACCCAGCCCTTGGCGGGTGGAAGAGGTGTTCAGTTTGAACCCAGCCAATAAATCTGACAGAGCGCTGCTCTCATTTTATTGATTGAATGCCTCATAAAGGAGCAAGCGGGTGGGACACTATTTGTTTTGGGGCTGCCAATGACATTTGCGTTGATAAAATGTTTATTCCCCCATCCCATGGCCTCCAAAGCCAGTTTTTTTTAACCCAGGGAGCTCCTCACTTTGAAACAAGCCCCCTCTTATTCTTTACCACCTCCTTGGTTCTAGCAAGGATTTAGTGGGTAGCATGTGGTGGGGAGAAACTTCTTGACTTGGGGTCTTGAAAGACACTGGCTGGCATGCCAGGGTCAATCACAGCACAAAATGGAGGTAGGGCAAGGCCACACCTACGAACACCGACTTTGAAGTTGCAATGACCAGGATTCAAATCCCAGTTTTAGCACTTAATAGCTCTGTAGCCTTGGGCAGGTTCCTGAACTACTCTAGGTCTCTCTTGTCTATAAAACAGTGGTAATAACCAGAGGGTTGTTGAGGGAACAGATGTGGCAGCTCAGGAAATAACACAGCACAGGACTAGAACAATATTCAGTAAGTGACACTAGGTGGCTGTTAGGTTTATGCCAGTGTTGTTCTCTTTAAGTGAAGTTCCCTATCCATGACCACAGCCCACAGCCAGATGTAAGGTTAGCACACTGGTGAGGAGTAGACTATTTGAATTTGAAGTTCAAGGTTCTAATCCTCCAGAGCGTGCTTATGACAGAGCACAAGCATTACAACACTAGGGAGGGTTGGGAATGGAAAACTTTATTCTTTGGGTCATGCTTTGTTGCTGGAGAGGGAGGAGCTGCAGGCTCTGGGTTTCCATGTTCAAGGTGGAGCTGCACACGGTCCCTCAAGGTGTCTGACCCGAGGGCAGGTAGGGGCCCAGTGGGGGCAGGAGACAGGGAGCAGATCCAGTTTAGACCTTGACATGTGGTGTTGTGTAGGAATGGCGAGTCACAGGTGATTGAATCCCCAACTCCCTGGAGGAAAAACAAAGTGTGGTTTCCGAGGGGAAAGCTGGCCCAGCCACCTCGAGTGCTGGGACTGGAGCTGCTCTCCTGGTAGTGGTTACTAGAAACTACAATGGACAGCACTCCTGTGGGAGTTGTTCAGCAGTCCTCTTGCCCTCTTCTCACCCCTTAAACTTCTTCCTGCACAATTATTTGTCTTAGCTACTTCGTGAGTGACACAGACAAGTCTCCAAAGGCATTTTGAGACCCAGACGAGATAGGGAAAAGAATTGGCCTGGCTTCCTGTAGAAGGGGGCCTTGTGGCAGACACCGTGACTTCTCAAGGTGAATGAAACCTTCCTAGCCTCTGTTCCTGTTGCCTGAAGGTCCTCAGGGCTTCCCTTGAAGCCCCTGACCTTCTTCCTAAGAGGCAAATCACCGTCACCCAGGCTGCTCAAAGGCTGCCTGCAGACACACTTTTGCTTTTCCTTCCTGTTCTGCTCGGCAGTGCCCTAGTGGGCATTGGATCACTGGATTGATAATTGACCAAGACAGTACACCTCAGCGTAAGCAAACACCTGGACGCTTGTTTGCAGGGACCAGGTTTTCACCAGTCTCCAGCACCCTGGCTCGTATGTTATGTCACTAACACTGGATGCCCAAATTCAAGAGTCTGTTTTCTGTTAATATATAACAAGTCCATCGCAAGTCTTGTTCTACCAAGGTGAGAGTAGAGTATGGCTAAAAATAATGCAGGCAAGGGAACCAATGTGTCCAAACACTGGCTCCATTATTTATCAGTAATAAGATGGACATTGTTTAACTTCAGTTTCCTTGATATAAAGTGGAGGATAGTGACGGCTGTGTCGTAGGGTTCGTGAGGTGGTCACCGACAGCTCTGCTGGTCTTTGGTGAAGCCCTGCACGGAATGACAATATTTGCGTGCTGACTTTCAGTAGGTCATGCATTTGAAATCTCCCCTGGTTTGGAAGTAAAGCTGATTCACTTGACTTTTCTGTCGCAGTCCCTCTGCCCCACCCTCTGCCCAAATGTCACACATGGGCAAAGAGCTGCTCAGGTTTAGGTTTGTATGTGTTGGACCTTGTTTTTCTTTTTCTTTCTTTCTTTCTTTCTTTTTTTTTTTTTTTAAGCACACACTGGATGTCTTCATGGTAGCACAGCAATATGATCTAACAACTGAGGCACATAAATTACTTTGGTGGAAGAACGGCAAGCGACAGAATTGCCATCATGTAGGCTCTCCAGTTTATTATGTGAGGCTCTTGGCTGACATCCTTGACAACTCCCTGCTCTATCATTTCTCGAGACAGAGATGATAATGGTTGCATTTTAGAGTGGAAAGGAACTTGGCCGGAATTACCTAAACAGCATGAGTGGATGGGATTTAACATCCAGAAAAACAGTGCTTAATTCTGCCTCTTCTCGTACTGGTCAGGTGACGTAGAGCTAGTTCCTCAGCTCTCCTGAGGCCAGTTTCTTCATCTGTGCCATGAAGACAATAATGACTCCTTGCCTGTTTGTGTCCTTATCTACTGAGGACAACCAGTGAAAGTCATTTACATATGCTAAGGCATACCTACTGGTATTGTTTTCTATTGGCATCCCATTGTTTCTTATTCCCCTTCAAAACCAAACACTGAGATGGCAGAGATTACTGTCACTTCACTGACTTACTCCAAAGGACTACATCACCCAAGGGACTCAGTGCAAAGGCAGATTACTGACTTTTTTTTTATGACTCTGACATTTTGAAAAACAAGTCCAGCAAACAGGCTGGTTCTCTCTTGTTTGATGTGGTCAGAATTCCTTCTTGGTCACATGATCCCTAAGTCATTTCTTGATGCTCATTTCAAAAACACAAACAACCCTGTGTGGTTTTTTTTCTTTCTTTTTTAAATTAACCTTGTAAGCTAGGCGGTTGGCCAGAAGGGTAGGAAGGAAGCTGGTGTGAGACCAGCAATCAGAGGTACTCTTGGTCATGACAGAGAGGAGGAAAACTGGGGAGCTCAGGCATCTCTGTACTTGTCCTACCCCTAAAGCAGCTCTCAGTGTGTTCCTGATGCCACCAACAATATCTGGATTCGCTTGTAGTGAAGGGAGCAGTCCTTAATAATTAAAAAAAAAATTAAGTTATAGTCAACTATCATGAAAGAAATGGGTATGTGAAAACTGGTAACTCCCTTCTATCTGTGGGGAAACATTGGATGTTTTTCTGATAACAGAGAAATCCAAGCAAGCACATCTATTTCAGCTGTTTTTATTTAATGCTAACCAGAAATTTCTGACCAAAACCATATGGTATGTAGACATATTAGTGATAGCAGAAGGAGCCCATCTAGCATTACATGCCATATGCACTTGGGAAAATGGAGAAAATCAACAAGGAAGAGAACTATTCGGAATAAATAAAAGGGTTCAGTCCTCAATAACAGGATTCAAAGGAACCATAAAAAAAGTAAATACATAAAACTTGGTAGCTTTCTCTTATTCATCTATCATTAAAATATGGTCAAACAAAGCCCAAGACTTTGCTTATAACTTCATTATTACAGCATCCACTTCTTGACAAAAAAGAAATTTTAATGATAGTGGAGAAATGGAAAAAGGAGAAGAGTCCAATCACGGCTGATGCTTCCCAACTCTTCTGAACAATTTCAGGAATTGGGGAAAGTCCCCCATTAAAAAGAACTTGAGTTCCAGAGTTAGACAAAATTGGATCTGAATACCAAAGGTACCATTTACTACTTGTGGGACTTCAGGCAATGCTTCTCTCATCAGCAAAATGGGAGTGGCAGAGTATCTACCTCCTGGAATATAGCAAAGCTCATGAGTTAACGTATTAGCAGTGCTTAGTAGAGCCTGGAGTCAGTAAGCACGTTCCTGCACACGGGCCTGGTCCCTAATCTGTTCCCATAGGGAAACCCAGAGTACTTCTTATGTTACTGTTTTGAACAGGCCTATGTCTTTAGCACCGCACCAATAAAGCAGAGTAGAGGGTACACCTGGTTAATACACATATGGGCTTGTAAGCCAATGACAGTCAACCAGCACTAGCACCATGAAGGCAGGGGTCACCGTCTGTGTCACTTACTGTTTTATCCTCAGTCCCTAGACCAGTGCCTGTCCCATACAGTAGGCACTTAATAATTGCTGTTCAATGAGTGAGTGAATGAATAAGTGACTTGGCCATGCCAAGGAATTGCTAAGTCATTTCATTTTGGACACTGCACTTTACAGTTTCTGTTTCACTCATGCTGTGCCTGTTTTCTCTCCAGCAGATCTCAGTCTCAGGAGGAGGTCTGCCCCCTGTCAGCACCTTGACGAATATCCACAGCCTGTCCCACCATAATCCCCAGCAATCTCAAAACCTCATCATGACCCCTCTCTCCGGTGTCATGGCCATTGCACAAAGTAAGCCCTGTTCTTGGTCAGAGAACTGGGGGTGGGGAAGAGGGGAAAGAGGGAGAGGAAGAATAGGAAGAGAGTCAATCTGATGAAAAAGGAGTCAAGACTCCCTTGCAATTCACCTACAATGTATACATTTGATTCAGCCTCTTTAGTGCCTATTTCTTTTTTTGTTTGTTTAAGATTTATTTATTTATTCATACAGAACTGGGGTACAGGCCAGAGATGTGGAGGGTGAGAGGATTCACCAGGGACAGAGTGGGGACCAGAACAGGCAGAACTGAAGAACACTGCTGAGGGGAGCAGTGGGTGAAACAAGAGAGGTCTGCCACGCCATGTGGTCACCTCCCGGGCGAGGATCAAACGCATCCTGAAGTGGCTTTAGCTTCTTGTGCTGTGCTTTAACCTGCTGCACCACCAGGGAAGGTTTAATGCCTGTTTCTTTCACAAATTTGGATTGTTTCATGTAAAACAAGGGACAATTGAATCTTGTTCACAGAATGCCAGCTGTGAAATCTTTTTTTTTTTTAAAGATTTAAGTTTATTTATTTATAAGTACAAGAACAGGGATATAAGTATAGGCCAGAGATGTCGGGGGTCAGGGGAGGGGTTGGCAAGAGGATTCACCAGAGACAGAACAGAGAACAGAACAGGCCGATCCACTGAAACACACTGCTGAGGGGAGCAGTGGGTGAGACAGGAGAAGTGTGCTGTGCCGTGTGGGTCAGCTCCCTGGCTGCTGATGGAACTCATGCCACAGTGGTTGGTGATAGCTTGATGGCACTAAGACTTCCACTCCTGCCCCACCAGGGAGGCCCTGTGCAACCTCTTAATGAGGTTCAGTCTCCTCATCTGTAAATGGGTTGCTGAGATGACAACCTATTGACACGTTTATAAATCTATAAGGCGTGAGTATATGTATTGCCATAGTTTGTACTTTGTCTGCTCTCCAGTGCCATAGTTTGTACTTTGTCTGCTCTCCAGTCCCTTCTCTAAATATCTGCATGCTGATGTTTCTGTGTGTTGGTGAAGATCGAATGTGGCACAATGGACTTCCTTTTCATAGGGAATTTTGTGTGGTGAGATAAGACCTCCTGGGCCAGTAGTGACAATCCACTGGTAGGAACTCCAAGGGAAACTGTCATAGCAGCTCTGAGACCTGTAGCTAAGCCCATGCCACAGACAGGAAGAGAGAGCCATCCCTTCCTGCCCCAGAAGGCCCACATTCCATAGCCAGCCTGTACTCTCACACAGAGGGCCCCGTGGGGCCGCAGGAAGGCGGAGGCAGGCTATGTCATGGATGCCTCTCTTAGAATTTTAATTTTGCTGAGTATCCAGTGCGCTACAACTTTATCACAACTTGGGCAAAAGTGTTGTTTCTAAGAAAGACCATCGTGCCCCTGGGGCGTGTGCGTGAGAGGCCTTGGCGGAGACTCGAGGGGCAGGTGCTCACCCGTGGGGCAGGGTGTTGCCCTGCTGCCCCTGTCCCTCCTTGGGTCCAATGTCCATGTCAACTGCTTCTTTTCGTTCTGTTCCTGCCTTTTTACTTCCTTCCCCCACCCCCTCGCTAAATCAACTCCAACCCAGGGTAGAAACTCAGACCACATCTAAAGAGAACGACAGGAGCTCTTTGGAAGAGAAACAAGGCCACACCTGTGGGCGGTACAGATTGCTGAATGAGTGTGGCTCTCTATCCTTAACTGCTAGGAAGTCAGTGAACTCCGTATTTACTTCCTCAGAGGGCATAGGAATAGCAAAGACAGAAGGCCCATAGAAGAAGAACTTATTCTCAATTTATTGTACTTTTCACTGGGCCCCTTCCAGGAATATGCTAACCATGCCAATGCCAAGGACTGGATTGAGAATGAGAAAGGGTGCCTAGAACAAACTGGTTTGCCTTCTAGAAGACTGGATGTAAAGTCCCATGGGCGATATAGCCTACTTTATTTTACAACCAAAATGATACATAAACTAACTCACTTACCTCCTTTCCACTCATTTCTAACTGATGCACACAGTTGTCAATTCTCTGGGTACTCTCTTGCCCTGTGGATATTCCGTATTTTTAAATTGGAAGCAGGTGCCTTCTGACCTCCTCCACCCATCCTTCTCTGCCTTCTCACGATAGTTTTAATTTCTCACTTCAGTACCAGAGAGTATCTTGCCCTTAGAATTATGTGTGTCTGTGCTGCACACACATGCGTGTATACTTGGAGTGTGAAGAACCTCAGAAAGCTCAGCTGAGGGAGTGTCATGAAACCTTATGGAGTGTCAGCATGCCTGCAGGATCCTTATTTAAATAGGAACGTGTGTCCTGTTGAGATCATGGACCCTGTCTCAGGTCTGCAGAGACCCAGAGTGAATATGATAATGAATGACCTGGCAGCTGCTTGGACTCGCTAACTGAACTGGACAACAGGCTGTTTAAGCAGGAGCCATTGCCCAGAAACCAGGGCCAGGAGTCACACTCCACTGGGAGCTGGAATGACATCAGTAACTCTCAGTCCTGGCATTGCGGCACAGGGTCACAGCCCATGTTGAAAATAAGATTCCTGCGCCTCACCTCCGAAGGTTCTGACTCATTAAGTCTTGGGTGGGGCCTAGGAATGTATATTTCTTAAAGAGCTCCCCTAGATAATTCTAAAGCACAAGCAGGTTTCAGAACTATGCCCTCAAATGTCATCCACTCTAGACAGGAAAATTTGCTTTTCTAGACAGAGCAGTTTCCCAAGAAGTGCAGTTGCAAAAGGCGCCTGGGAAAACAGAAAATCCATGGTTCGCCTCAGGTACTAAGACCATAAGAAGGTGGTAGGAGAAGGAGACAAGATATCAGGTGTCTGGTAGCATGGGGAATTGGAGATGGTAGTATTCTGAGGGTGATCAGGAGACTCCACCCTCAAGCCTCCCTAAGAGAACCAGGAGTGACTTCTGCCCTTCTACATTTCAGGCGATGGGTCTTGCTTTTTAGATTTGCAATAGTGGTATTAACTGAAGCTCTGAGTAGGTAATTTTGGAGATCTTTGTGCTGTCTCCCTGGAGCACTTCCTTTGAATTTCCTTATGAAACTCCTCTCTGGCTTCCCTGGTGGCACAGGGGTTAAAGACACAGCACTGTCAAGCAATCACCAGCCCCTGCAACATGAGCTCCTCCCTGGCCAGAGCTGACCCACAGGGTAGAGCAGACCTCTCCTAGCTGACCTGCTCCCCTCATCAGTGTATTTCAGCCAATCTGCCTGTTCTGCTCCCCACTCTGCCTCTGGTGAATCCCCCCCCACCTGCCCCTGCACCTCTGGCGTACACCCCAATTCTTGTAGGCATAAATAAATTAAAAACAAATCTTTAAAAGAAAAACTCTCCACTTCTCTGCACTTGCCTAAATGAGCCCTTTTCCTGAATTCCCTTCATGCTATTCTTCCCCTCACTCTCTACAAAACTCAGTCAGAGGAACCTTAGTGGCTCTAGGGGAGGAATGGGCATCTTCCATGATGCTTGTCCCTACTCCCACTGTGTCCAGCTGTCTTCCCCAGGGTCCTGCTCAGGGAAGGTCCTGGAAAGCAGGCACCAGTGGCCCAAACTTGGCCACTCTGGCCTCAGTTCCAAAGGGCCCTCAGGAAGTAGAACAACACAGAATCACAGAGAACCTCATGCCCCAGAACACAACAATGGCAAGACCTCTTGTAACTGCCAGCATTTTCCTGAATGTTTCCTCCTTCCACTGTCTGGTCCTTCTGACGCCGGAAGCTCTGTCTGACGGATCTGATCGGCCCTCTCAGAGGCTGGCTGAGCTGTGTCTTCTTGGTGCCCTCTGCTACAGTGAAGAGAATGGGCACCTGGGCGCTCAGGGTCTCGGCACTGCCTGCCCTATGAAGGCCTTCAGACGACATGCTTCTGGGACTGGAGGTGGTTTTGTTGCGCATCAGAATATGGGTTCCTGTACACTCCTGCCCTCTTCTGGACAGATGGATCTGAGCACTGATGCACACCTTGGAATGGACACTCTTACTGTGGGGACATAGGGCAAGCCTGCTGAGTTGGGCATGGATAGAGTGGGCAGGTAGGGCCAGCTTTGCAGGTCCCTTGCTTCCTCAAGGTTGCTAAGTTTGGAAGGTCCTGGAATGACTTGCAGAGACTCAGGCCCTAATGAGAGATGCATTTTAAAACTGGTCCCCAGCCACAACTCACTGTGGCGTTTGGACAGATCACTCTCTCCAAGCTTTTCTTTGTCTATCAAATTGCCCCTGCTCCCCCCCCCCACCCCATTGCACACCCATGCAATCTCTTCTGTAACAGGTTTAGCCTAGTGCCTAGCATATGGCCCTCTGGATGAGTGTCCCTGTCCAGCTACCTCTCCTCAACCCTGAAACCATCTCTCATCTTTCCTTCTTGCTCCCACAGGCCTCAACACCTCCCAAGCTCAGAGCATCCCTGTCATCAACAGCGTGGCTGGCAGCCTGGCAGCCCTGCAGCCTGTCCAGTTCTCCCAGCAGCTGCACAGCCCTCACCAGCAGCCCCTCATGCAGCAGAGCCCAGGCAGCCACATGGCCCAGCCACCCTTCATGGCCACTGTGACTCAGCTGCAGAACTCCCACAGTAAGGACACAGCATGTGAGGGAGGGGGCTCCGTCTCTCAGCTGCCCTCAGCTGCAGCCTCTCCCCTCTCTGGGTCTGAACTGTCTTGGAAGTTTATTGGTGTGGTCACTCTCCTCCTCTCCGCCCCCCCCCCCATTCTCAAACCAGTCAGTTCTCAAGCATGACTCTTAAACCTTTTCTAGTCCTCTTCTCTACCCCCAAATTCCTCAGGAAGATACTTGAGCTGACTGTACAGGGGAGGTGGAGCTAGAGAGCCAGGGGTAACTAATATGGGATACATGCCACGAGTTCCCAGCCTGCCCCCACCCCCAGAAGAGGTCAGTAGTCAACCATAGCACCTTTCCCCCTTAAGCCTCAACATTCCAAGCAGCTATTACCAAGTCATCAGAGTTGGTATATCATTTGCATCCTATTTGCATTTGCAAATAGAAAAACCTTCCAGAGTCCCCCTGGTCCTCCAACTTATATACCCAGAGGTGGAGTCTAATGAAAAAACAAGAAAGAGCCCTGGTGGAAAACACCAGCTGTGCAGCATCAGGGGCAAGGAATATTGGCATTCCTGCCTGCTCACAAAGGCGAGTCCCTGTATCCATTTCTACATCTACCTGAATCTACCTTCAGCTACCTATTTCCCAGTCACCCCACCACCTCCATCTCTGTCCTAATCCCAAGCCCCAGGCCTCCAGTTCTCTGGCCATACCAGGATAAAGCCCCTGGCCTATATATATTTGGGGAGCAACCATAAAAAGGATGACCTTCTTGTTTCAGGAATGGTCCCAGAGAACATCAGAGAAGTCTCTAGAATAGTGCTAGTCTCGAAGTTTGACAGACTTAGATTTAACTCTTGGCTCTGAGTCTTACCAGCTATTGGTAAATTACTTTGCTCCTCTGAGTCTCCACTGCGTCATCTATAAAATGGAAATATGTGTGTAAAGTGATTATGGAGATGAAATCGAAATACTGAAGAGCCATTAATGTAAGCATAGGATTATAGAGACACAAGTGATTGCTTATTAAAGGGGTGCTTAATAGGCAGGAGTGGGGAAGAATATTTTAGTTTCTCCCTGGTTGCTACAGTTAGAGATACGAGTCTGAAAGGCGAACAGCCAAGTTCAAACTTCTTCCTCAGGCTCATTCCCCCCTCAGGCCTGAGGAGCTAGTTTCTAAGCACCATCTCACATTCCAATCACATTTTCATGGCATCTGAAAAATCTGACACAGCCTGTAGCAGTCTGTGACCACATGTGGCCCTCCCCTTCCTCCCAGAGCCTGGCAGTGTGCTCCCGACAGGCCCCCTCACCTGGGCAGGTTTCTTTGATGGCCAGGCTGGTGGAACAGTCAGAAAGTGGTCACCAGTGACTTGTGGACTGGCTGGGCATGAAGGGATTGTCCAAGGGACCCCAGACCAGGAAACAACCAGCCTCCCAGCTTGCGAAGGGCAAGCGGAGGGGCGGGCGGTCACCTTCGTCCCCCTTCCTAACCAGGGGACCGGGCTGGGCCCGCCTTCAGGGCCTAGCAGCAACATGCTTTCATTAATTGGTCATGTGACCTGAAATGTACTGATAACTAGCCCAAGTCAAAAGGTTCTAGACTCGGTGAACGAGTACTGGAAAAAAAACTAAAACAATGAGTCACATGCTCCTGGAGGTTTTATGTGAATCGGTCTCCCTTTGTCTATCATCCCTCATATTTCTGTGATGTCATAAGTATGCGTCTTCTAAGCACAAACCAGAACAGTCCAGAATGAGACAATTACCTACACCCACGTCTAACTGCAACTTCAAATCACTCGACAATGGCCACACGGGAGCTGGTGCTTGAGTCATGGCAGGTGTGGCGGCAGGTGCTGGCCAGCTGCTTAGAACTTTCTGGGACTTGAGATCTGAGATGCACCATATAAGCACTTGTGGATGCTTAGACTTTGGTGAAAGTGGTGAATACTCCGCTCAGGCCTGAGAAGCTGGTTTCTCAGCACCATCTCACATTCCAATCACATTTTCGTGGCATCTGAAAAATTTGACACAGCCTGTAGCAGCCTGTGACCACATGTGTCCCCGCCCACCCGAGCCTGGCAGTGTGCTCCCCACAGGCCCCCAGAGTATTCCCAGGACACCAGCACTAGTCCACCACTACTCGGCTGTACTTGGCTGTTTATTCTCTGGTACAGGTGCTTCAGATATGACCTCTTCTAACCCCAACAGATACCATTCCCATTTGACAGGTGAGGAAACAAGGTTGAGTAACTTAAGGAGCCTGGATTTAAAATGGCCATTCCTTTCCCCACATCACACCACCTTCCCTAATACCACCACCACCCCTTGCCCCCTTCTATCAGCTCAGAGAAGCAGGTGTGGTGGGGTGGGCGGTCTGTAACTGTGCATCTGCCTGTGTGACCTGACATTGTTCTTGTCTTCACTCTGTCTCCCCAGTGTACACACACAAGCAGGAACCCCCCCAGTATTCCCACACCTCCCGGTTCCCGTCTGCCATGGTGGTCACAGACACCAGCAGCATCAGCACACTGACCAACATGCCTTCCAGTAAACAGGTAACACCAAGAAGAAGGGGCGGGGGGTGTGGCCTCGGCTGTTGCTATGCAGGATGTGTGGCAAGTGTGGGCTCAGCCACAGTGTGACCCCTCTGAGACTGCCTGTCCCCTGCTGAAGGAATCCCTGAGGTCACAGGGAAATGGGCCATGGGCTGAAGAGACTTTTTGCTCCCCCCAACTTGCTCAACAGGAATATTAAGTGAGGATGGAAGCTTGCTAAGTTGCTAGAAATTGAAATACACAGAGCCTCTAGGCATTGTGATGGAGTGTCCCCCAATGAATTGATGTGTAATTAATTCAAGGCAGTCTCAGGAAGTCAGACCCACTGTGGAGTTGCATACTTTTGTTAGTGTTAGAGGCATTCCTGAGAGTTTTCTAGAAGTTAATCACTGGAGAAAGTCAGGTGTAAGGCAGGGTCCCGAGATTGATGTTCCCTGTCTGCTGAACCCAGAGCTGTGTAAGCGCCAGAGAATGGCTCAATTGTATGAACCCAGAGGGACTTCCCATTAGGTGGTGTGGTCTTTTCAGGAGCTCCATTCAGGTGGTATTTTATGGAGAAATTTAGAATCAACCTCCCAGTGCACTGAAGGTGAGGAATCCAGAGGCTGAGTCAACTGTTTCAGTTGATCACTAATTCCCATAGAGGTGATGGCATAATGGAGGCCCCACAGTGAGGCTCTTCACTGCATCTTGGACAGCTGGACACCAGTGATGCCCAAGAGTTGTTAAACAGGACAAGGTGTCTGAATACAGATGGCAGTTCCAGCGTTACACAATAGGACCTTTTAGTAGCTGGGCTCTGTGCAGTGTGGGAACTATTTGACCTTTATTGATTACTAGATAAGTAGGCGACAACCTTGAACTTCATGTCGGAGCCTCTCAGTTGGGCTGGGTCTGGTAGGCCCGTTTTCTTCTGAGCCCTGCAGATCACACCGCAGCCACGGCCTGGGCTCCTGAGCAGGTTCACTCAGAGGCTGGGGGTCTCCTTCCCTTCACCTGCACCTCCTGGCCCTGCAGGTCGTGGCTCAGGTGGATTCCAGGCCTGGCTTTCTGCATTTGCTTGGTGACCTGATCGCCCTAAGCCTTCCTTTCTGCACCTTTAAGATGAGAATCATACTTGTTCTGCAGATCCGCTGAGGCGTCCTGCAGATCCGCTGAGGCGTCCTGCAGATCCGCTGAGGCGTCCTGCAGCCAAAGTGCCAGGCGCACCATGGGCACCAGCTCTCGCTACCTAGGCAGCCAGGCCCTGCAGGCGGGGGCAAAGGGAGATGTGTGTGGGACCTGCTTTGCCACTCTTCTCTCACCCAGTGGAAGATGAAAGGACACCCCCATCGCCCTGCCCTTCGACTCCCGTGTGATTTCCCACTCTTTGTAGTGAGCAGGGAAAACATTTCTCTGTGCTCACAAATCTCAATCAGGGGGGCAGCCAGGCGCAGCAGCCCTCCTTGGGAATACCTTCCCCTTTGAAAGGTTTATCAATCCATCTGCCGCTTGGTCGGCCCTAGACAGGACCGTGATTAATTATTGCTGTCTTTCCCAAGTTGACTTTGATGCTTGCTTGTTGAAACAAGTCTTCTGAATTCAGGAAATGGTCTCTTAATCAAAATACTTCACAATGCTCTCTCAGACACTGCACTGGCCCCAGATGGCTTCTCCCTCCACTGGACAGAGTGGCCAGCCGACCTTGAAGCTGTCTGAGCGGCCCTCTGGAACTACCGTGAAGTTGTCTCCAAGCCCCCAAATACTTCAGGGTCTGATGACAGGCTTATTTTTGGGATGATGAGGATTACTAGTAAGCGTAAACTATTCACAGAACTTTACAGTTTATACTTCTCACGATTTTCATGTTATTGAAACCTCTTACAAAATTGGAAGAAATTAGCTAAGGCTCAGAGTGTCTTGTCCAAGGACGCACAGAGATAATAAACTCTAGCGCTGGACCTCCAAACTCTGGTCATTGACTGCAATCCTGGGCTTCTTCCACCCCTCATCATTAAGATGTCCATTTTAGTCACTGCTCTTGTGTCTTTACAAGTCAGAAACAAGAGTCACAATGAAACCACATACCATTATCCAATCAGGAAATTCTTCCCACAAACTGAAGAAGAGGGAATAAGAAAGGCAGAATGAAATAAAATGAGGATACAATGCCACCTCATCACCACAGAGCAACCCACGGTGAAGAAAATGCTTTCAAGCTCTGTTCCCCCAGGCAAGGAGCAGAACTGTGTCTGGATGAAACCTGGTGGCAATTCTGCTTCTTCCTTGTGTTCAAACATTATCTTCAGGAAGGCGTTTCAAGACCATGGCTAGGAGGCAGGGGACATGTGAAGAAAAGAGGCTCCCTCAGTAAGGTCCGCTGGGGGAGAGGCTACAATAAGCAGCTCACCCGCATGGGCAGGCTGTCTGGACCTCCCGTGTGCTGGTGTGCATGTGGCACACAGTGTTTAATGCGCACGGCACTGACTACTCAGCAAAGGGACACGTACTGGGTGGTGCTAGAAGGCAGTGGGCTAGAGGGGTGCGCAGCAAAGCCCCAGACCTACAGGAATCCCAGCCGCATCACCTCTAGGCAGTTAGTTCACCACCACGTGGCTCAGTTTCTTCATCTATAAGCTGGAAAAACTCCACCCCCACCTTCCAGAATATTCAGAGGGCCTGTGGAGTGCGCACGGTTCATGTCCTTCGGAACCCTTTCCTGTTCTCCTTTCTGTGATCCTTTAAGAGACGCCTTCCTTCAGCTCCTGAACTGTTGCTTAGTCTACCTGTGGCCAAAGGAGATGCAGTAAAATTTGTCAAGATTAGGGCTCTCAAGGGTCCTCTACTTCTTGGACCTGGGCTTCAGATTCCTGTTTCCCTTCTGCTGATGTGGAGATGCCCTCTTACCCACCTCCCAGGAGAAAAGCAACTAGTTCAGGACTCTCTCCAAGCACCCAATTTCTTTGCGCTTGGATGAATACCTGTGCTATAGCAGACGTTCATGTCATGCAAGTAAAGGGGGAGGTGGGGAGGGGGAAAGCAAGAAAAAGTAGGGGAAGATGGAAGCAAAGAAGAAAGGAATTCAAAACTGGCATTTTTGAGTGCCCCCTATTTGCCAAGCTCTGGGTGCTTTTCCATCTTACCTTTCCTTGACTGATAAACCCCTCACCCAGATATTTTTAATGCCTGATATGCAAACTAAAATTTGAAGTATAGAGAAAGGATCTGGTCAAGTTCACACAGAGGGTAAAACTGGAGCTTGATTTCCAGACCAAATCCATAAAAATAACACTTTCTTTCTAATACCCTGTTTTTGAGGTAAAGATTTTGCATACAGAGCTGGGGTACAGGCCAGAGGTGCAGGGGCAGTGAGCAGAGTCACCAGAGACAGAGTGGGGAGCAGAAAAGGCAGATTAACGAAGTGCACTACTGAGGGAAGCAGTGGGCAGGTCAGGAGAGGTCTGCCGCGCCATGTGGGTCACCTCTGGGGCTGGGAATTGAACTCGCACTAAAGTGGCTGCGACTAGCTTGTAGGGCTGCGCCCTAACCCACTGCGCCACCAGGGAGGGCGCTCTAATACCCATTTCTAAGCACTTATAATAATGACCCATGTTACCCAAGGCTAGAGGCAGGATTTGAACTTGCGTCTGTCTGATCCCATTATTTGCCCTTGCCAAGACAGGCACAGGGACTTTGGGGATAACTTTGCGGAACCTCAGGCTGGGACTTTCTCCCCCAGGAACCCCTCTGCAGCTATTGCCATCTGCCCTTTCCTTTCTGGAGTGTCTGGCTCCCCTCATTTTCTCAGGCTTTGAGTGCTGCCAAGGCCCATCTGAGTGGGTCTGTGCTGTATTCCTGCAAAACAATGCCCCGCCCGTCTGCAGACCAGACTGCAACAAGCACCAACCTCAGTTAGAACAAGTGTGGGCAGGCTGTGCGCTGACTCCTGTTTCCACAACTTCTCTGCCCATTGCTCCACTTCCTAGTTTATGGAGAGGTCAGGAGAGGGCCCCAGGAGTAGTCGCTGGTCAGGGGTGCTGACAAGGAGGAAGACAGCCTCCACATGAACTCCCTGCAGCCGATTTCCACATACACCCCCACCTTCTTGCCTGGTGATGAAGTGTAGAGTTTGATGACTAAGAGCACCCACTTGGGAATTAGGTAGACCAGGGCACAAATTCTACCACTTTCTGCCTGTGGGACCTTATGGGAGAGTTTAATCTCTCTTTAAGCTTTAGTTTTTTTATCTGATTTTATGGGGCTGTTGAACGGACTAAGTGCTGTAAGATTTGTGACACTTAGCTCAGTGCTAAGAAACACCCAGGCCACAGCAGCAGGTCAGACTTCCCCTGTCGGCAGCCCTGAGTGTCTCTAGAGCTTGGGATGGAAGGTTTTCAATGGTAAAGGAGATAGGGTTGGGAGGAAGTGCTCTCACATAATAAAAGACATCAGCTTTTCTGTCATGACACCTGGCAAGTTATTTATGCTCTCTCCAGACCTCAGTCCCCTTGTTGTAAAAACTAGAAATACAGCAAAACACACACACACACACACACGTGTGTGTGTGTGTGTGTGTGTGTGTGTATATATATATATATATATATATATATATATATATAAAGAAAAAAATCTAGAAATACAGCCATTCCTTTTCATGAATAGAGCTATCAGCTCACCTAATGATAAGGCGAATTATCTATACTCATCCTTGCTTCCTCACCCTTAGCCCGGCTTTCCAACCACTGACACCCCCCTTGTCTACTCACTGCCACCTCCCCGACAGTGGTCACTTTATTCTCTCTCTGCACAGCCAATCCCCCTTTCCTTTGTTCAGTTGGATTTTAGGACCTCCCCATTCTGGGTCTTCCCTGTGAAACTGGCTACTCCGCATTTCCTTGGCTGAAAACGCATCTGTCCAATTCATTGGTTGGAGGGCCCCGGGCGCCTTCTTGGGCCGCTGTATGCTCACTGCTGGATGGTGATCTCCAGTCCCTTGACTGCAGACAAGTGTCCACCCTAGCAGAGCCTGTCACCTTGCCCCCAGCGCCCAGTCACACACCTGTGCGTCGCTGGCGTGCCCATCTGTGAGCCTCAGAAGTCTGATGCCTCTCAAACTGACCAGGCCTGAAACAGGCCCTTTTCATTGTGCCCCGGTTTCTCCCTACCTAAATTGTTTCCTCTTGGACTCCTCCATTTCCAAGGTGGTGTCAATCCAGATGAGATGCCTGAGAGTATCAACCCTGACTCCTCTATACCCCTCATCCAGTCCACCACTAAAACTCTGCTGTAGATTCCTTAAAGCACAACCTAAATCTGGCCGCCTCTCATGATGCCTCTTCCCTCCTCCACCTCCACTTCTCACTGATCTCCCCATTTCCCACTCCCACTCTTGTCTCCTGTTGGTGAGTAAGATCTGTTCATGCAACACTGTCAAAACTCTCCAGCAGTCTAGGGTGGGAGGCGGGGAATAGGATCAAACTGGGGTGGGAAGAGCACAATGGACTGTGGTGATGGCACTTGGGTAAATTGGTGTGGGAATCCCACTGAGGGCCTGGCCAGGACCCCCTGATACCCTTTGCCTCTTCTTCCTCCCTTCACCCACCCCCACTCTCAAGCCTCTTTACTTCCCACTATCAGCCTTTTTCCAATTTTCAGATTTCAGGTGAAGGAGAGAGAAAATGGCTTGTGACCTTGCAGGTTTCAATAGAAGAGCAAACAAGAAGGGCAGATACTCCGGCGCTGCTGCCTGGGCACCCTTTGCTGCACATCATGACGAGATGCTCCGTTTCTGCAGCTCTTATGTCCCAGGCGCAGGGAGTCACCTCTTGGGTCTTTTCCCCAAAATGATTTCCTTTTCCCTCAACTCACCCTCACTCGTTACCAAGCTTGTTTTCCTAGAGTACTTGTCTCCCCCTAAAATTTTATTAAACATGTATGCACTTTTTTTTTACTTGTTAGATGTTCAAAACCCTCCCTGCAGTGCAAACTCTGTGAGTGCATAATGAGGCAGCGTCCCACTGCAGACCCTGAGCCTGGCAGAGTATGAGCATGTAGCAGGCATTCCAAACTGTGTCTCAGACCTGGGCAGTCACCTCCCTGAAAGGGAGGATGTGAGAATTCATGGCAGTGATTTGTGCAAAGCCCTTACTTAGCATGGTGCCCAGCACACAAGAGGCCCTTGATAAATGTTAACCGTTACCATGATGTAACAAATCCTCTGGGAATGAGGATAGCCTTAACAATTGCCACAGCGGCCACACCTTTCAGACAGAGGGCTCCTGGGCTCTCGGACACCCTCTGGGCATGGCCCCCATGCCTGGGTGTGCTGGCTGCTGGCCTCAGTTCTAAGGAACCACAGCACACTCCTTATCAGATGTTTGTGTTTAGACTCTGAAGGGGGCAAATAACTCTAGTTCCTTTGACAACATTTAGGGCTCTGCCACCATTTTATTATGTGAGCAAACATTTGATAGCTGGGAAGCCCATCCCTAATGACAGGTCATAGAATCTTGCTGGCGTCTCCTTATCTGCCCTTCTTGTTTGCTCTTCTATTGAAACCTGCAAGGTCACAAGCCATTTTCTCTCTCCTTCACCTGAAATCTGAAAATTGGAAAAAGGCTGATAGTGGGAAGTAAAGAGGCTTGAGAGTGGGGGTGGGTGGAGGGAGGAAGAAGAGGCAAAGGGTATCAGGGGGCCCTGGCCAGGCCCTCAGGAATGTGGAGGGCTGGAGGCCTGTCTCCTCACATGAGTGCACAGCCCCGTCGCCCTCTGCAGAGTCCTCGGAGCAGCATGGCGAGTGCCTTGCGGGGTTAGTAAGAACAGTCCTGCCAACACCATAGCAAGGATTTCCTGAGTGCCACTCACCAGTGCCTCAGCAACTTGTTTGACAGGTGAAGAAACTGAGGCACATGGAGAGCCATTTGACCAATAATAGCACAAAGCTAGTGGAAGGCCCTTAATCAGAGCATTGTAGAAAGGACACTTGCTGGCAGACACCCAGGACTGTGTTGACTCTCCAGCTCCACGCTCTCCTACCTCTGAAACCGTGGGCATTCGCTGGCTAGTTCCGAGCCGTTTGCCTGCTCGGGAAAGTGGGCAAAAGAGCAGCCTGCTCTAGGGCCATGCCTGGGCGCGGCTGCAGGAGCTCACAGCGGGGGTGGGTGTCACGGAGCTGTGGCAGCAGTGGCGGTAGGCGTGCGCGTGCGCGTGCGGTCGAGGGAAAGTCAAAGGAATCGGTCGCTCAACCAGAAGGCAGAACCTTCCCCTTCGATGCCAACAGAAGCGAGAAGGGAAGCGGATACACAGAGGCTCGCAAAGGGGACGGATGCAGGGACATCCTGGACGGAAAAGGGAGAGTAATGCTGTTCCGCCTGGCCGCAGGGTGGGTGGGCCCCCCTCTCATAAGTTCCTCTATTCTGGGGTTTCCTGACCTTGTCCCACCCAGAAGGCTGGCATCAGAGACCTCGGTTCTTGGACCCTTCCCCTGGCCCTCCAAGTCTTTGCCCTGCTTTGCCACCCGTCACTCCTCCCCATAGGGAGCTCAAGGACATGGTGGTCCTTTTTGCCTGTTGCTCAGAGCAGATGGGCCGCGTGGCACAGCCTGGAGGCTGATTGTAAACACTGACTCTGCGGTCCACACCGGTCCACTGAGCAGATATAACAGGATTCTCTGGCACTTGTTGGTCTGTTAAAGTTTTGTGAAACAGTGACCCCTGCCCTTAGGGGCCTTGGGAAGAGACCCCCGCTGCCACAAGAGGCCAGAGCTTTTCCTCCAGCTGCCAGGGCAGCAACCCAAGGTCGTTATAAATGCCGCTCCCCAGAAAGAGCAGCTCCGCTTCAGGATAAGAGCTGTAACTGTCTCCAGGATGGCAGCCACTGGCTTTTGTCTTCTGAAGCAGGCACGCTACAGGACAGACTGCAGACCAGAGGCGGCACGGGTCCCGCCCTCCACCCGAGCTCTTTACCGGCTCAGCTGGGTGTCAGTGCCCTGAAGCAGCCAAGCTAATGGCCCATGTCCCTGCCAAATGCACACAGCTGAGCTCTCTCCTCTCTCTCCGCAGTGTCCTCTCCAAGCCTGGTGATACCCACACCTCGCTTACTTTGTGCACAGCAACAAGGACCCAATTTTCCACACCATCACCCTCCAAGCGGTTGTCACGGAAAAGCCCGGTGACCTGAAAGCACCCGCGAGCAGTCCCTGCTTCCTGGCATCCTGCTGGCGCCTCAGACAGTCCGCCCTGGCTCTCAGGAGGCACCGGCTTCCCTGCCCTGCAGTATTGTCACGATGCCTCTCCCATGACGACAAGGACCCTGTCTGCCTTCGGGATGGGGGACAAGAAACCACGGAAGAGGAAGAGAGAGAGCTGTATTGTGTATATGATGCTCTTCATCGAACAAACTGATATGAAACTTGAATCTGTTACTGAAACGAGGAGAGGAGGACACGTGCATTGAACTGAGCCAAACACACTGTAAATATCAGCAAACTCCCCCCACCCCCGCCCCAGCTGATCTTGAGTTTTCTTTTAAAGAAGTCAATGTGTCCAATGGTGTAAGCTGTCAATGACTGTAATTAAGTGCAATTACCTCCCCCTCCATTCCCCCCTCTGCCCTGTATATAATACTAAAGTGTCTATTAGTTTTCTTTGTAAAGGTCAGAGTTGAAGTTTCAGATGATTTGCCCTTGGTTCTTCCCCCATGGAGAAATAGCCTGAGCGGGGGGTGAAGCTCCTTGCCCCTTCCCTCAGGCCTGGCCCTACACAGGGATGGATGTCTTGCACCAACTGCCAGCTAACGCTAATCTCCTGATGTTGAGACACACCTGTGCGTCCCTGGCAGCCCTGGGTACAGTGTCAGAATGGTACCCTAACTCCTGCTAGGGTTCAGGGTCAGCCAGAACATCCCCAAGAAGCCCCAAGGCAGGGAAACCGATGACTAGCCCAAGAAAAAGTTGCCCTTTCAGAAAGCCTCCCATTAAAACAATTTATTTTATCACTGCCCAGAGTCTCATAAATCTGTCTCTGACACTTCCCCTGCCACGGGCCAAACAAGAACCCCTGGCCTCCGGCTCCTCGGAATTTTCCACTTACTCCACTGGGCCCACCGCCGCCGTGTCCCAGTGTCTTCATGCCAGCTTTGCTGCTAAGGTAAGAAGAATCCATTTTCCCAGTCGGATGCCACCTGGAGGGCATCTAACAGTGCAGGAGCCAACATGTTTTTCTTCCCCGCAGCGCACAGGAGCAAAGTGATGAGCCAGTTCTTGGCGCTGTGGTTTAGGAACAGGCTAGAAGCAGGAAGAGTGCCACCTGCAAGGGACCGCTCAGCCTTGTTTTAAGCACTGACTCCAGCCTCTTCGCCAGCCTGTCTTCCTTCTGAAGGGTGCTGGTCACCAGAGGGTGGGGTCTTTGGGTCCCTCCTCCTGCCCGAGTGCCCGCCCCTGGAGGGATGCTAATGGACACCAGTGGTTGGGCACTTCATCGGCAGGGGATTTGCCACATGTAGCCCAGTGTTGACTCCAGGAGGGAGGAGGCTAGACCTGTCCTCTTTGCTGTCTCTCTCACTCCCTTTTAAGTAAAACTGATGTATAGCATCATACATAGCATGATGATTCAATGTTAGTATATGTGAAATGATTGTCTCAGTAAGTCCAGTCCGTCATCACCACCACAGAGTCACAAAATGTTTTGGTCATGATGGAAACTTTCAAAAATCTACTCTCAGTATTACTGACTGTAGTCACTGTTCAGTGCATGACAGCCGGTGACATTGTTGGACTGGTAGTTTGGACTTCAACCCTCCCCCCCATTTCACCCTCCCCCCTCACCCCCTCTTTTGTGCAAGAGTGTTCTACTGGAATGTATTGTGCTTCTAGGCAGAAGATCTCTCAGACCACGTGCAAACGAGGGAGTTGTGCTAACCAGGCCCTGAGCAACGGGTTTTTCAAAATCCCAGTATCATAGAACTGTGCCGCTCCAGTCAGGGGAGAGGCAGTGGGAGAACGTACTGAGTACCCCCCTTATGGAGGGCAGGGAAGGATGACTATGGAGGTGCCGGCTCCTTTGGTTCCTCTCTCCCGGGGACAATGCAATTTGGACCAAGTGATCAGAACTCACGGTCGTGCTGAGAAGAGCTGGGGCAAGACCAAGCACCATGTGTTGAGAGAGGCCCAGAGAGCCTTGCTTTTGTTGAAACGTCCTACTGGATAGCTCCTGTGCATTCAGGGAGATGAAGGGCCTCGAAGGGACCCTCTATCTGGACGCGTGATTTTGGAAACACAAGTATCTGCATTTGATAGATTTCAGATTTTACAAGTTACTGTTCAAGAACCCTAAGGAATTCAGAAGGTTGTTCATTCCAGTGGTCACTTCCATAGAGGTAAAAGTAGAGGGAAGGGGGGAGGGTAGAGGTAAAAGGGGAGGGTCAGGGAAGCCTCCAGAGACTTTCCATGAACCAAGTTCTGTGGGAACCAATACAAGTAAAAGGTGACCCTGGCACACCTAGGAGCCACCAAGGGTAACACCTTCCTTCCAACTCAAACGGGCCCGCCTGGAGGAGGGGCAGGAGCCACAGTGTGAGGCCCGGCTGGTAAATAAAAAAAATGCCTTCTTCCAACTCCTTATGGACCCACAGTTTTTAGGGTTTCTCTTTACATCCTGAACCCAGACAGACCAACAGAAGTTTCCATTGTTACCACAGTCTGCTGTCATTTTCTAAGGTAAGTCACGAGGAAGGCAGATTTCAGGTTAACATCCTTGGATAAGAAATGAAATATTCCCCCCAAAGGTCTAGATAACTGGAGTGTTAGCACTGCATTCAGGTGGATAAGAACACAATGCAGACAGTGAGGGGGTCTGAGATCTTGGCCCACAGCAGGAGGTAGGTTTTTGAGATTCCTGTTGGTGCCAGAATGCCCTGATTAGAATCTGCAACCCCGACACTTAACCCTGTCCTCATTGTCCCACATAAAGTGGGGTGATAATAACAGTGCTGACTGCCTAAGATTGTTTAAGGAGTAAAGAGAAATGCTGTGAGTACCGTGTGAGTATCCTCTCATCCCAGGGTGTCTTCTCACCAGGGCTTCATCGCTACTTCTGAGTGATCTCAAAAATCTGATACTCGGTAAAGAGAGCTGCTAACAATTGGTCAGATAAGTATGTTCATTTCTATGTTACATGGTAAATCAAGAATGAATCAAGCAACAGTCAGAAAAAGGGATTCTCAGCAGAGGAGAACGGCTTGACTGGGTGGAAAGGAGAAAGTAAAAAATGGTGGGAAGAGGGTCTGAAAGAGTTGCTACAGGGGAGAGGAAAAAGGGTGTGGAGGCAGGAACTTCTTCCCAAGGGAACTACCAGGGTTGATAGGTCCCCTTGGGTTAGGAATTAAATAAGCCACATTGATATCTGCAAGAGGGAGATGACCACTTGTGAGTGCTCAAAGTACACTTTGTTTGTGTCCATCCTGATCACGTCAAACAAGCAGAATATGTATGAGAAATTGCAACCAGCTAAACCAAAGGGTGGTAAAGCCCCCACCCCCCAACCCCTCCTTTCTCTCAGAGGCCATTTCAGCGGCTGGGCAAGTACTAGATTATCAGCCAAGATGTATAACACGACCGTTTTTTATAAATGAATCTTGGCTATGTGGCATGATGCTTTCTTTCCTGGCTGTATGTAGGTGTAAGTGTATGAAGGAAACACTTTCTAAGGAAGAAGGAACAGAGCAAACAGGGTCAACATCAAAAGCAGGAATCTTCAAAGCGGGGTTCATGGGGCCTGCCTGTGTATGTTTATGTGCCAACCTGTACACGACACAAATGCAGGATTTGGGTTTTTTTGGTTTTCTACCTGTTTAATTTTCTCACCAGTTACATACTGTTAGGTTCCTGAAAGGTGGGTCTCATTCCTGTGCCCGATAGTCCAGATATCCTTAATCAACTAACTACATTTAATTACTCACAAATATGAAAGGGATAAAAACATAAAGCTCTTTTTTTTTTTTAAAGACAAAATAATTCTCTGTATAAGGAAAGCATGCCTCTTTATCAGAACCATTAGAAGGCTTCCTGTGACTCCCTTTGCTTTAAGAAACTTCTGGTCTTCAATAATGTTTCCTTTCATTTGTGCAAGAAATATTTACTGACCTCTGCTGTGAGCCAGGTAGCATTGTTCTGGGCACTAAAGTTAGATCAGTGCGTCAAATAGATTTAAACAAAAAGATTGATTTATTTTTGCATATAAGAACTGGGGTACAGGTCAGAGGTGTGATGGTGAGAGGATTCACCAGAGACAAAGTGGGAAGCAGAACAGACAGATCGACTGAAATGCACTGCTGAGGGGAGCAGCGGTTGAGACAGGAGAGGTCTGCCGACCATGTGGGTCAGCTCCCTGGCCAGGGCTGCAGTGGCTGTGGTTAGCTTCAGAGTGCTAAGGTTTAACCCTTTGTGCCACAAGGGAGGCCTCAGACAAACAGATTAAAACAAAACAAAACAAAACCTTGCCCTTACTAAGTTTATATCCTAGTGGGAGAGACAGGCACTAAATGTGTGTGTGTGTGTGTGTGTGTGTGTGTGTGTACACATGCACGTCCAGATCAGGTGATTTAAAAACTCTGAAAAACAGCAGGGAGGCTGGAGCAGGCGAGAGGGGTGTTGTGGCCAGCGAGGCAAGCAGAGTGCTGGGGCGTGATGACAAATGACATGGACCTTGTCGTCATGTGCAAGAGCTGTGTAAGGACTTTGGCTTTTATTCTGAGGGCGCGGGGAGCCATCCAAAAGTTTGGAACAGATTAGGGACAAGGTCTGACTTACTCTTAAAAGGATCTCTCTGGCTGCTGAGTTGTAGGGGGCAAAGGGACTCTGGGAAGCCATTATTACTCTCCAAACCTGAGAGTGGTGGGGAGAGGCGTGGAGCCATGAAGATGGTCTGAAGGTGGGTGCAGTTTTAAAGGCAGAGGAGTAGTTGAAGCAGCGGGGATTTCCTTGTGGTTACTGTGGAGTGTGAGAAAGAGACTTCAGAGATGACTCCAAGGTTTGGGCCTGAGCAGGGAATCAAAACCGAACAGGGAATCAAAAATGAGTGGCAGAAAAAGAAAAAATGCTCAGACTCTTAATGTTTTGTAAAGTGGCGCTCGGAAAGCTTCAGTAGGCCATGTTGCTGTGAAGCCTGCTCCCATGGGCACTCCCTGAGGTGATGTCAGGGCTCCCCAAGTGGCAGCAATATGACCTTCAGACATCCACCCAAGTGCTGATTGAGTGCTTACTCTGTGCTATGTCCGCTTCTAGACGTGGAGAGAAAGCAGTTGAAAAAAGTCACTTTCCCGGGCCCTCCCTGGTGGCGCAGCGGGTTAAAGCACTGCACTAAGAAGCTAAAGCCACTTCAGCATGAGTTCGACCCCCGCCTGCCCTGGGGGAGATCAACATGGTGCGGCAGACCTCTCCTGACCAGCCCACTGCTCCCCTCAGCAGTGTACTTCCTTGATCTGCCTGTTCTGCTCCCCACTCTTGTCTCTGGTGAATCCTCTCACCTTCCCCATCTCTGGCCTGTACCCCAGTTCTGTATGAATAAATAAATACATCTTTTTAAAAAGTCACTTTCCCATGAAGCAGACATTCAGCAGGGAGACTGACAGCAATAACAAAATAAATATACAATATGCCAAGTATTCATAGGTAGTAGAACCTAAAAAGAACAATAATGCTGAGAGTAGGGAGAGGTGGGGTTCTTTTCCCTTGGAGGGAGTGCTGTCTCTCTCCCCCCAGGGCAGGCTTGCTTGGGGCTCCCAACTGAAAGCTGACATGCGTCTGTATTCCTGTTAACCACACTGCTGGGGAAAGATGCATGTTCACTGCTCCCTCCTCTTCTGAAGACTACTCATTTTCTGTGACCAGTGAAACAAATCATCACAAACTTGGTGGCTTAAACATCAGGAATGTATTCTCGCAGTTCTGGATGCTGGCGGTCCAAGCACCATGTCATGGGGCCCAGCAGCGGCATGAACAGGGTCCTTTGTGGCCAAGCAGTGCAGAGAGAGCTGCCGCAGCCCCTGCCTCCATGGCCACTCAGCCTTCTCTGTGTCAAGTCTCCTCCTCCAGTTCATCGAGTGCATGGATGGCATTTTAGGGACAATGAGGTAGTCTAGTATAATCTTCCTTAATCACATTGGCAAAGGCTCTTTTTCCTCTTAAGGGAACATTTCTATCTTCCAGGGATTAAGACCTGTTACGTTTGGGGTCATAATACAACGACACTTTGCTGTATTAAACCCAGAAAAAGAGAACTTTTCACATCTTTTTCAAAGACAGTTTATCAAGAAACAGGTTGCTTTGCTCAGGAAACATAGATGGTAACGAGAAAAATACTTGTTTCTTAATCTTGATGAAATCTACCCTGGACAGTAGCCACACTGGGAGAGTGTGAACCAATAAGTAAATGAAAAACTTAAGCATGTTATTCGTGTTTGTATCATAGAAGCGAACAACAGGCTGCCACTGTAGTTAGAGTTAACCATTCATCTACCCCTTTGTTCAGCTATTAAATATTTACCGCTGCTGTTTAGAGTTGTGGTCAAGAGCACTGGCTAGAGGAGTCAGGAAAATCTGATTCCAAATCCTACCTGTACCACATCGAGCTGTGTGATCTTGGGAGGCTACTTAACCTCTCTGATCTAATTCCTTAATGAAAATGGGCTGTCATAAGGATGAGATTTGATGTTAGATAGATAAAGCCCTTTACCTGGTGCTTTAAAAGTGCCCGATAAGTGCTACTTATTAGCATTCAGCCCTTCTGGGACTACAACATGAGGCAGTGTAAGTGGCGCTATCCCCACCATCACTGGATGTCTTCCCCCTGAGAATGTAAGTCCTGGGAAATCAGGGATGTTTGTTTCTGCCTCTGATACCCCACACATGTTAGAGGCTCTCAGCAAATATTTTTTGAGTGAATGAAAATGTGTTTGTGTGTCATGGAGTTGGCTAGTTTTATGTCTGGAAAGTACATACCACTACTCTCTGGGACTCCTAGGCTTCAAAAGACAGCGCAAGTCACTGTTACTACTTTTATAAATGGGAATAAGGAGAGAGGAAAATGGAAGGCCTAGTTAATGCCTTTGTGGCTAGTGTAGAACTGTGGTTAGTTAGACCAGCTTGGAATCAACCTGACTTCCAGGTTGGCACTTGACAGGAAAACCAGCAGCAACAGCAAACTACTTCCAGCTGGAACATGTACCCCATCTGCAACTATTCCTAACAACCACAGCAAGAAGACCAGAAAGCAAACTTTTTTAAAAAAGATTTTATTTATGCATACAGAACTGGGGTACAGGCCAGAGGTGCAGAGGCAGTGAGAGGCTTCACCAGAGACAGAGTGGGGAGAAGAACAGGCAAATCAACAAAGTACACTGCTGAGGGGAGCAGTGGACGAGACAGGAGAGGTCTGCTGTGCCCAGAGGTGTCCTGGGTGGGGATCGAACTCGCACTGAGGCAGCCACAGCTTGATTTAGCTTCCCAGTGCAGTGCTCTAACCTGCTGCACCACCAGGGAGAGCCCAGAAAGCAAACTTTTAAAGGACAGAAAGTTTAGGCTATGCCTCTCTTTACCAGTCTGGCCCAAGCCTCCATTCCTTTGACTGTATTCTTTGTACATTCTTTGCACATTTTCATTAAGCAAAGCTTCAGAGTGTGGAGGAGAAATACATAATAGATGTCCACTTGCTCATTCACCCAGTCCTCTACAGTACACTGACTTCAAGCCAGACATCATGGTGGGTTCATGAGCTCCACAATGCCCCAACAGTCTCCAGCCCAGCTGGAGAGAAAAATGAGCAATGCAATGTGTGGGTGTTAGAAGCTAGGGCGGTAGGCCAGTGGAGGAAATTCTGTTTGGGTGGAAATCAGAGACAGTTCCTTGGAGCTGTGGTCTGGATGACAGTTCACCAGCCAGTTGGAGCATGAGGGAGGTATTCCAGGGTAAAGGGCCACCGAATAGAAAGTAAAATCTGTCTTTTGAGTGCCTGGGATCCCTGCCTGAACTTCTCTTGCCCTGCTCCGTAAATCATGATGTGACATCATGAAATATGTTCTCCAGGCTGCAGGGTCCTGAGGTCAAGGTAATGGGTCACTAGCCAGGCGGTGCCTCGGAGGAGTGAACCAGGGCCCCACATCCACAGGAGCAGAGGTAAAGCATGTGATGTTTATGTTCAGAAACTGCAGCGCCACCAGCTTGTTAAGTGTCATTACGTCCGCAGGTGGAGAGTAATTTTCCTGTTACCCAAGGACTCCTGATCAGATCCTGATTGGTTTGGGCGGAATTGGTTTATGACCCAGAGCCCGGGAGAGATAGATAGGAGATGTGGCTTGCTGGGAAGAAGTTTATAAGGCAGGAAATTGCTTCACTGGGCACAACCATTCATAAGAAACACCTCTGGGAAAGGAGGCCAGCTCCTAGCAAATCTAACCCTGGCCATTTGTTTACATCAGCAACAACCTGTGCTCCTGGTTACACAATGTGGCAGCATCACTTTGAGTGGGGGATCTTTGCACCTTGGAAGAATAAACACATTCCTCACTCACAGTGGAATTAGCAGACTCACAGGCTTTTCAGGGACTCACCTTAGTGTCACAAGAAGGTAACTCTAAACACGACCACCTGTACAGATTGATTTACTCCAGATTCAGCCAAAGAGGCCTTTCGGTGGCAGGACAGGCTAAGGATGGAGATTCTCCAAAGGTAGAGAGTGGGAAAGAGTGACAGTCCTGTCAGGTGGTTGTCAAAGCCACTCCAGGTTTAAGAACAATCTGGTCACGGCTTTGGGGTCATTGGTCAGTCTTTGGGGAGGAGGGGACAGGGATGTCGGTTGTTTGGACATGTTCCAAAGCTGTCATTTCTATTGTCTAAGGCAGCTGAGTTCTGGAGTTCAGGGATTCTAGCACGAGAGCCTCAGATCTGCACGTCACACAGGAGGTACAGGGTAGAGGACTGGACAGAGCCTCCGGACGCATGGGGTCTCTCTGATGAGTTCGTTACTGGAGCTCCTCCGGGCCAGCTCTGTCCGGCGGAATCAAGAGTCACGCCTGAGCTCCACTCCCCATCCCCCACCCTATGTCAACCCCACCTTACTCCTGATCTGGGCAGGTGAACTTCAACAGGCCACTTCACCCCTCTAAGGTCTCAAATTCTGTGTCTGTGAAGCAGGGGGTGGAGGCTGGGGGAAAATCATGCCACTTAACTTCAGGCTCTAACATGAAGATTAAATACAGTCATGAATACTCGAGTATGTTTGCACACTTAGAGTCTGGTATCTTTGGGTCAGTTGGGTAGGTAGGGGGATCTAGGAAGTAAACTTCATTTTAAGTTTTTTTTTACCATCAGGTGAAGTGCTGGAGACAAATCTTTGTCACGCCTGTCTTAAGTCTAGGGCCTACTAATTATTTGTGTGCTTATGCTATTAGGCAGAACATTCAAGAACAGAAACAGGCAGAGATGGGAGGCCCGGGGCTTGCCTCAGCTGAGCTTGTTTCGTTCACCTCCCTGGAAATTGCTGTTTTAATTCTCCATTTCACTTGCAAGTTCTAGGGGAACCCAAAACAGGTCACTCTTCCTCACCACTGTAGCTCTAGTACCTCATAGAGTACCTGGGACACAGTAGTTCCTCTCTAACCTATGATATCGACTGAATAGGCAAATGCATGAACATGTTAATGAGTGAATGAATGGAGCGTACTTCTTTGAGAATGTGAAAAACATTGCTGTAGTGAATTTACAATAAACTGTGGACTTCAGATTGCCAGACATGTACCTGATCAGATTGAGCAGGCCGCCTTGACTCCTCATTTCCTTGACAGATGAAGCAGCTGTGTTGGGCAAAGCAGATTTGGCTATAGTGCTAAAGTCCACCAAGCCAACTGCACGGCCAATTTCTGACCATGAAGCCTTCAGGTAATTAGCTCATTAAGGTATGCACATTAGTTGTTGTTTTCAACCCCCTCTAGGTTCTCATGCTTACTGCTGCTCCAACCTTGGTCATACTCTGTGAAAGACATTACAGAAAGATCTAAAGCCATTACCCTTAGACATTTGGGGGATACAGTTACTGACCAAGAAGGGTTAGCCCCTGAAGAGTGTTTGGGATCAAGGGTATGGATTGTGCAAGTGTCCTAAAAGGCATGTTTCTTAAATCGGACTTAGGGCATTGAGCCAGGAAGTACAAAAACCTGCAGGAAAAAGTAGCCAGGAAGTGTCCTAAAAGGCATGTTTCTTAAATTGGACTTAGGGCATTGAGCCAGGAAGTACAAAAACCTGCAGGAAAAAGTAGTTCATCTTCCTGCACCACCAATTTTCTTCAGAGATAAGTCATTTTTTTTAAAGATTTATTTATTTATTCATACAGATCTGGGGTACAGGCCAGAGATGCAGAGGGTGAGAGGATTACCAGAGACAGAGTGGGGAGCAGAACAGGCAGATCGATGAAGTACACTGCTGAGGGGAGCAGCGGGCGGGTCAGGAGAGGTCTGCCATGCCATGTGGTCACTTCCAGGGCAGGCAGGGATCGAACTCATGTGGAAGTAGCTTAAGCTTCTTAGTGCAGTGCTTTAACCTGCTGCGCCACCAGGGAGGGCCCAGAGATAAGTCATTTTAACTGTACTTTTATACAGAAGCAGAGTTGCTAGATAGTGGCAGAAGAATACTAAATGTACATGCATATTAAAGATAAAATATAGTGCCTCAAAGAAACATCTAGTTTGTGCAATTCAAACCCCAGACACCATGAGAAATGTGAATTCTCTCTTCTCTGACACTGGAGGCCCTTCACTGGCTTAAGGGGACCAGATGCCACCCATAGACAGTGCCCCCATTGGCCAGACCTACTGCTAGACCACTACTGCATGCAGAGAGGCACTGTCCCCTTGAGGCACTGTCCCCCTTGAGACAACGGCAGTGGTGCAACAGCACCCCTCTTACCATCAGGACTGACTATGTACCCCAGCAGTTCAACTTGCTGCCCTTCTCAGTTCCCCTATCTGAGAGCAGGACTAATAGCTCCTCATTATTTCCTTGCTCCCTGCTGGCCCTCACAGCGCCCAGCACCGAGGAGGCTTCAGAAACGTGTTGAGATGAGCCGACTCCAGACAGACGCTTCCATCTCCCCCTTCCTCCTGGTGCAGCTGCTGCTTTGACCTCCAGTCTGAGCATGGAGCACCACTAGCAGGTGTGGCTCCAGTTGGGACCCGATCGGGCAAGTTTTCCTTTCTTTGTTTCCAGGGCTAAAGGGTTGAGAAATTCTTTCCAAGTAGAGTCACTACTGCATTGGTGGTATAGTGGTGAGCATAGCTGCCTTCCAAGTAGAGTCACTACTTTTTACTCTTACATTTTTGAGATGAGGATACTGAAATCACCCAGGGTAAAAAGCCAGACAAGCAGAGAGTCGGTGAGTCAACAGCTCCACTCTGAATAATGGGTGTCTGGGCCTGGGGGTAGCCACATAGATTTACTCTTTGACAAAGTTGGGTTGCCAATGCAGATTCCCCAGGACCCCCAGACCCAGCACCCTCCCCTGACTGCCAGCTGGGTGACCTGACTCCAGCCTAAGCCACCCGGGAGTGGGAATGGCATCACATTAATCTTTGTAACTCCTACTGCTCAGTGAAGTCCCTGCATGTGAGACCCCTCGATAAACATTTGCAGGTGACAGACAGGTTTGTGCTCACCCCTGCATCCACCCAGTATGAATGGTCTGTGCCTGCTGGGCACAGTGATACATGAGGAGACACATACCTGTTTCTTCACTGATACCTAAGACGAAAGACTCTTCCCCCAAGGGGCTCGTAACTTAGAAAGGAAGACTAACGTAGAAAATGCCCACTGCAAAGCCAGCTCAATACCATGACAGAGGCGGCAGCAGGCCCTCCCAGACAACACAGTTGCAGCTTGCTCCCCAGCTGGGGCACAGCTAAAGCTACTTCTTTGAGAATGTGAAAAACATTGCTGTAGTGAATTTACAATAAACTGTGGACTTCAGATTGCCAGACATGTACCTGATCAGATTGAG
>NW_004567118.1:16343592-16347053 GCF_000260355.1 Condylura cristata | reverse complement strand
CTGCAAAGCCAGCTCAATACCATGACAGAGGCGGCAGCAGGCCCTCCCAGACAACACAGTTGCAGCTTGCTCCCCAGCTGGGGCACAGCTAAAGCGAGCACTTCTAAAGCCATTGAGGTGGGCTAGGCCTCCCTCAGCTGAGGCCCTGAAGACCAAATGAGGTCACATTTGAAGGTGGGGGGAGGAATGCCCAGAGTGGGTGGGCTGGAGAGTGACCTCCCCATCACCCTGTAGGAAAGTGAGGCCCAGCTCACACCTGTTGAGACAGGTAGCTCCCATTGGCCCATTGTCCCTTGTTTGCAGAGGGGGAGCAGGGAACTCAGGGCAGCGAGAGGGGATGGGTCACAACCAGGTGAGCCTCCTTTCCCTAGGCACCACAAGCATTAGCGCAGAGATAGGGCCGTCCTGGCAGGATTTATAACTCCAGATTTTAAGGCCCTATCGCAAACAAGCTCTTTGTCCATCCAACATGTCAGGGGCAGGGGAGAGGGTGGGTAGGGACAGACCGGAAGGCAGTGTTGGGGGTGGAGAATCTAGCAGAAATGTTCCCATCTGATTGTGACAATGTGCATGTAGGGGAGACAGTGGGGGAAGGTAAGTTGGGGAAGGAGAGAGACAGAGACATGGAGAGAGAGGCTGAGTTATTCATGGTTGTAGCCCAGGCTGAGGTAACACATATGCTTTGGAATATAGTGAAATCCTGGGACAAGTCCAGTGAATCAGGCTGAGAGGAATGTTGTCTTATCCAGGCTTCTGCTCTCTAAAAGTTTCTCTCCCACTCCCAGTTTCCTCACCCAAGTGCATGCTATCTCTGGGGGCAGAGTCAGGAACACAGCAGGGCTCTCCCTGGGGAAAGGTGCATTGCCATCCTGCACTGCTTTGGGCAGGACAGACTCAGGGAGGCAGTTGGGGGAGGGGAGGAGAGGCTCTTAATTGGGACCCTCAGGACCGTGGACCAGCAGCCTCTAGATGTCTCTGTCTCTCTTCAAGTCTTCCTTTGATGTTCATTTCTACCTGGTGCCCCCCACCCCGAATGAAAGGGGTTCCCAAGGGAAGCAGCACACTGAAATTCGCCCTGAACCACCCCCCACAGACCACCTGAAAGGAAGGGGACCTGTGCTTAATCACAGGTCTGTCACTGGCTCTTCTAGACTCAGGCCTAGTCTGCATTCTGCTCCCAAGCAGGACAACAGACTCTGCAGTAATTGAAAAGATGTCACCCTAGAAGGCGCCTCCCTCCTCCTGCTTCTCCTGAGACATCAAACACACTAGGCCTGGGTGGGCGGGCGGAGTTAACAAACACAGCCAGGCTTGGGGGAAGGCTTATAGGCCTATCCTTCAGACTCCCAACTCCAACCTGAGCAAATCTGCCCTGGGACTTCAAAGCCAGCTGCTTGTTTGCCTGGCCACGGGGCAACAACAATGCTTTCCCTTTTGACCTAAGAAAGTATCTCTGGCATGGTCACTAGAGGAGATGGCTCAGGCTCCACACTAGATCACAGAACCCTGCTGAGCAGCTGTGAGGTGGCCCTTCCTGACAGGCCCAGTGAAATAAGTCAAGAAGCAAGACCAGACCTGAGGAACTGTGTCTGCAGGCTGCTGCACTCCTCTCTGGAAAGAGGGAGAAGATGAGCTCCGCCTCCCCCCACACCCCCAGCAGGGCACGACTGGCGCAGCAAGGTAGTAAGGAGTGGATACTGCAGCCCTAGGCACCTGGTGCTCCCCCAAAACCTCCCTTGTTTCCTGGGCCTTCTTAGCCCACAAAGGGGGTGTGACATGTGCTTGTCTGTGTCAAGTGTCCATGAGCCCTGCATCTGTGTGGTGATCCCAGCGGGACCCTGCCCTTGGTGCACATTCTGAAAACAAGTCTTTAGCTTTTGTTTTCCATTGGAGTCACATTCGTTTATAGCATCATGTAGGTTTCAGATATATGGACTTATTTATCAACAGCTATTCAATATATAAACTACATTATGCTCATCACTAAAAGTCAAGTTTTCATCTACCAACCTACAACGCACTTTTACTCCTTCATCCATTTTACCCAGCTGCCTGTTCCCTTCCCTTCTGGGAGCCATGATTCTGTTCTTACAGTCTAAGATTTTCGTTTTGTTTGTGTATGCGTTTTATTTCTTCATCTACACATATGAGTAGAGTTATGTGGTTTTTGTCTTCTCCATCTGACTTATTTCACTTAGCAGAAGATCTTCCAGGTTCATTCATGTTGTTGCAAAGGGCACAATTTCATCATTTTTTTCTTTATAGCTGAATAATATCCATTGTGTATATACACCACACCTTCTTATGTCCTTTTGTAAGGCCCATTGCATTTAGTTACACACAGAGCATTTCAGAGAACATGTACATTCAGGGACCTATACCACCTCAGGTAATAAAAGCTAACATTGTTTTGATGCCATCTTGATCACTGACTTACTCTTATGAGTAAGCTTCCAGGATTCCCGGACTCCACAGAGAGCGAGCAAATAGGAAAAGCCATCTGGAGAAAACCAGCTGAGGGGTAGGAGAGCTATGTGTGCAGATGGTCTGATTATGGCTCTTTTTAATTTTCATATTTTATTTGATCTGAGGTCTATCTGCAGTGATACCAGAGTGGTAGTCTGCTTGAGAACTCTGGGGAGAACTAGGCAAACTGGTTCTATTAAGTGACACAAAAGCTAGAAAATTCGCTGAACTCAGACGCTATCTTGGTCACCTTCCATCCAATCCATGAACCTCCCTTACAACATTCCTGACAAAGGGCAACCCGGCTTACAGATAGCTTGCTCCTTACTGGTGATAACAATAACAACAACAATAACTTAGCTTTATGAATGTTTACTCTGTGCCTAACCTGTTCCAAGCCTTTGCCTGTGTCATCACAAATCAATCCAACTGCATATCTGGACTGTTCTGTCTGTAGAAAGTTCAGGGAAGACTCCCAAACGTCCCTCCCATCCTTGCTGCTCTATTAGCTGAGGGGGAATGAGGATTTCCATCTTGAAATGGGTTACCATGGAGATTACGGGAAGACAGGCCTGGTGTTCATTGTCACATATATATGTTTATGATCATAAGCATCGTCCATTCTGGGCTCTAGAGCAATAAGATCGGGAATAGTTAACATTTATTTAAACACAAGCTTGCTCTACATGCACTTACCCCACTGACTCTACATAACAACCCCCCCCTTTTTTTTTTTTTTACAGATGAGCAAATTGATGCTTTGAAAGATTAACTATTTTTTTTAAAGATTTATTTATTTATTCATATAGAACTGGGCTACAGGCCAGAGACGCGGAGGGTGAGAGGATTCACCAGAGATAGAGGGGAGCAGAACAGGTGGATCGAAGAAATACACTGCTGAGGGGAGCAGCGGGTGGGTCTGGAGAGGTCTGCCTCGCCATGTGGTCACCTCCGGGGCAGGCGGGAATTGAACTCATGCGGAAGTGGCTTGGGGC
>NW_004567118.1:16340873-16343001 GCF_000260355.1 Condylura cristata | reverse complement strand
GAGTAAGAAAGGGTTCTCATCTCACTTTTCAGTTTCGGTTCCTTTTTAACAGTTGGCCTCAAGTCTCTGGGCATAAATAAATAAAGCCAGCTTCAACCCCAGGGCTTCCTCTCAAGGCCCAGCTGTAAGGCTAGAAGCAGAAAGTGAATATGCACAGAGTGGCCAATTAGTTCTCTGAGTGCCCTCATGACCTCTGACCCCTGCTGGGCCACCCCATCCATTAGCTGTCCTCTTCCCCCTCCACCCTCCTCTCGCTCAGTTTGAATGTTGTCCTGCCATTCTCTTTCAGCAAAGAAACATGCCCAGGCATTCAGCCAGCCGCTTCCACTTTCTGTTCTTTTGTCTCCTCCCTCTGCTGCCCTTGTTGCTAACCTGGTCACCACTCCTTGACCCTAGGTTGGGTTCTTGCCCCCCCTGGGGCTGGGGAGGGGCAGTATTCCAAGGCAGGGTTTGCTGGAAAGAAGGCAAACTCTTGCTTTTCTTTGCTGCCTGAGTTTCATCTACAAACTTAAGTTTTGATCCTACTCCTCCCTAGAAGGAAGCCCTTGCAATGCTTTCTCTGGGATGATGCTTTCTTTCAAAGGCAAATGTTTTGAAATGCTCTTGTGGGAAAAGTATGTTCCTTTGAGATGTTGGCTATTCTCTGAGAATGGAAAATAGACATACATGCTGTTGATTAAAAGGTGAAAGGCTAGTTCAGGATTGTGTGTGTGTGAGCAACTTAAAACTATAAAGCAATCGGGCTCTCCCTGGTGGTGCAACAGGTTAAAGTACTGCATTATGAAGCTCTCTGAAGCAGCACGAGTTCGATCCCAGCCAGGGACAGACCTCTTCTGACCTACCTGCTGCTCCCCTCAGCAGTGCACTTAGTCAGTCTGCCTGTTCTAATCCCCACTCTCTCTGGTGAACTCTCTCACCCACCACATCTCTGGCCTGTAAGTATAAATAAATAAATCTTCAAAAAAATATAAAGTAATATCAAAAAGAACAATTAACAAATTCAATGTACTGCATCTGCCCTCCAAGTGTGGCATCTGCTGACTCTTGAGGTGGTGAGTTGACTGGAGAATGGCAAGCACTTGGGAGCCAGACCATGGGATCTAGCTTCAGTCCTGCCACTGGCCTGGTAATAACAGACCTGGTACATTATTATTATTATTATTATTATTATTATCATTGGCATACAGTACTACGGTTTTCTGAGTAAGTCTTATGGGCCCAGCACTTCACATACGTCATCTGATTTAATCATCATAAGAGTGAGATAGATATTATCAATGATCATCTCCATTTTACTTAAATGAAAACTTAAAAAAATTATTTGCTCAAGGTTGTATAAACAGTTAGTGGTAGAATAGGAACATAAATGAGGTACACTTGATTCCAGAATTCTTAAACATAGTTCCATATTTCCTGTAAGTTATAATGTCCTAGGTTATTTAATTTTTATGAGCTTTAGTTTCTTCACCTGTAAAACAATCAAGTGTAAAGCACCTAGTAGCAATGACTAACCTCTCCTGAATGCTTACTACCCTCCAGGTATTTCCCTATGCTGACATACCTTATCTCATTTCATCCCTACAAAGTTCTAGTATTAAGAACTATTTTTTTTAAGATTTATTTATTTATGCATACTGGGGTACAGGCCAGGGGTGCAGGGACAGTAAGAGGATTCACCAGAGAGAGAGTGGGGAGCAGAACGGGCAGTTTGATGAAGTACGTGGCTGAGAGGAGCAGCAGGCGGGTCAGGAGAGGTCTGCTGCGTCATGAGGGCCAGCTCCCTGGTCAGGGATTGTGAACTCAAGCTGTGACCAGCTTCATAGTGCTTCTCTTTAACCCACTGCACTACCAAGGAGGGCCCAAGTAGGAACTATTGTTTTCCCCATTTTACAGAGGAAGAAACTGAGGTTTAGTGGGGTTAAGAAATTAATCCAGTAGAAGGTGATGATGGGATTCTAATTTAAGTCTTTGTGATCCCATAGTCCACATTCTTTTCATTTCCTACTCCATAAGAGTTACCACAAAAAAAAACAAAACTCATGAGTGGCTGGGAGGGCTTCCTGGTGGCACAGGGGTTAAGTCTCAGCACTATCAAGCCATCTGCCGCCACTGCAGCACGAGTTTTATC
>NW_004567118.1:16326733-16340773 GCF_000260355.1 Condylura cristata | reverse complement strand
CATATATACACACACACATATATATATATATATATCTATGAGTGCTTATAAAATTAACATTCTACAAGCTTTGAGTAAGTTTTATATATATATATTTAAGTCTACTTTAGAAGATACTTATGTACACAAAGAAAGGTTTAGAGGAATGTAAAGGAGGAAAGTGTTTTCCAGCCTGGGTAACAAGGATGGCTTTATGGAGAATTGGGAGGTGACACATATAAATAGTAAGTAGACTCTCATGCTTCCTTCCCTCCCCAATAACTTCCAGAATAGTGTGTTGCACATTTGCATTAGGGAGATTTTCTAAACAAGTGGACAAGTGAATGATACCTCGGGAAGCATGGGGGGGGGGTTTGAAAGGCCTTGCTGGCTTGGAGGACACTGCAGCCCTTCAGCTGAAAAGACCCTGCTCCCTCTTGTCTTTCTCCCAGCAGCTCCTCTGACAAGCCCACAGGCTAAGAGATAGGGGCCACTGTACCAGAGATGATTTATGGCTCTTTGTTATACAAGTCCTTTCACATTCCTCCCCATCCGCTTTTTGCTGCCAATTCATCATGATATTTAAATGAACCTTTGGACAGTGAACCATGGTTCCCAGCCTTGAAGACAGTTGTTTAGGTCACCTGAACAACAATAGATGTGGCATTCAGACCCACTGAAAAGGCCAGTTCTCCATCACGATTATCTGAAAGTCCCCCACTTTCCCTAGGAGCCCAGGAAAATACTTCAATTCCTACCTTAGAGAATTCCAGGCACTCGGCCTAAACAGAGAGAGGAAGGGGGCAAACTGGACGTGGGAGGTGCTGCTTGGGAATTTCTGCAGCATTAAAATAACAGAAGCCCCAAGAAGGACCACAGTGTGTCAGTCTGTGCTGCAGAGTAACTTTGTAAAGATTCATCAGACATGTCTTATTGAAGGCGCTGGGAAGCCTGGCTTTCCTGAGTCAGTCTGCCAGGACATGTTGGTGACTAAGTGAAATGAAACATTCTTGGTTCTTCACGGTATGAACAGAAGCTAACGTTAAACAAGTCAAAGGAAAATTTTCGTTTAGGCTACAGTTGTAAAGCAGGAGTAAGCATTTTCTCCCAGCTGTCTTTAAGGCTGTTTCAACCACATCACTTCTGGGCTTTATATGCCAGCATATCTTGACTACATCAGTAGAACTGGCAAATACTTGGACAAAAATCTCATATATTAACTCAAATACAAAGAAAATGAGCACTTTTGATTTTATTTATTGTGATGAATCACTACCTTGTTGTTGATGATTCACTATTGATATGAACCACTACCTTAAAGGTAGTATGACTACCTTTAGTCATACTAAACTATGACTGCTAGATCCTAGAATGCCATACATATTTTTTCTATGATAAAAGATTCTATAGCCCAGGTGAGTATATGATGTCTTCTAATTTCCAACTGCATGATGTTAAATAAATTCACTGTGTCTCTCTGTGCCTCGTTTCCATGGTATACAACCAGGAGATGAGTGTTTTGCTTCCTATTCTCCCTAAAACATAGAAACTCAAAAAGCAATGTGAATGGCAAAGAGATTTTTTTTAAAAAAAAGATTTGTTTATTCATACAGAACTGGCGTACAGGCCAGAGATGTGGAGGGTGAGAGGATTCACCACAGACAGAGCCGGGAGCAGAACAGGCAGATGATCAAAGTACACTGCTGAGGGGAGCAGCAGGCAGGTCAGGAGAGGTCTGCCTCGCCATGTGGATCTCCTCCGGAGCAGGTGGGGATTGAACTCATGTGGAAGTGGCTTAAGCTTCTTAGTGCTATGCTTTAACCCGCTGCGCCACTAGGGAGGGCTGGCAAAGAGATATTTTTATAAAATAATGTGTTCAAAAATGTTGGTGATATGCCTTAATTTCCATGAAACACATCAATGCTGTAAATGCCCTGTAGAATCTCACATAAGTCACTTGTAAAATAATGAAGCTCCTTGTACATGTCCTGGTTTAGAACATTTGAAAATTGAAATAATGCACTTGCTTAAAAGAGGGGTACAGTTAAACTTGCAAAATTCCTGAGTTCACCTTATGTACTTGGTGATCTATTTTTATTACATATATTATCAGCTGGAACATTTATCATGCATTGTTCTGCTTCCCACCTTAAACATACGTCTTTACATTTGGCCTACGTGATGTTGATTTTTATTGTTCTTTCTTCATGATGCTCTTTTCTGTTTTGTTGTCTGCAAAATTAAAATCTATGCCAAAACAATTAGAGAAAACAAACTTAAAGATATACATTCAAAAGATAAGAGTTTAAAAATACTGATTGTACCAGTTGTTAGCATTCACACTAAAAAAGTAATATCAAAATGACCATCTGATTTTGATTTTTCCCTAATAATTTTGTTCCCAAAACTAATGAACAATTCTGTGTAGATCCACAGTTCTCAATTTGCCCCCAAAGTATCCCAGAGTGCCACAGCAGCAAGCCCTGAGGCAACATAACATATTTTAAGATTTTTGAGGGCAACACAGTGATACTCAACATCTGTTGGAAATCATGACTTCTTTGAACAAGATTGATTAAGTCTCAATATTATACCATCATCCACTTGATAGTCATTATCTTTGCAGAGCTGGGTTTCTCTGCAGTTGCTATGACAACAACCAAGTACTTCAGGTCAAGCCAGGAATGATGATAAACAGTGAAGAGTACATACCTCTCCACCCCTCCAAAGACAGAGTACCCAAACCTAACTGCCAAGAGACTCCCCAAAGTATACAGCAAGTCCTAGAATAATGGCCTTTTGTTCAGCTCTGCTTTCTTCCAATGAGAATAAAACAATAGGTGGGACCTCTGTCTAGAGGGAGTTTGCACGTTCCCCCCAAGTCCTCCCCACATTCTTCCCATTTCCCAAAAATGTGTACTTGAGGTTCATGGATATGTCTCAGTTGCCCCAGCTGAGGGATTTCAGGTGTGTCTGTGCCCACTCTGAGATGGAAGGGCATCCCACCTAGACTCTGGCGAGACCCTGCACTGGAATAAGTGGGCTGGAAAACGAATACAAATGATTGTTAATATAAATATACATATATATTTATGTTTAAGGATATTCATTTATTATATATATATATACTTATATATATATATATTTTACATCATTCTTCATTTTGTCAAATGATTGTTTATATTAAAGGTGTTTAGGGTCTTTATTTAGATATTTGGTTATATTTTTGTGACCAGAAATATGCAGTAGGGACTAAACTTTTGTTTATATCAATTAGCCCATGCTCAACATGGTTTTATTATTCCTCATTTCACTTAAAGTCACAGTATCCACAAATCTATGAACATGAAGTAAGGACTTATTGGAGTGGTTTTCAAATGGGCAGGTGTCAGACCTTCTGGGAGATCTTGTTAGTTCTTGTTAGAATATCAGAGTTTCTGCTTTGTGGACTTAGGGAAGGACTGGAGAGTCTCAGGTTACCTGGAGAGGTTGCTGTGGCTGGCCCAAGGACCAACACTCAAGAATGGCTGCTCTGGAGCCTGAGAATCCCTTGGGAGCTCTAAACTATACTAGTGTCAACCACATCCCTGGTGATCACAACTGGAGAGAGGTAAGGAGTATCAGAAATTCTCCAGGTGGGTCAGCAAAACTGATGTTAAGAAAAAGGGGGAAAAACAGCATAAATATCAGTATGGAATAGAATTGAGTATGGCAGTGTCTAATCTGAGCTCAAGGTTTGAGAAGCTGCATAGCATCCAATAGGCTCATATCCCATTACCAAGAACTGGTGATTATTATTAAATGAAATAAGAATTTTTTTGTTAATTTATATGGATTCTATTGTCAAATGACCACTGAATTGTGAAGTAATAAATATGTGCTAAGATATTTGTATATAGCAACTTAATAAATAGAATTATTGGGTGTTTCTTTTTAAAATTTATTTAATTGATTTATTGATTATGAAAACAAAAACTGGGGTATAGGCCAGAGATGTCAAGGATGAGAGTATTCACCAGAGACAGAGTGGAGAGCAGAACAGGGGACAAAGTACATTGCTGAGGAGAGCAGCATGCGGGTCAGGAGAGGTCTGCCACGCCATGTGGTCGCCTCCAGAGCAGGCAGGGTTCGAACTCATGCGGAAGTGGCTTTAGCTTCTTAGAGCTGTGCTTTAACCTGCTGCGCCACCAGGGAAGTCCCTCATTTCTATATTTTTTACTTCTGTTATTTTTTGTCCTGCTGAGATTATATTCTTCATCCAATGTGTGTGTGTGTGTGTGTGTGTGTGTGTGTGTGTGTGTGTGTGTGTGTGTACAACTAGAACAGTATCTGTCTCTAGTCATAGGGACTAGGGACATAGGGAGTTTTTGAAAGTTTCTGTCAAAAGCTTTTCCAATAAGTTTACAATTTTTCCAAAACAAAATACTGTTAAAATTTTATTCAAGGATATACTTTGTAAAGTTTTTGCACTCTATTCCTTAAATGTGGTTTTGTACAAGCTTTGTACAGAATTAAACTCACTGTGCATTGATTAGAGGCTTTGTCTTGCTGTAGCTTAGCAAACTCCCCAAGTGCTTTAATCTCTTTTTAACTTATTATTTTCATACAATTTCAGACTTAGAAAATAAAAATGGGCCAAAAGTGACACATTGAAAGTTTTAAATATAACCTTACTAGATTATAACATAGAGGTTTAAAGTAGCTTTAAGGATAGTGTCCACTACCTTTTTATTCAATAAGTGCTTTTCTTTAAGATGTTTTTGAGTTGCCAGACTTTGTATGTCTTTCAATTATATCTTAACATATGTGTTCTGGTGATTATAACCAAATAAATAAAAAAGTTCACCCTGAGTAGTATTCAGGTTTGTACTTAGTTAATTATGTACTGAATTATTTTATGTACATATGTACTTGATTCGGTTTTAGATTCAAGAGCAATGATGTACAAAAATAATAAACAGGGAAAATCCCTCAAATTGAAAAGAAAACAAAATATAGATCACATTCTACCTATGGGAATAACCAGGGACATAATATTTTTATATCATTGAGGAGGAGGCGTTTCCTCCCAGCAGACTTGATGGTCTGAAGTCCCTGAAAACACTATGAACATAGGTAAGGAGCTGGTTTGCTGGTCTGACAGGGCTAGTTAATTACACTGTAAGTCACGCCAACACTGACATGTAACAAAAAGCTTCTCCAGACATCATCTGCGCCTCACTAAAAGTATGTGAAAAAAGCTAGTAACTGACAATTATTTTAGGCTGAGAATATACAAGACGCTTATACATATATAGATATCCAAGGGCTTTAACCCCTTAAGATGCAGAAAAGTTTTATGACTTTGAAGTCTGTACGCTATTTTTTTAATTCTTTGTAAATATAATTTGACACTCTTGATAAAGCATTCTAAGAGTAAGGAAAACTAACTCCCATCCCTACTGTCTACCCTCAGGATAATAATAACATTCTTCTGATGTTTTATTATTTGGGAGGTTTTCTTTATATAGATCAATTCTATTTATTGGATTCACTAATGATGCTCCACCCCTACAAAGGAAAATGTTTCATTTGGAAATCTTTGTGGAATCTGGGCTTTTCACAGATGGAGATCAAAGATAGAAATTAGTCCTCTGCTCTATTGCTGACCGATAATGTCAACAAATCCTCCCTTGTGCCTTTGCCTTTTCTACTATAAAATGAAAAGAATCTCTCTGTGGCACATTTGCTTTACCATTTATACTTTATTTCATTAAATCAGTGCCTGAGTTTTCTCCACTGTAAATTTGCTAGTTTGCACTTTGTGATTAGTAAATGCTTTATGACTATGTAAAGTTCCTCTTTCTCATCTGTAGTAAAGAGTTGCATGAAGAGGCTTAGATTTGTAATAGAGCTCCTCACTAGGTCTCCTTAAGTATGGTATTATTTAAAGTACCACATGCCAAACCTATACCCAGAGTAAAGCTATACTTCATTCATTACTGCTTTAATCTTGGTCTCCGTGATATAAAGTCATGCAATCTTGAAGAGCTCAATACTTAGGATCACAGCTTGGGTATGGAACATGGCTCACTACTACCTCTATGACTTGAGAGTCAAGCTCCTTGATATCTTTGAGCCTCAGATTCTTCCTTAGATAAATGAGAATAGTATCAGTTTCATAGGGTTGTTTGAGGGTTCAATGAGCTCATGTCATATATAAGGAACCAGAATTACTGATCTATGTGGTACATAGTAGTTACTAGTAGGTAGCTATTAATAAATAATAAGGAGGATAATATTTTGGTTAGTTTTGAACCCTGAGGAAACTTACTTTTTGGATGGAGATATTCTGCTATATTGGTTCCTACAACTGTTGATACTGTCTCAGGTTAGAGCCAATTTAAAAACAGAAAAACATGTCTTCCCTCCAAGTTCTCCCCCAGAAAGTTGAACCATGGGCTCTGTGGATTTATAGTTCATTCCAGCTCTTTCCTTCATTGTGGACTGTCCACTTAAAGTCTAGTAAGATGATCCAGAGCCCTTGCTTCTGACAACACTGGAGTGCCACCATGAGGTGAGCTTTGGTCCTAGGGATATTTACTTGAATTCTGGCCTGATTACAAGAATATTTGAGTAGTCAAGTTCACACTGCATTACACCTGAAAAATGCCATTCTCTTGACTATTGCTGGCAAAAAAAAAAAAAAAAAGGTACAAAGGTATTAGAATTCATATTCCTTAAGTACTTAATTTGGATTTCTAAATACTAGAGGACTGGCGAATGTGAAATTGAAAACTTAGCCTCAGAGAAAGTGAGATTTTTGTCTACATATGAATGGCTGCTGGGTTGCCAACTACCTGCTCCTCGAATTACATTTTAATCAAGTCCTTGAAGCTGCAGTCCAGAAAGTTTGTAGCTCCATTTGCAAAGAAACAATACTGTCTCTCTACAAATGACCATTGGAGACTCTACACAGGCATCCACAGAAATCTCAATTCACCCTATTCCAAATTAAACTGATTATGTTGGCCTCACACAAGCCCTCCAGTATCCCTCACCTCCATGAATAAAGACAAACCTGCCCACTCACCGAAGTTTGCCATGTGGGCGTTATCTTAGCTTTCTCCCACTCCCTGTCTTTCAACATCCAATCACTAAGGAAGTTTTATCAACTTAATGCCATTTTGATTTGTTCCTTTCTTCTCTTTTGTTACTGCCTTTTTACCTCACTGGACTACGACTGCAATATTCTTCTGATTTTCTTGACTCCAGACTTGCCTCCCTTCCTTATTGCTAACGTGATCTTTTAAAACTAAAAGCTGTTTAGTGGACTGACTTTCTATACTTTAATGATTCTCAGTGCTACAAGATCAAATCGTAACTCTTGGTCCTAAAAGCATCTGGGTCCTTACCTACCTGTCAAGGGTCAACACCGCTGTATCATTTCAGTTTTGTTGAACCACTAGTACGCCCCCAAACATGACAATCTATTTTCATCCCTCCTTGCATTTGTCACTGTTGTTCCCTTTACTTATAATACTTTGTATAATTGTCAGCAACCTATTTTTTAAGGCTGTGCAAGTTTTTTCTCTTCTATAAACCCTTTCTAGCTAGCCACAAAGCCCACCCTCTCCTGCCACAACAGGATGGCCACTCCTATAATTTACACTATAGTGCCAAAAGAATTTATTGTACTGTCAAAAGAACTTTCTATTCTTAGCAGACTTTAAGCTACTTGAGAGCAAAGATTGTGTGGAATCAATTTTTGTATTCCTAAACTCTAGTCCATGTCAAAACACATTGTAAAAACAAAACTCATCAAACTTTGTTGAATGATAAACAGGAAGTGGAGATGAAAAAGATCTTAGGGCATGGAGCGATCACCCTGTTCATAACAAGTTACCCTAACAAGCTCCCACTGCAATGTTGGACAGACTTTGTGTCCTCACTTTCCATGCTTGAGAAGCCATGTGTGTCTACCAGTCAGACCATACTGGTTTTTGGAGAAATTCCAGTTACACAAAACTGTGGCTCAATTTCCTCACCCCTTTTAGTGACGATACTTTCAAGTTGTTTTGTATTGTATTTTTCCCGAGAGGAAATGGACCCTCCGTGAGTCAGTTGAACATTGTCAAGGTAGAAAATGGTATAAGTCCAACTGTTTGCATTTGACTTTATTTATTCTGTCAGTCAAAATTGATTATAAAGCACCATGCAAAAGATAAAGGTCCTTTCCTAAATCTTCAAGGTTGGCATATCAGGACTTTTGCCTACTTTATTTTACTTCAAGGTTGGCATATCAGGACTTTTGCCTACTTTATTTTTACTTATTTTAAGTAAAATAATAAAGTAAAATGTATTGACAACTTATGAAAAAAACTTGATGATAGGCAAAAATAATATGAAGATAAATGAGATGCAAGCCACATCATCAAAATTTCAGTCTGACATGGAGCTAATAAAGAAACATATGCAAATGCAACAGGAATAGAGATAAAATAAAGATAATTGTAAAGTGGCATAAGAACTCAAAGAAAGAAGATGGATGTATCATGCAGGGAAGGTTTGGGGTAAACTACAAGAGGAAAGGACATATTAATGGAGCTTTAAGTAATATAAGGAATTTTCTAGGGAAGAAAAAGAGAGAGAACAATCCAAGAAAAAAGAAAAGAAAAATAAAGACACAAGATTGATGCTACTTGACAGGGAGGACTGGGGTAGGAACACAGGAGGGAACTACCATACTCAATGGTATAGTCGGGGTAGATGGGTGCTTTGGTGGTAGATGTGGTTGTGTGATGTGCATCTAGAGAGGTATGAGCCTATTCCCCTAAAGCATAAAAAAATAAAATAAAAAGAAAGAAAAGTATGTACAGAGGTTCAGAGTTAGAAGACGCAAAGTTGAAATAAGATGACTAAGGCTTAGATGAGATAAGTAACTTGTACTAGGTCACTCAGTTGGTAAGTAGTAAGACTGGAAGTTGGACCCAAGTTGAAGTTATTTATAGGAATGAGAGTATTGAGTATTGAGTATTGAGTATTGAGTATTGAGTATTGAGTATTGAGTATTGAGAATCACTACTTGGCCAACTTATAGGTGCTTAATTTCAGCATTCAATAAACAAAGGGACATACTGTGAGATGTTTAAGCAGAGAAGCAACATGGCCTCACTTAGGTTTTAGAAAGACAATTCTGGCAGTGATTTTTAATGCCAACTGCAATTAAAATCAACGGGAAAAAATTAAAAAATTACAACTCAAGGACGTACTAAGGAACAAATAAGAATTTCTGAATGTGGGCCTTATTTTTAGTTTTGTTTTGTTTTCAATTTCTTCAGGGAATTTTAATGCAGTCAGGGTAAAGAACTACTACTATAGTTTTTATACTGAAAGATTAAAAAGAACAAACCGTTATTAGCACCTTAGATTTTGTTTCAAAAGCTTTATACAAGAAGTATAATCTATTGGGAATAAATCCTCACTTAAAGTTGTTCATAGTTCTTGGAAAATATGACTCTAAGCCACATGACATAAGGAAGTCAGTTAACCATAGGTTAGTTGATATAAAGAAGGCTTGAGTTCCTACGGCTAATTTCTGGTCACAGAAACATCACCAAACTTCTAACTAAAGACCTTTCAATTTTTAAACAATAATTTGTATGCATTCATACATTACTTTTCATCCTGACTATCAGTAGGAGATGGCTTATCACAGCAGGTCAGGCTGCAAAGTGGGAGCCAACCCTGCACAGGAAGCCATTACATTTTAGGGCAAACACACACACTGACTCAAACTGGGACAGTTTACATATGCCAAGATCCTTAATCACACATCTCTCAGAAGTGGTGGAACAACAGAGTACCCAGGGAAAACCCAAGCATATACAGGGAGAATGTGTGAACTCTACACAGATAGTGGCTCTACCGAGACCTTTTAACTTTTTCATCAAAATTATAACAAAATGATATAAATGAAATGGTTATTCAAGGACCATACAGTAGTGGATTATCTCAAGCATTTTGAGCACCATATAAGGAACAATTATATTACTCGCAGCCTTCAAAGTAGATATTATAATCCTATACTCTCTCTTTTACTAATGAGGAGTAAGAAGCAGACCGGGAAAATAACCCATTCAAGTTGGCTTATTTAGTTAATTATTACTTATACAATTGAATTAAAGTATCTTCCTGACATCCCAAATCCATGCTCTTTCTACTATACACCATTGATTGTGAGCATCATTTAATCCTCAGACAAACCCTGAGTACGTATCATGGTCCTCATTTTGAAGAAATTAGTTCTAAAGAAGTTAATTTGACCAGATCACCGCTATTTAAATTACAAGTGCATGCTTAAATACAATTTGAACCCTACGCACTTACAAAAGAAAATATATTGCATATAATTAATCCTCAATACAAATTGTTCCCTCTGCAACAATGGAAGAAAGTTGGATTATTGATATAATTAATGTAATTAATAATAATATTAATTAATATTAATGCACAGTATTATTCTTCATATCTTAGACTGCCCCCGTTTAGGTCAAAATGACTTCACCTGAATGAACTTGACTAGGAGACCTAAAAGTAGTTACCTCTCTTTCTCCATCAATTATAGTGTTACAGTTGTTTTCCTAGCACTCTTGCTTTCGATAATTTGTTAATAATGTCTTCTGTACCCCGCTAAAATATAAGTTTACTGAACAGAGCAATCTTGTGGTGCTGTTCACTTAAGTAGTCCTGAAAATGTAGAACAAGGCATGACAGGAGAATCTTCATAAATAATTCTTCAAAGAGCGCAAGTGCTGATAAGATTACAGATGAGAGCGGCTATTCTCTACCAGCTGCCAGGCTCCACCTACCACGTCACTTCCGCCCACGGTCTGGCCTCAAGCTGCCGAAGAGTAAGCTTTTTGCGCAGGCGCCATGGAACCGCGATGCTTTCTGGGTAAAAATGGATGCCCACGACTTGTTTCGCCGGTTGGGCGCGGGAGCCAAGTTCGACGTGAGACGATTCTCAGCGGACGCAGCGCGATTCCAGGTACTGCATGTCGGGGTAGAAGCCCGAGTAACCAGTAGGAGCAGGCATCCGAGAGTGGGGCAAGTGGCGTTCCGAGACTCCAAGTCCTGGCTGTGGAGTATCGTCCCTCATGGCATGTTCAGACGACCCCGCAGATGTATTGTGTCAAGTTCCTCCTGAATGAACTCTTTCCCATCCTTTTGTCGATTTTGTTGGGCGTATCACGGAAACGCTCCCCTCCCACACTATTTTTTTAGTTTATTCAAAGCACAGTTGGAATTCTTTAAAAAGTAACTGCGTTCCCCCCCCACCCCCGAAACTGGAGAAAGGAATTTTGAAAATAGAAACAACCCTAAATGAAGAGAAGAGGGAGCCTCCCCTGTGGCGCAGGGTTTAAAGTCTCAGCACTGTCAAGCTACTGGCAGCCACTGCAGCATTAATTCAATCCCCGGCCAGGGAGCTGGCCCACGGGGCGCAGCGGACCTCTGCTGTCTCGCCCGCTACTCCCCTCAGCAGTGTATTTAAGTACACTGTTCTGCTCCCCTCTCTGTATCTGGTGAATTCTCACACCACCACCACCTCCCACGTCTGGCCTACAGTTCTTGCATGCATGCATGCATAAAAGTAATCTCTAAATGAAGAGAAGATTCTTTCACTATAGTACTCTCAGGTTTGACTTGCCATGCTCGTCGGTAAGGTTCTTATTCCTGCAATCTACCGCGTGTTAATTAACCAATGAGGAGAGCACTGTAGAAGTTGGGGGTGAGGTGCTTTCTTAGGAAAGTATGAGTGAGTGATAAAATGGGAGAAGTTAGTTGGGGGCACAGTCGTGGAAAATCTTAAACCTTACTATCGGGACTAGGGATTCTGTGTTTCTTGTTTCTCTTACTGGGAGTTAACAGTTCGAACTGTGGACCCAGAGGTCCAAAGCCTGGGTCAGCCAATTACTGGTTTTTAAGAACTTGGTAAAGTTACTTAACCCACCTACATTTTCTCATATGTAGTACTGCTGTTTGCTTTCGTAGAGTTGTTGAAGTATGAAGGAATTTGATAGATAATAACAATGCTTAGAAATCTGCCTGACAGCATTGTAAGTGTTAAACTGATAAGCATACCTAAGTGTTCGTGTTGTTGTTTGTGTATGTTTTATGAGCTGAAGAAGGGACTGTTCTTGGATTCCATTTGCTCACATACCCTCCTTAGGTCAACATATATATGGGAAAGGGTAAGAAAGATGTCAGTACTGCTTGCCTGTCAGGAAACAATGCCTGCCTGTCAGTAGCTTTAATCTAAAAATTTTGGGTTTTAGGTAGGAAAAAGGAAGTATGACTATGATTCTTCAGAGGTGCTGGACTTTTTTGGAACCAAGAACTCTGTCCCAGGTGAGGCAGGAGCATCAGGAACTAATGAGGAGTTCCATGATGAAGAGAAAAAAGAAAAGTGCCTGATTGAAAGGAAAAGAGAACAGAACAAGAAAAAGAGGAAAAAGATGACTCCAGGTTAGTGCTTGATTTGTTGTTGTTACAAAATAATATAAACTTAAGGTCACATGTCAGAAAATATCAGTCATTTGTCAATTGATAGCAGTCAGGTCATTTCCAGGTATTCACTATTACAGCGACTGCTTCGGTATGGCTACTTCACATGTCTTTAGGTACAGGTGCTTTATTTCTGTAAGTTGCACCCCCAAAGTGGAATATCACTGGATGAGAAAACACACACATTCTTTTAACACAGACTGCAAAAGTACTTCCTCATCAGTACTGAAAACTATTGGTGCTAAATTTTTTGATGATCTTCTGTTTATATTATCTTGTTAACTAAAGAGTTGAGCCTCACTTAATGTGCTCTACTGGGTATTTATTTTTAAAACTTTATGAATTTTCTGGTCTTACTCTTGCCTATTTTTGACAGGGTTTTTCTTTCTGTGCTACAGGAATTTTTTTTTTTTTGTATCTGTTTACTTTCCTAGTCATTTACCTTTTTTTAAATAAAGTAAATGCACAAGGTATTTAGAAGTTGTACAATGGTGAAGAGTAAATTCTCTTCCCACTCTTATCTCTAGTCCCCTATTTCTTCAAAGGCAACTACTGTTAACCAGTTTAAATGTTTTTGTACAAATGTTCTATTCACATGTATTTATACCACCCTTAGAAAAGATGAAGGATGATAAATTTATATGCTATGCTGCTCTGTTGTGAGTCTCCTGCTCTTCCTCCCCCACCCCCCAATTTAAAAAAAAACGATGTACCTTGGAGATTATTGGGAATCAGTAGGCCGTGCAGTACCTTGTTTATTCTGACATAGTGTAAGTAACCCATTGTACATTCCAAATGTATTTAACACTTGTTTTAATTGTTAACTCTCTATCCTATGTGATAGTTTGTTTCCACACTTTTGCTATTACAGTATTTCAGTAATGTCATTCTTCTACTTATCTTTGTGTGTGTATATAAGTAGATCTATCTGATAAATTCTTAGAAGTGAATTGCCGTTAATAGGTATATGTATATTAAACTTAGCAATGGTGAAATAATCTACCAAAAATATTGTTTTGGTAGGAAGTCCACTGCTTTATTGAGTGAATCTCTTAGTATCCTATTGTACACTGCAGGGATGTTCCATTGTTCCATAATTGATTAGACAAGTTCTTGTGTCAGGACATTTACTTTTGTTTCCACGCTTTTGTCTTTATAGTGATGCAGTAGTTATTTTACTTCCATAGCTGCAAGGAAGTTTAATAAACTTCCAAGATTAAGAAAAAAGACCTGCTACAAATTTAGGGAAAGAATTCAAATGTTAGGGCAACCAGAAAAACACAGATGTGTACTGTAACAATAGACATAGACATATATGTAGTATTAGTAGGAAAATTCAAGATTTTTATTTTTATTAATAATGACTTGGGTCTATTAATGACCACTGTCTCATAAAAAAGAACATAATTTAAAAAAATTATTTGTACTTTCATATGTATGTATTTGGGTCTGTATCTCAGTTCAATTCTGTTTTGTTGTTTTATATTTCTACATTCTACACCAAGACGAGCTTAT
>NW_004567118.1:16323075-16325998 GCF_000260355.1 Condylura cristata | reverse complement strand
TGCTGGGTCGTAGGGAAGCTCCATGTTTAGCACCAGCAGGCTTTTTATTTTTTAACTGACAAAGCAGTTCTTGTAACCAAAGCAATTTTTAAAAGATGAACAAAGTTTAAGGACTTACACTATCATTTGAAGAATTACTATAAAACTATAGTAATCAAGATAGTTTGACCTTTTAAGACTATATCAGTATTCAGTGGAACAGAATGAGTTTATACCATAAACTCATATATATATATATATGGTCAATTAATTTTCAACAAAGGTGCCAGATGGTATCTATGCAGCAGCCCTCTTCCATCTCACCCGCTGCTCCTCTCAGCAGTGTATTTCAATAGATCTGCCTGTTCTGCTTCCCACTCTGTCTCTGGTGAATCCTCTTACCCCCACACCTCTGGCCTATACTCTAGTTCTTAATGCATAAATAAATAAACCTTTAAAAAAAAATAAATGAGAGGGACAAACACAGGAGTGATCATTCAAGGGTGTCTTGGGGACAGGAATTTTATTGGGACAATACCTGAGAGGAGAAATCAGACAGAGTACAAAAATTAACAATGATGTAAAAATATATACATGAAAATGAAAAAACAGCCTAGTTGCATAAGCTAGTATGTTTCCTTTTGTTTAGTGTAAAGATATGGCCTGTGTGCTACACCTAAGAATGTCACATTTAAAATATTTTAATTGTTTAAACATATTTTAGAAGTTATTTCTGAAGAAGAAGGTTCTACTATACAATGGATGTCATCTGTGGAAGCCAAAATTGAAGATAAAAAGGTTACAAAGGAAAAGAAACTAACTTCAGGAAAGATGGAACATCTCAGAAAGGAAAAGGTCAGAAAATGGCTCATCCCCAAGTTGATTTCCTGACCGCTCATGACTTTTCCATGTCTTTCAGTTATTTGGTTGGTAAAAGTGAATATGCTTTTGTGGTGGTAGATTAGTTATTTAAATTTTATTGTAATGAAAATGGAAACCAAAGTTATCTGTGCTGTGGCTGAAATTATTGAATTTTAAAATTCTTGAAAATACATACATTATTTTTGACCTGTTCAGGTTTCAATATTGATAGTGCATTTAGAACTGAGGTTTTAAAATTTCTTATCCCCTTTTGATTTAACATAAAATTTGACCCTTTTTTTCTGTTGTAGAGCTGACTGGTTTGTAAGAATTTTCTTCCGACAGGGCTTGAGTTAGAATTCTTCAAAAAATCATTTGGAGAAAAAAATTATTTGTATGATATGGGACTGGGGCAGGGGAGGAGTAGAATAGAGAGGAAACAACAAATGCCCCAGTGTCACTTCTCTACGCCTTGTGGTTTACTTACATCTGGAGAGGCATATTTCGCTCATTTCAGTAACCCAGGGGTCAGGAGTTGGCTGTCTCTGGATTACAAAATGGGATACAAATCAGCACTAGTTGACTCTTTTGGTACTTAGTTTTAACAAATCATCCCCAAAATGGTGGATGTTATGCCTGCCTTCTAAAATTTTGTAAAAGATTATATCTTTGGCTATAGCATTAAGATGAATACACATTATACACAGTATTGAATTGAATACACAGTATACACAGTACGTTAGTGTGAAGAAAGCATGAATAGCTAGCTTCATTGTTCTAACAGTCTTTTGTCTGTGAAAGGTCATGATCTGTACCCAATATCTGTACCTATTAGAGCTAGGAATTTCACTAAAAAGTTTCCTGTGCTGCTAAAGCTTATCTAAAAGAGAAGCTATTATGGTTGTTCACAACATCTTTGTCATCTCTATGGTGAGCTCTTTATATTTCACTTTTCAGATAAACTTCCTCCGGAATAAGCATAAAATTCACATCCAAGGAACTGATCTTCCTGACCCAATTGCTACATTTCAGCAACTTGACCAGGAATATAAAATCAATTCTAAACTGCTTCAGAATATTCTAGATTCAGGCTTCCAGATACCTACCCCAATCCAAATGCAAGCCATTCCAGTTATGCTCCATGTGAGTGTGAAGAACTCTATTTGTTCATTCTTTTCCCTCTTTGAAATCTTCCTTTCTACTTTACCTCTTCCCCTTGTTGAAATCCTCTTAGTTTTTAAAAGTCCCTCTCAAATGCCTTGGCTTAATCATCATAGCTAATAGTGAAAAAAATCTGTGTTCTTGTCGTTATACTTCATATATTCTGTTTTAGGGTCGGGAACTTCTGGCTTCTGCTCCTACTGGATCTGGAAAGACTTTGGCTTTTAGCATTCCTATTCTAATGCAGCTGAAACAACCAACAAATAAAGGCTTCAGAGCCCTGATTATATCACCAACACGAGAACTTGCCAATCAGGTAGGACTTACAGCTTTGGAAAATGGTGTGCTTGGTTTTTGCTTCAATTACCTTTTTTTTTTTTTAATGTATATACAGGACTGGGGTACAGGCCAGAGGCTCAGGGGCAGCGAGAGGCTTCACAAGAGACAGAGTGGGGAGCAGAACAGGCAGATCAAGGAAGTACGCTGCTGAGGGGAGCAGTGGGCGGGTCAGGAGAGGTCTGCGGCGCCTTGTGATCACCTCCAGGGCAGGCCGGAATCGAACTCATGCAGAAGTGGCTTTAGCTTCTTAGTGCTGTGCTTTAACCCGCTGCGCCACTGGGGAGGGACTCAATTACCTTTTTTATTTGAAGTTGAGAAAAACATTTCAGAAAGCCTAAGGCCTATGTCTTTTTGTCATGGTCAAGAATTCTGTACAGAGTACTTTGCTTTGTATTTCACTACATATGCACAAGTCTTTAAGCCTTTCTATACTGTTTTAAAATGTGTTGTTTTTTTTTTAACACTTTATACTTTAGTAAATGCTCTTAATTCCTTAAAGTTGAAAAATTACTACTTTATATACATAAGTACATACACATACATATATACACACTGTGTGTGTGTATATATATATATATATATA
>NW_004567118.1:16320889-16322134 GCF_000260355.1 Condylura cristata | reverse complement strand
GGGGATCAAACTCATGCTGAAGTGGTTTAACTTCTTAGTGCTGTGCTTTAACCCACTGTGCCACCAGGGAGAGCCTCAGCAGTATACTTAATCAGTTTGTTCTGTTCCCCACTGTGCCTCTGGTGAATCCTCTTAATGCCCCTGCACCTCTGGCCTGTACCCCAGTTCTGTATGCATAAATAAATAAATCTTTTTTAAAATAATAGTTTATTTTTTATATCATTTTGTACATTTTTTTTCATCTCAATTGTAATCCCCATGGGTTTCCCATCACCAAGTCACCCATGTGCCATCACCATAGAATAAGTAAATCTTTAAAAAAAGTAAAAAAGAATACTTGCCAAGTATGAAACAATTTTGCAGTAGTATTCTAAAAGTATAGTTAGCATGCTTGAAGGCACTGTTATGATGTCATATAAAACAAAAGATGTATTTACTAGTGTTTACTAAATAAATGAGTACATTTACATTAAGAAATAAAAATAATAAAATAACAATAATAAATAGATTGGAAGACTTCTGGTTTTTTCGTAAAACAAGTCTTAATGGGCACTGAAGTTTTAAAATGCTAAGATTCCAGGTTAATCTATAGATTAGTCTGGATATTCCGATATTCATGGTAATAGAGTAATTTTGTTAATAATATAAAAGGGTTCTTAAAGTATAGTTATACACCTGCATCTGATGTTTTTATTGCTTTCCATTTTAGATACATCGAGAATTAGTAAAAATCTCTGAGGGAATAGGATTCAGGATACATATGATCCACAAAGCAGCAGTGGCAGCCAAGAAATTTGGACCTAAGTCATCTAAGAGGTTTGGTAAGGGATTCATGCTTGAAATGCAGACCATGTAAGGGATCTGGAAATTACAAATATCTTAATTATCGCTTAAAGGGTTCTTAAAGTGTGGTTATACATATAGGTAGTTTGATTTTCTGAGAAGGTAAAGAAGGTTCCCCTCCCATTGCCACCCAGTATGTACATGCCAGAGGTTCTCAACCTGAGCAGTTTTGTCCCACACCCCCACCTCATCCTCCATCCTAGGACATTTGAAAGTATTTGGAGGTCTTCTAAGTCATCACAGCTGGGAAGGGTGCTACTAATCTACAGTGGGTAGGGGCCAGAGGTGCTGTTCAGTATCCTGTAGTGCTCTGTACAGCCCCAACAACCAAGAGTGATCTGGACCAAAATATCAGTAGTGCTGAAGTTAAGAACCCCTACTTTGTGCTACTGATTTTTTTTT
>NW_004567118.1:16296886-16320694 GCF_000260355.1 Condylura cristata | reverse complement strand
GGGCAGGCAGGAATCGAACTCATGTGGAAGTGGCTTTAGCTTAGTGCTGTGCTTTAACCAGCTTCGCCACCAGGGAGGGCCTGCTACTGATTTTTAATCTACCGTGAAAATACCCTGCAGTTAAGAATGGCTTTCATCTCTAACTTTGTATCAGCCAGTGAACCTGCTTTTTTTAATCTTTTATCTTAAACTCTGAGTAAAATCTTCATTTAAAGGAAAGATTATTCTGAAAAACAAACGTTTCAAAATCAGGGACCTCCCTGGTGGTACAAGGGATTAGATTCCCAGTGCTAGGAAGCTACCCACAGCCACTGCAATACGGCACAGCAGACTTCTCTGCTGCTTCCCTCAGCAATGCATTTCAGTGTACGCCTGCTCTGCTCCCAACTCTGTCTCTGGTAAATCCTCTCACCTCCCACACCTTTGGCCTACACTCGAGCTCTTGTATGAATAAGTAAATGTATCTTTAAAAAAAGAGAAAACTGTTGAATTACAGTGGTCTTGCCTCTTAGAAATGGAGAAGATACATGAAATATAATAAAAGGAGTAAGGATATTATACTATGGTGGCTTTTAAAAATGAATATTTGCTTAATAAGGAAGAATTTTTGTGTTGTTGGATGTAGAGATTATAATCATATTCTCCTCTCCCAATTTAAGATTATTAGCTAAAATGCAAGAAGCTTAAGCCCCTAGTTTGAGAGGGATGAATCTGGCTTTTGCTATTTGTACCATTCCTTTTTTCTATAGACGTTCTTGTGACTACTCCAAATCGACTAATCTACTTATTAAAACAAGATCCTCCAGGAATAGACTTAACAAGGTACAAATGATATTTTAGTATCTTCCATGCGTGTTTTTCATTTTAGTTAACTATAATTTGAACTCAGTTGTTTGTATTAGTGCCCTTCAAATCTTAATCTCTTAGAACTTTCAGTCAGTATTACAGTGCTGAAAATTTACAGAAAAGTAACTTTGTGCTCTGGGAGAAAGTTACAGATTCTGCTAGGAAGGTAACACAGAATTCCTTTAGACTTTTAGGCATCTTTCAGCAATTTTGATGGAATTTGGAAGGTTAATGTGAAGCTCTGCTATTGCTAGTGGAATTTTTCACTTTGAGACTAATGGAATAGAATATTTATGTTTATCTTGTTTTTACCTTTTTTTCTGCTTATTTTTCCTGATATGTTTCTCTGAGAAGTAGCATCAAGGTTGGACAATTTTGTGTTCACACAGTTGAATGAAGTGTTTTGGATTTTCTATTTAAATTAGTATTTACAAATTGTTTCATTATTTCTTAGTGTTGAATGGCTGGTAGTTGATGAATCAGACAAATTGTTTGAAGATGGCAAAACTGGGTTCAGAGACCAGCTGGCTTCCATTTTCCTAGCCTGCACATCCCACAAGGTCAGAAGAGCTATGTTCAGTGCAACTTTTGCATATGATGTTGAGCAGTGGTGCAAACTTAATCTGGACAATGTCATTACTGTATCTATTGGAGCAAGGTAATGGTTTCTACACATTATTCCCTGTTTTCCTTTTTTAATACAAGGGTTTTTTTCAAATGTATATTATTTTTTGACTCAAGGAAATAGGTTGTTTGATGTAACATTAATACTGGAGAATACTTTATTAAAAGAAATATATCCTTTAAAGAGATTAGAGTAATCTGGAGGGAGATACTCATTGTTGCCACTTTAATATTCCTGTCATCATGCTAGTTAATTTTTCCATCCACAAAGCATGCCATGAGTTCTGTGGCCACCAGAGGATTTATTTTCTTAGATCCTAAGTAGGATCACAGGAAGAAGCTAGTGTTACTGACCACTTGACTTATAATTCCTTTTTAAAAAGTTTTCCAGAGCATTCTCTCCTAAATGAATGGTAATAGGAAAGAGTTTGAAGAAATTACAATATTGCTATTTGATAGAATATTCTGCAACTCATGAAATAAGTGTGAAGACTATAGCTAAATGAAAAGTGCTTATAATACCACATTTAGTAAAAAAGTAAATACCCTACCTACTTTAAACTTAAAATGTCTGTGTATAAGAGGGAAACAGAACAAAGTCACCAGGCATATAAATGTAAAGAGACAACAGAATGAATGACACAGTATATATATTGCAAAATCTTACAGAATATTAATAAAGCCTTAAGATACCTCACCTTTAACTTCTGCCTATATGTCAACTTTTGCTAATCATCAAGAAAAAAAATTCAACTAATGTAATAACAACTTTAAAAACACTTTATTTAACCTAACAATTTTAATTTCAGTACTTTTTATAGACATGAAAATATATGAGTAGGATATAACAGAATGTCAAAGTTTTATAATAAACAGAGTTTTGGGCAGTTTGTTTTCATTTTTTTACATATCATTTTCTTGAGATAATTTAGAATAAAACATTAAAGTTAACTTTTTCTTATAGTTAAAATATTTGTATTTCTTACATTAATTAACAATGGAAAAGCTGGGCCCTGCCTGGTGGCACAACAGGTTAAAGTGCAGCACTGCAAAGCTGGCTGCAGTTGCTTCAGCATGAGTTTGATCTGGGCCGTGGCGGTGACCCATATAGTGCGGCAGACCTCTCCTGTCTTGCCTGCTGCTCCCCTCAGCAGTGTACTTTATTGATCTGCCTGTTCTGCTCCCCACTCTGTCTCTGGTGAATCCTCTCACTGCCCCTGCACCTCTGGCCTGTACCCCAGTTCTATATGCATAGATAATAAATAAATAATAATAAATAAATAAATCTTAAACAACAAACAACGGAAAAGTTAATTCTGTTAGAACGGGAGGACAACAAAAAGTAGCTCTTGCAAATGACAAAGTATGTTTCTTTTCAGAAATTCTGCTGTAGAGACTGTAGAACAAGAACTTCTCTTTGTTGGGTCTGAGACTGGAAAACTTCTGGCCATGAGAGAACTTGTTAAAAAGGTATATTTGGATTATATTCTTAACTTTTGATAAACCTCACCAAACTTTACCTTACTGGTGAGAGGCCGAGCACTATTCCTTCATCATATTTAATAACTGAGTGGTAGAATGTTAAGAGGCATACTGAGCTGTCATCCCGAATGGAGGGGCTTACCTCTTAGAACGCGGTGAAGCTTTTTGTTCCCAGCTCAGGAAAAGACATACCTGATACTTGAAAGCATACCTTTTTCATAAGTAATATATGCACTCCTTCATAAATATAGACGTGCGCCACCCCCGCCCCCATCTAGGTTTCTTCAAGCACTCACACAGTGGAGAATATATAGGGCACTCAGTAGTGTTTTATTTTTATCCTTCAGTAAGTACTGGTAGAAGTCATAGTTAAAAAATTTTCAGGGCAAAGGTTAATAAAAGAAATACAAATCCTAAATCCTCCTTCTGAAATTCAGTCTTTTTTTTTTTTTAGAAGATGAAATCAGTTCATTTGTGTAAGATAGTTTATGATAAAGGGCTATAGCATATTTTCCTGATGCATCCAGTCAGTCATACAGGTACAACTCACCGTCAGGGTTAAGTTGAATTGGTTGTGAAAGCCCTATAAAGCAAAAGCTACTACTCTGGACATTGAAGGATTTGTGGACCAAGGTGGAGAGGAAGAGTAATGATGACTAGCGGAGCAGCAGAGTAGAGTCTAAGATGTGAAAGAGAACATTGCTTGCTGTGAATTCATGGTGAGAATTAAGATCAGTTGAGTCCATTTGAGAGAAGCCACTCAACATTCTTGAAGAATGTAGCCACATTAAAGGAAAATTTATTAAGCACTATATATGATGGATTGTAATGAAGAGAGACTGAAAATACGGAAACCACAGACTGTTGAACTAGACTGATCAGAGATGATAAGGAAGGAAGGAAGAAATGCAAGTGACAGTCTTAGTGACAGTATTAGTAGCTGGGGACTGAAAGGGAAAAGTGTTGTATTTTGTGACTACAAAGTTAAGAACATCGATGCTGGAGCCAACTACCGATAGGAAGTTGAGCTTTAGGCAAATTAACTTATTTGACAGTTTCATTAAGCCGGGACTATTAGTATGTCAAAATTATTTTAGTTTTAATGAGTTCCTATAAATAGAGTGCTTCTAAGAGCACCTGGCGATAATAAATGCTTTGTCTGTGTATTAATAGTCTTAAGGGTATTATTTTGCATCAAGAAATTTAAGATTTTCCACAGATACTCACATAGAGATTATACACCAGGGATTTGTAGTTACGAGTTTTGAGATGTCTATGAACTCTCTGAAATTATGTTAGTTTGTTTGTGGCTGCTGTTAGTTTTGTCACTTACAGTACCTTAGATCCTGAACATGTGTATGAATTTATAAATATTAAGTCATAATGTGGACAGTTGATAATACAGAAAGCTGGTTTGAGAGCAGGGCACATTGATAAGATTGTAAAAATCACCTGCTTAGACTGGAAGATGGTAAGTGAAATTTTATTTTGTAAGATTAAGATTATATTGATAGAACTGAGAACCAAGGGTTAAGCTTGGGGGGGAGGGTTGTGCACAATTAGTGTAAACAATGAATTAAAAAGACAGTTATTGTATCTGAGAATAAAAAATTCTGAGGCACAGAATCCAAAAGGTGATAGCTAAGAGTGAATGATAGTTCTATTAATGGAGAAAGAAAAAGGAGGTGGAATTAATTAGATTAGAGTACTAGAATTAGCAAAATGGAAATTACAGTTCAAGTTGTGTAGAGAATGGATAGAGAGGAAGATGAGAGCAGGTTGAGACTCCCTGGTCTCTAAGAAATTAGGCAATGGAAAGCACACTAAATTGAATTGGATTTTTAATGAACTAAAATCATGAAATGTTGAGATTGTGTTCTTGTTTATAGGTTATATGTGCTGATATTTTTGCCTTCTTTCTTTCAGGGTTTCACTCCACCTGTTCTTGTTTTTGTTCAGTCCATTGAAAGAGCTAAAGAACTTTTTCGTGAGCTTATATATGAAGGTATTAATGTGGATGTTATTCATGCAGACAGAACACAGCAACAGGTAAGGTCAAATGTAGCATCTTAAAATGATAACTCCTAGACTGAAAAATAATGGTTTTAAATTTACAAAATATTTGTTTTATGTTCTGATCAGAGAGATAATACAGTCCACAGCTTCAGAGCAGGCAAAATCTGGGTTCTTATTTGCACCGCATTGCTAGCCAGAGGGATTGATTTTAAAGGCGTTAACTTGGTGATCAACTATGATTTTCCAACCAGCTCAGTGGAATATATTCACAGGATAGGTAAGCTGTGTCTTCTCTCTTCCCTCCCCTAGGCTCCCATTTGTCTGCGATAGTCCCTGTAATTGTTCCTTTCAGAGATGTTCAGGTTTTAGTGCTACGAAAAATCCGGTGACTTTTATATGTGAATCTTGTTTTTTATGATCTGGTTTTTTCTTAGGTAGAACTGGAAGAGCAGGGCATAAAGGAAAAGCTGTTACATTTTTCACTGAAGATGATAAACCATTATTAAGAAGGTAAATTAGGAAAAATAACTTGATTTTTTTTTTTAAAGATTTATTTATTTATGCATACAGAACTGGAGCACAGGCCAGAGGTGCAGGGGGTGGGTAAGAGGATTCACCAGAGACAGAGTGGGAAGCAGAACGGGCAGATTGAGGGGAGCAGCAGGCGGGTCAGGAGAGGTCTGCAGCACCATGTGGGTCACCTCCGGGGCGGGCAGGGATCGAACTCATGCTGAAATGGTTTTAGCTTCCTAATGCTGTGCTTTAAGAACTGCGCCACCAGGGAGGGCAAATAAGTTGCTTTATTATTCTTATATGTAAACACAATTAATAGAAAATGGCTATGTCCCAAATTCTGTTAGAGTATTAGTCAACCAGATTTTTTGTTTTTTTAAAAGATTTATTTGTGCATACAGAACTGGGGTGCAGGCCAGAGGCTCAGGGGGCAGTGAGAGGCTTCACCAGACAGAGTGGGGTACAGAACAGGCAGATCGACGAAGTACACTGCTGAGGGGAGCAGCGGGCGGGTCAGGAGAGGTCTGCCATGCCATGTGGTCACCTCCGGGGCAGGCGGGAATCGAACTCATGCAGAAGCGGCTTTAGATTCTCAGTGCTATGCTTTAACCTGCTGCGCCACCAGGGAGGGCCAAGTCAACCAGATTTTAACCTTGAGAACAAAGAAAATGATCAGAGGGCCTTGTTTTGCCTTTTCCTTATTAAAATTTGGAAATACTCATAGTGGTATGTTTATTTATTTCAGATTCATGAGATTTTCCTGATAGCTGTTAGTATTACTCATAGTGTAAGAGTAAAGTTTCTGGTTCATTCAAAATTCTCCCTTACCCTAGTTCATCCTTCCCATTATTTTTAGGACAGAGTTATATATTTAATCTGAGGAAAAATTACAAGTAATACACTATACTGTTAACTTACTTGTGGCCCTTGAGCAGTGTGCTGTATTTTTAGTCTTAACCTGTCATTAGAAACTTGAGTTTCCTGCATTTTGACTGCCTACAGTAGGTTTAGCCTTTTAGGCTTAAGATAACAGACAGCACTTCATATTTCTAATAGATGAAGTTGAATTACAACTGAAGGTAGTTCTTAGATTTGTGTATCAGTTTTGGTAAAGATTTTGACCTGTTCCTTCTGAGCCATGGTTTTGTCAGCCTTGGTTTCACTTTGAATGTTTCACATATGCAGGGAAGCATATTCCAAATGTTTATATTCCTATAAAGTGTCCTCACTAACTCAAGCATATGAGTAGGATGACCATCAGATCAAGGTAACTGCGCCTTTTCCAGCTGGGAAACAGGGAGAGTGGTTGAGTATTAAAAAGTTTAAGGCCATGCCAAGCCCACAGTAATAAGCAAAAAATATTTACTTAAGTTTGCATCTGCTAGAAAAAATTATCAGTAACACTCATCTAAGACTGGTTCAGTAACTTTTTAGTTACTCATTAGTGTTGAGTAGGAACAACTGCTATCTAAAATTATTCATCAGTGTAGATGTAACATTTAATAATCCGTGATTGTATATGATAATAATTGATAATATATCAGAACACTTTACCAGAATGCATTCCTGTTTGAATGATTTTAGATTTCTATTGTGTTGTGTTTAAGTACATATATATCAGTTTGATAAGATAACAAATTTACGTTCATGGGTACCTTTTTCCAGCGTTGCTAATGTTATACAGCAGGCCGGATGTCCAGTACCAGAATACATAAAAGGTTTTCAAAAACTACTAAGGTACAATCTTGAATTCACCTAAGTTTTTCTCTTTGCTCAGACGTTTTTGCTTTCACATTCTTACATATTATAGTTCAAATATAAATGACTTGCCTTTAGAACATCTTAAGATGGCTATTTTCCTTTTCAATATTTACGTATATTCTTTCCTTGTCACTTTCTTCATCCTTGAAATTGCAGTATTCAGATTTTTAAGTGTTTGTTGTTAGTGAAGTGCTTAGAATTTATTTTAGTTTATAAAACTGATAAAATAAACAACAAAACCAAAAAAGAATTAATTAGCTAATGCTTGTTGGCACAGGATAAATGTTGACATAGGAAATAATTTAATAATAGCTCTTTTTGAAAAACAGATTCAATTTATCATCTGTTTGGGTTACCTCTCTAAATGCTATCAGGTAATCTGTTACACTAAAGTAGGTACAGTGTCACTTGAAACCAAAAAGTGGATTAAAAATGAATTTTGTGATCAAGGATCAGACTAGGTAATTCTTTTAAGCTGAGTGACAGTTCTTTCTCTTATTTTATCATTTTTAGCAAACAAAAGAAAAAGATGATTAAGAAGCCACTGGAAAGGGAGAGTATTAGTACAACACCAAAATATTTCTTAGAAACAGCTAAGGATAAAAAGTAAGTATATGGTGAGAAAAGCCACTGCTTGACTCTGTCATATTGTTATAGTAGGCATTGTTTTTCCTTAATAGAAAATTTTCTAAGTAGAATTGATAGGTCTATAGTCCAATATAGAATATAATAAAAGTAATACATCTTACGTTGCCTATGAATTGGGAACTTGATGATTTGATCATGGAATTTTTCTGTATCTATATATTAATGATCTGGTTTTCCCATCTGTGAAAATCAAGTCCATTTCACCATGAATTAGAATTGCACTACCCCTTCGCAATGCATGACAACGTAGACTGCAAACATCTCAATGTTTAATGTTTTTCCTTTCCCTATATTAACATTTAGTTGAATGCATTCATCATTTATTTACCAGACTCTCAAGAGTTCATGTCTAACTTCTGTTACTAATACATAGTGAAGTCATAACCACTCTGCCTCATTTTCCTCATCTGTAAAATGAGGATAATAGAATATGCTTTATAAATTAGGAATATCCAAGTTGACCCTTTATATAAAGCACTTATGACAGTATCTAGCACTTAATCAACATGAAGTTATTATTATATCTAGATCAGAAACTGTCCTTTATATCATGTTATGTTGTTTGTTGTGATGTTTTTCATTACTTAGGTGATAATAGTTTTCTAAAGGACAGTGGCCATGTCTAATGCAAGTTTGTTTCTAGTGGTACATGTATGTGATTATATAGTAAGTCAAGTAATGTTTACTAAACCGGTAGTTTTGGAAAGTATGTATATGTATTTATTTTTATTGATGCATAGAAGAACTAGAGTGTATGCCAGAGGTACAGGGGGCTGAGAGGACTCACCAGAGACATAGTGGGGAGCAGAAATCTACTGAAATACACTGCTGAGGAGAGTAGTGAACAAGACGAGAGGTCTGCTGCACCATGTGGGTCAGCTCCCTAGTTGGGGATCAAACTCGGGCTGCAGCAGTGATAGTGTGATAGCACTGAGACTTAATCCCTATGCCATCAGGGAGGCCCAGTATGTAGAATTTCTGTTCAACTTCCCTTATTTTCCTTGTTACAGAAAAAATGTCACTAATCAGAACAGCAAGAAGAAAGTAACTCCTGAAGACAAAATTAAAACATTTAAAAAGGCTGTTTAAGAAATACAATTTTATGATTCTTTTATGAATATTATTTTCATGGAAAACTTCAAGTATTATAATCACCTATACCAAGAATTGGAAGTCAACTACACTGGACTATTGAGAAGTGATCCTAAGCCATCAATGCATCATTTCAGATATTAAATTGTAGGTGATTTTTACATGTAGATACCATGGAAATAACACTCATTGACATTTCTGTTGTTTGAACCCAGAGAGGTACTTCTTACAGAAGATAAAACTTATGCTAAAAATAATACTCAGAAGTGGTTAACTCTTAAGGATATTCCTTTAAGTGTGAAGGAAGATGTGATGCAGCTATGCATCAACCAAATTCAAAATAAAGACTTGAAATTAAATTTCCCTTCCTGCCCCCAATTTTTTGGAGGAAAGATGGACAAGGAGCAACTGCATAGGTTCTCTGTCAAGAAAAGACCTACTGTTCTTTTATTCTAATGGTTCTTAGTTTGTTCATAGCCTTTTGTGGAATAAGCGACGACAAAGAGATTAGTCTTGTGTGACTGGTTTAAGTCTCTTAAGATTTTTTTTTCAAAGATTTATTTATTATTTATGCATGCAGAACTGGGGTACTGGCCAGAGGTGTGGTGGGTGAGAGGATTCACCAGAGACACAGTGGGAGGCAAAACAGGCAGATCAAAGTACACTGCTCAGGTCAGGAGATGTCTGCTGCGCCATGTGGGTCAGCTCCCAGGCAGGGGATTGAACTTGTGCTGCAGAAGCTTCTGAGAGCATAATGCAGTGCTTTAACCCTTACGCCATCAGGGAGAGCCCAGTTTCTTAAGATTTTTAATTCTTTAGACTATTAAATATCCATCATTGGTAAGCTCATACCTTAAGTATTATATTGTGTCTTACAAGATTACGGTCAGTCTTTCCCTTTCTTTTTCCATCATTTAGTCATGCTCTTCCCTGTCTTTTTTCCATTGAAGAAGACTACTTGACAAATAATACACATTTTATCATGATAAGGAAGACTGCTCCTGTTTCTTGATACACCTCTGGTTTCACTCTTTTACAGCTTATCTTTCCTGAGGCTATAAAGGCCCTTCATCCATTTAGTTAGAAGGTCACAGTCAAGGGTAAAGGACTATACACTGATCGAAACAATTTGTTGTTAAATTTTTCTCACTTGTTAAAATTGGCTTCATACATGTAAAGTGCTTAGAATGGCACTGACGTGAATTGGAGTTTTCAGTAGCAATACAATACTATAGTAGTGTATTCTCAGCAGCATTTCAATTAAACGTATTTATTTCCTTTAATTTCAGCCTTTTACAGGACACGTAGTCTTCAACTTAAGTATTTTAGATGGGACAAACTTCAGAATTTATGTAAATGCAACAGGGTACAAAAAGTACTTAACACATGACATTTTTGCTTTTGTAGTCAAGGTAAGGATTGCAAACTGCGTTGCTGTAAAAGCCCTGAGGCAGGAATGAGAAAATCCACTACTAGCTAATGAGCAAAGTTGAGGGCTTGAAAAAGTTTACGTTCTACTTGCGTATTTCACTGACAGTAACTGAATTAGGGAACAAAGCACAGTAAGATACGGCCACTATAGATGCAGAGCCGTGAACTGCTTTCCAGACACCCGTGTTTTGCCGCTGCTGGCAGGTGTATTACGGATAACTGGGGTGGCCACGACTGAACCAAACGGGAGTAGTGACTTAGGGTTTTTATAAATGGATTGGGTTTACGTGCGTGGGTTGGCAGACTAAATGAAAATGTAAATATCGTCACCTTCCGGGGTGGGTACCAAAAGGAAGCGGCGGAGTAATGGGTGTGAGGGGGAGTGGTAAGGAGTGGAGACGTGATCAGTAATCGGTGCCGTGAAGTTAACGAAGCTTCCGGGGTCCACCCTAGCCTTTGTGTTGAAAAGTAACAAAAGCAGCCGTCTCCCCTCCAGTTTTACCATCAATCGTTTTTCAAACGAAGGCGAGACAGTGTCTCGCCACTCACCACCAGCTGGGTGTTCCACCCGGCCTGGCCACGATCTGAATCAGTTTCCCTGGATGCCGGCCCAGGCCGCAGAACAATTGCACCTGGAGGACTCCCGGGCGGCGGCCGGGTCACGTGACCGGGCCGCTCCGCCCCCGCCCCCGAGCGCGGGAGTCACGTGAGAGAACCCGGGCGCTCCGTCTGGGTCCGCGGCGAGGTGGGGCCTGGCGTTTGCCCCGGAAGTGGCTGTCTTCAACTGACAGCTGCTGGTAAAGGGGCGGCTGCAGGCTGGGAGCAAGATGGCGCTGCGACCGGGAGCGGGAGCCACCGGCGGCGGGGCCGCGGGAGCAGGCACGGGGGCCGCCGGGGGGAGCAGGTGGGTGTGCGGAGCGGGGACCGGGCCTGGTGGGTCCGACGGTCCCGCCGACGCTCGACTGGCTTCGGCAGCGGCTGGGGGCTTGGCGGTTATGGCGGTTTTCTCCCGCTGCAACTCCTTTCTCTTTAGAACTGGGTTATGGATGATGGGTCATCCCCGGGGACTGAGCCGGAGGGGGCGGGTGGAGCCGGGGCGCCAGAGTCCTGCGGTCCCGGCGGCTGGAGCCAAGTGGGTAGCGACCGCGCACCTCTGAGCTCGGAGAAGGTGAGGGTCAGCTCGGCGGGTGGGAGGAACCCCCGACGCCTCGTTTCTAGTCTTGGGCGGGCTCTGAAGCGACCAGAGACTTCCCCTTCCCAAGGCTTTTCGGGCTTGACCAAGAATGTTATATGGAAAGAAAGCTCTGAAAGAGCCGGTCGCAGAACTAGACAAATGATCCAGGAGAGATGTACCTGTGTGTATTGTCTGCCTTTTCCTCTTTTGGAGTCCCCAGACTTTTATTTCTTAAATACTTGAGAAACCGCAAGAAAATCTGAAGCCTTTTGAATTGGTAAATAGGAACTCTTGTAACTCTGAAGACTTGCCTCTTTATTGAAAATCGAAAATTCGTAGTTACGCAGTTATTACAACCACGCTTCCAGACTCGGTAACTTAGCCCTCTGACAAATTTCAGCTAACAGTTGCCTGTGGTTCTCCTGTCTGAAACGGTAGGGGAGATACATATTTGCAGCTTGTCAAGCTCATTATTTAAGGAACTGTTTTGTTCCATTACGACTTCTACCCACTTCTGTGATGACCTAGTGTGATTTTTGTGGTCAACACGTACTGCGTACACATTTGAAGATAAAATTAGCTTTTTATAAAAACTTAAGCACCCTAAATTATTTTTAGAAAGCCAGGTGTTAGGTTTTTTTATATGCAATGTTTTAATCTTGCAGTTATGACCACTACAGAAATATAAAGCCTTTAAAGTTATCACCTGCAGCTGCCTTATATACTGGGCAAAAAGCATCGGCTGTTAATAACCACCTGTGTGCAGCCCCACTTTTCATTTCCTCTACGAATCTTTGCCTTTAGATATAAAACTTTCCGTATTTGTGTTCTAATTACTGCTATTTTATACTTTTCCATGAACATTTGTAAGACAATTTCTGGCTGAAGAAGAAAATATATATGATCTCACCTATTTTCTGTGTGTGATGATGGTTTCAAAAATGTTCTTGAATGATATTAATTTGACCAGCATATGATTACTCAAGGTACTAAGTCCTGAGAAAATAAAATCTTAAAAAGAATTTGGTATTCTAGGCTCAGTTTGGCTTTTTTTTTTCTTTTATGAAGGAGAGCGTCAAGGGAGGACCACAGCTGCAGAAAATTTTCCTTAGTGTATTTTAATATCATTGCACCATTACTTATTTTTTATAAGTATGGCCTGAATTGTGAAACTTATTTTTTATAAGTATGGCCTGAATTGTGATTGATTTTGAAATTTATTTCATCTGTAAATATAGTAAACTCCACATTACAATTTTTAGAGGGTAGATGGGAAGAAAATGGTTAAAGTGACTCTTACCTGGAAAATTTATGGTAAATATGTTACATATATTGGGAACTTTCTGAAGCTGAGAAACTATGCTCAGTAAAGAACATTACGGTTTTTAGAAAACTATGATGAATGAGGGCTGAGGTTATTTTATAAGGAAACAAACATGGTAGGCTAAGTAAGTATATTTTAAGGAAAAAGAACCAGGCATCCGCACACAGCTTTTAATGGAGAACATCCTTGGAACTATTAACTTACCATGTGTCTTAGATACTTGTTTCTTTTGTAAGGGACTAAGCAAAAGACTGGGATTTTCTGGCTTCATTAATATGTTAGCCTACTTTGATGGGTGTCTTGAGTGGGCTATTTTTGAATCAGTGGTAGGGTTGTATATAGGGTAAAATTTACTCAAGAGATGCGAAGTATAACTTTATTCTTAAGATCAAGTATAGCAGAAAAAAATATGAAAGATTTTGATCAGTCTGTATTCTGGGATATTATTTGTGTGCTTTTTTATAAATTTCTAAGGGTTTTTCATCAACTCTGCTTCTAACACATAGTAACAGAAAACATTATGCAAATATTTGTGGTTTCAGATACATTGAAGGCAAAGAGGTATTTCAGCTGGGTCTCATTTTAAAAAGAGAAAGGGGTCAAGAGATTGTCTTAGAGTTTGGAATGCTTAGTGAACACTAGGGAATAGCAGGAAGTCTGGGAAGACTGTGGCCCTAAGTGAGGGAGAAGAATTTTGTGGCCCTAAGTGAGGGAGAAGAATTTTGTGAGAAAAAGGAATGTGTGCTAAACCTGGACAAATCCTTGAGTTTAATGGAGGGAAATTCAGCTTTAGAAATTAGTGCAGTTTTCACCCCAGGAGTGGACTCAGCAAATCGTCCCTTAGGCAGATGCACCTCACCTGTGTACACAACAGGCTTTAATAGTCATGGAGTCTGCAGGTGGAGAGGTCCATTAAGTCTTGTAGGCTTCCAGGCCTGAGAAATGAAAACTAATCTAGGTTAGTAGCAAAGGTAAACTGAAAGGGAAGGATGAACTAAACCTGTGATAAGCAGAGCTCACAGTTCTGCATGCTTTCTGCTTTCATACTCGCGCACCTGTGATAAATACTGGTTTTACCTTTGAAATTAAATTGTCGATCACCTTTGCTGCTGCAGTTTTTTTTGTGTTTTTTTTTTTTTTTTGCTAAAATGTTGCTGCCTTCAACATAGCTTGAATTCACAAATATTTGCAGACTTTTTGTGTGTGTGCTACTGTGTGTAAAAAGCAGAGGAAGATAAAAGCCTTAAAGGAATTTATAAAAGCAGAGAAAAAAAACACAGTACACAAATGATATCTCAGTAGGATATAGACTGAGCAAAATCATCATCTTTTTGTTGTTGGGACTTTTAGCTGCTTGTCTAGCCAGTCTTTAAGTGTGTTGTTAGTTACCTAGACACTGCAAAGAATCTGATGAATGGTATACATAGGTCACTCAGTATTTGCTAAATTTTAGTGGAGTAAGTCATGTTTGTCACTTTAGTTTTTGATAACCTTTATACATCTGCCCTTGTCTGTTTTGTTGTCTAAAATGGGGCCTCAGTTTGGTTCTATGTTGTCATTTGAAATAGGAAAAACTACACAGGTTGGTGAGTGACATAGAACTTTACAGTAATGTTGCAATAACTGGGCTGCAAAAAGAATGTAACTCAGATTTCCAGGTTTTACTTAGCCACTATGTCATATAGTAAGTAATTGTAATCTTTAAGACTGAACCGTCTCTACAGGTTGATTACTTAAAGGCCTTGTCCGGAGTTTATAGATCTTAGCATGTGAGCAACCTTTTAACGAAAGGAATACTACAGAATTTCAGTTTACAATTTAAGTATTTTTTTGCAACTCACATATGACTTAGCTAGTACATTTAGTTTCCATTTCACAGAAGCTGGTTAGCCCTCTCTGGATTCAGGCCTGTTTGTCAGCGTAGCATTTGCTGGTGGTTCTGATCCTCTACAAGGCTATAAATAACATAACCAGGGAGATGTCCAACTAGAACTTCATAAATCACCGGACAAAACTTGGAAAAATGAAAATATGCTAGCGCTAAAAGACTATAATAAAGTTTAACCCCCTTGAAATACTGACTCACAGACTAAGACTTTCCCACTCTTTTTCTTCCTTGTTTTGACCTTTTTCTTTCTTTCCAGTCTCAGAGGAAGAAGACCTTCCTTTTCTTTTTTTCTAACGCCTTTTTAAAAAAGATTTATTTATGTATACAGAACTGGGGTTCAGGCCAGAGGTACAGGGGTGGTGAGAGACAGAGTAGAACAGGCTGATTGATGGCGGGCGGGTCAGGAGAGGTCTGCTGTACGATGTGGGTCAGCTCCGGGGCTGGGTATGGAACTCACACTGAAGCTGTTGCAGCCAGCTTGCAGTGCTGCATCCTAACCCACAGCGCCACCAGGGAGGGCCCAAATCCTCTTCCTTTTCAAACCTTTTGCTACTTGGCTTTGTTAAATCAATTCTTCAAAAATCATGTTTTATCAATCACTGAATATATCCTTTACATCTTAAATACCTCTCTATAGGCCCTTTACTCTTTCTCTCTTGAAACTGTTCAAAGATCACCATTTTAAAAAACAATGATCCCAATTAATCCTCATTTGTGATCAGTTTTTCTATAGCATTAGATACTGGTAACTGCTTTCTTCCTGAAATGTGGTCGCAGTCAGTTATACCCAACTCTTGGTTATGTGATCATTCCCTACTTGGTTTTTACTGTAAGACTTCTTCAAGGCTGTCCTCTGTTGTCTTCTCACTATGCACCTTAACAGAATTACCTACTTAGTTTTTTTAACCTTTATTTAGAACAACCTTGCTAGGTAAATCTGTGTTGTTCACCTGAGCCTAAGTTATCTGGTTGCCTGCTAGTTTGCTTCTCCTGGACACACTCCTACAACCTACCCCACACCTACTCATACTGGCTTCCTTTCCAATAAACAACATCTCCATTCTCGCAGTCAAACATGCTTTTTTAGGGCTAGTCCTCCCACCTAGCAGTTGCAGGGCCCTGTTGGAGTATCCTTTTCAGTATATTTCATTTATTAACCCCTTCTTTTCCAGTCCCGTTACTCTGCTTATGGCCCTTTTCATCTCAAGATTATTGTGAGTTGCTTCGTTCTTTTTGTTTCACATTTTCTCTACCATCTCTATAACCATAGAAACCAAAAGCCCATTTCTGATCATTCCACTTTTCTCTACCTTAGGGAAAAGCAAATGCAAATTACAATAAGATACCACTTCATATCCATTGGGATAATTATCATTAAAAAATAATAATAATAAAAAGTGTTGGGAAGGATATGGAAAATTGGAACTCTTGTGTGTTGCTGGTGGGGTGGGAATGTAAAATGGTATAATGGCTGTGAAAAACAGTTGGTGTAAGTGTAGGATTACCAAAAAGTAAGTGTAGGATTACTATATGACCCAGCAATTCCACTCAGATACTTTTCTACCTGTGTTAATAGCAGCATTGGTTATAATAGCCAAGCATTAGAAGTAAGCTAGATCCATCAGTTGGATGAATAGATAAACAGAAGGTAGTATGTAAATATAGTAGCGTGTTATTCAGCCATAAAGTTATAAAATTCTGATTCATGTTACATGTGAACTTTGAAAACATGCTGAGAGAAATAAATCAGATACAAAAGGTTAAGTATTATGATTTCACTTAATATGAATCGAGAGATTCATAGAGATAAAAAGTAGAATAGCGGTTATTAGGGATTTTTGGAGGTTGGGGAGAGGTAAATGGCTAGTTACTGTTAAATGAATAGAGTTTCTATTGGGGATGATGGGAAAAGTTCTGGAAATGGGTAATTGCGATGGTTGAACAGCATTGTGAATATACTTAATGCCACTGACCTTTATACTTTAAAATGGTAAAACTTTGTTACTACCATTAATAAAAACCCTCTCACAACTTCATGTAATATTCTAAATAAAATTAGCCATTTTAAAGGCCCTCTATGATCTCCTTACTTTTCTAATCATACATCTTACATTAAAACTTAAGCCCCCGCAGGGATTACAATTGAGATGAAAAAAAAAAAAACCTACAAAATGATGTAAAAATAAACTGTTATGGGCCCTCCCTGGTGGCGCAGCAGGTTAAAGCACAGCACTAAGAAGCTTAAGTCACCTCAGCATGATTTCGATCCCCGCCTGCCCTGGAGGAGATCCACATGGCGTGGCAGACCTCTCCTGACCCGCCCGCTGCTCCCTTCAGCAGTGTACTTCCTCGATCTGCCTGTTCTGCTCCCCACTCTGTCTCTGGTGAATCCTCTCACCCTCCACATCTCTGGCCTGTACCCCAGTTCTATAAATAGATCTTAAAAAAATAAATAAACTTATTAAAATATAAAAAAGTAAATAATAAATAAATCTCAAAAAAAAAAAACTTAAGCCATTTCTCCAAAAACACATCTCTGCCCTCAGAGCGTTAGCTCTAGCTAGAGTCTGTGTGCCTATCTCAAAGATTCAATTCAAAAGACAAATTCAGTGAAGCTTACTGAAATAAAACCCAGCAAGTTAATGTTTCTCTTCTCCTCTCTGCTAGTGTTTTGGATTCTCATAGCACACCGTATCCTGGGTTAAGGTTATTACATCAGTGTCTTCAAAAAGATTATAAACTAATTCAGACCTTTCATGTAGTAGGCATTTAATGAATGTTCATGGAATTGCATCTACTCTCACCTTCATTTGTGGATGAGAAAACTGGAATCCAAAGAAGCCATTCCAGGACCAGTTTCAAGGTCTTCTGTCTAGTTCAGAACTCCCGACACTGTATGTTGACTGTCATGCCATCTGCAGACTTTCAGTCTACGCTGGTGTTGGATAATTCAGGGCCACACTGCAAAACCAGCTGTACTTATTTATTCACCAGAAATGTGCATCTTTTATTTGAAATCTTTGTACCTAAGAAGATGCTAATACATATTTTTGTTTTCAGCTTCATGTTTCCTGTTGCAGGTGGAATCAGACCCCCTCAAGGTATGTGAAAGCTTAAGTTTTGCACTCTTATTTTTCATTGTTATGTGTCTGAACTTAGAGATTAAGTGGATAAATTAGAACTTCTGTGACTGCCAAATAGAGTAAAATTTTCCTCTAGTCTTGAGCCAATATGAGTTATTCTCAAACTTTCTCAGAAATCGTATAATTTGGGGAACAATGGGATCACTGTTCAGTTCTCCCATACATATTTACACATCTTGTTTAAATATCTGTAGATTACTTAACCTCAGCCATAAAGAAGGCTTTCAGGAGTATTAAAGAACAAGTGACAAAAATGAAATGAACTGTAGTTCTCTGAATGACATCTTTCTCCTATATAGACTCTTTCTCCTCTTGCTAGATTGGTAACTATGTAAGTCAGGGACCATGTCTTTCTGCCTTCCATTCCAGTACTCCCAGCACTGGGCACGCTGCTAGGACATACTAGGTTCTCTGTCGATGTTTGCTGAGCTAGTAACTCGGTCTCTTCAGGTATTTTGTGCTTCTGTTTTCTCTCTATGAATTTGGCCTTACTCTAATCATGGACACAATACAGATCACATAGTTCTGTTTCAGTTTAAAATTTTTAAGTTTCAGTTTGATTCCTGCAAATTCCTCCACTAGGTATACCCCTCCTCTCTTGGTTTCACATAAGAGCCCACCACTATCACTTCTAACTGTGTCTTCAAGGAAATAGTAATGAAGGGAAATAATCTGGGCCCTGTGCCACTGGCCACAACACGTTGCGGCAGGCTGTGTCCACCCTTCTCCTGGTTGGCGGTGCTCACTTTTCCTACTCTGGCAGGCCTCTTCCCTCCATGCGCCAAGCTGCTTCTGAAAACCTGCCCTTCTCACAGCCAGTGTTGATGGTTATGCAGATGAACTAGAGAAGCAGCTGCTCCCAAGTCATCAGTAGGGATGGAAGATAAGAGCCGCTTGGGCCCAGGTGGTCAGGGGCTCACAGCAACCTGTCTCCTTGTAATCGGTGATGGTGGTCAGGTTTCAGTTAAAATTTTCCAACGGTCAGTTGTATTCTTTTCATTGTGCTCATGTTTATACATTATTTAGACTGTCCTTAATTAGATGTGTCCAAGATTTAGACCAGATGGTTTGAGGTCTTTTGTTCTTTAGGAAGGCATTACCAAGTTATGTGATCATTATCATGGCTCTTTTTACATTTTCATAAACTTTTCACAGAAAAATCTACATGTGGAGTGAAGGAACAGGACAAAAAGAGAGCCAAAAAGGTTGTCTGATATTTTTTTCTTCTGGAATTTGAGTAATCCAAAGTATGTTAGAATGGACTTTTTTTTTTTTTAATCATTTTAAGACTTTAGATGATGAATGAATGATTGCTAGAAGCATATTTAAGAAACTGATAGCAGCAGTGCCAGATACCTGAGTTACTCATTCAATACCTAAATAAAATTAGTTAAAATAAACTTTAGGTATAAAGGGGTAAGGAGGAAAATATTTTATGATGGTTGTGTCTCCTAATGCTCTGTGACACCTCGTACCTTTGTATTGTGTTCTGTCTGGAATAAACCTCCCAAATTGCTCCCTCACTTCGAGTCCTTGTTGAGATGCCATCCAAGCGAGGCAGCCTTTTCTGACTATGAAATAATGTCGCCTTTCACTGGCTCTCCCCTTCCCACTTTTTTCTTTTACTTTTATCACTACCAGATATGTGCTTAATTTTACTTACTTCCTCTAGTTACAGTGTAAGCTCCATAAGAACACAGGCCTGGTTTTGTTCACTGCTGTGGCCCTGACATGGAGTAAGCCCTCAAATCCTTGAATAAGTATTGAATGAACAAATGAATAGCTTGCTTCTGATAAATGTTAGCTACAGATGTGGATGTCCCCATTTCTGAAATTAAGCTATGTATAAGTAACCTTGAAGGTTCACAAAAACCAGAAGATAGACATGGTAATTTTTACCAGACCTTTGATTTTTTTTTTTAAATTGGCAAAAAACTCCTTATAGTGAAACCAATACAGATGTAAAGTGTTAAAATGCAAAAAGAATGAAATTTTTGTTCAGCCTATGTAGGTATTTTGTTTTAGTCATTTATAAAGAACCTTGTACTATGCCTAACTAGAGTAGAGTAGTTTTTTATTAAGTCCCCAAAGAGGTATATCTTCATTCGTCTTTGCTTTTGGAAAACTTCATTGGACAAGTTTGGGAGCTGCTAGTCTGAATGATACTTTCACGATAGTTTCTGTGCCGTTCATTGTTTTACGTACTTTGCATGTTGGTGACTATTTTGTGACAAATGTTTTTACTGTTCTCATAGAAAAGAGGAATATACTGTAGTTGCATATATTAAATATATGCAAAGTATACTATAAGTATACTTTGTATACCCAAGTAACTCAGGTATCTGGCCACTGCTGCTTTCAGTTTCTTAAATATGCTTCCAGCAATCATTCATTCCTCATTTAAAGTCTTAAAATGATAAATTAAAAAAAAAGTCTACTCTAACATACTTTGGATTATTCAAATTCCAGAAGAAAAATATATCAGACAATATAGTATACTATAAGTATATTATAGTTTTACTTAAACTGAGGCACAAGTTGCTTAAAGCCCCAAAGCTAGTAAGTGGCATTTATATTTATTACCCAGAATGCGCATTCTTAACAGCTGCTGTATTAGTTATATGCTGATGCATAAATAATACTCCAAAACATTTTAGTATTTCACACTGTGTGTGTCCATGTGCACGCATGCTCACATGCATGTGTGTGTACAGGGGAGGGGGACCCAGAAACTGAGGTTGATTTCACTGGGTGATTTTGGCACAGAGCCAAAGAGATGCAGTGAAAATGTCAGCCAGGCTGCAGTCATCTGGAGTTTGATGGGACTGAAAGATCTGTTTCCAAATGTCTTGCTGGCATAGATGGCAGTTTTGTGCTGTCATTTGGCAAGAGCCCTCTGTTCCTTGCCACATGAGTTCTCCACTGGACTGCTCAAGCACTCTCATACAGCAGGGGCTTTTCCCAGAGACCTGAGAGAAAAGGGAAGAAGAGACACTTGTTTCTCAGTACCTTTGGAAGATAAACACTGTCCTTTCCACCATATCCCATTGGTCATGCCAGTCAGTCCTGTTTGGTAGTAGAGGCAAAGGTTGCTGGGACCAAACAGCATAATTCAACCCTGTTGTTAATATTTTAAAGTGTGAACAAAAATTCTGTAGGACAGGTACTATTATCTTCACTTTACAAGTGAAACTTACATCATTCTGTCTCTCAAATGTGTTATATTATGCTACTCAGAATACAAGTTACTTAGGTACAAGTGATTTTCAAGAAAATAAACATTAAATCATGTTGACTTTAATGACATCTTTCTTTTCTAGCAGGCCTGCTGCCAATGCAGCAACAAGGATTTCCTATGGTCTCTGTCATGCAGCCTAATATGCAAGGCATGATGGGAATGAATTACAGCTCTCAAATGTCCCAAGGACCTATTGCTATGCAGGTACTTACCTCTTTTGCCGATAATTTACAAAGATGTAATGTTTGTTAATTGTCTACATTTTAAGAACACACATTAGGAGCTTCATGTTATTTTTAAGATTTTTTAGTTATGCAGGCAAGAATTGGGGTGTAGCCAGAGGTACAGGGAGTAAGGGGATTCACCAGAGACAGAGTGGGGAGCACAACAAGTGGATCTACTAATATACACTGCTGAGGGGAGCAGTAGGTGAAGCAGGAGAAGTGTGCTGTATGTATCATGTGGGTCAGCTGCATGGCTGGGGATCAAACTCATGCTGCAGTGGCTGCAAACATCTTCATAGTGCTGCTCTTTAACCCCTTGCACCAACAGGGAGAGCCTATGATTTCAACTTTTAAACCAAGAAAATTTTCAGAGGAGACTGAAGAAGAGTAGCCACAGAAGAAAGAGAGAAAATTAAAGAACAGAGAAAGGATTTTGGTTTCACGCAAATCTGAGTTCAGTCCCAGCTTTGTCACTTACCTGTAGAATAGGATGGGATAATGTCTTGCCAGTGTGTTTGTAGAAATGGTTGAATGAAAAATTTAAACCATTTGGTATTGTATCTAGCACTAGGTGAGCAGGGAGAGACAAATGCTCACTTTTTATATTAAAGTTAAAATCAGGAATGATCTTTAAAGAGGCATGACATTATTTTGTGTTCTGTCTTTAATATTCATCTGACTCTTAGTGTTTCCTTACTCACAGCTCCCATTCTAGCTACAAAACACTTTCCTGAATAATAATAATAACCATAGTAATAATAACCACCAGTAGTTCTTTACATGCGCTATATTCATTGTACACATTGTGTCATTAATGACTATATAGAAATTCTGCAAGACAGGTAATATTTGGGAATCTGTGGTCTATTCAAGGTTATCAATTTATTTCAGAGTAGAGGCTTACGCCAAAACGATCTTATATTCAGAGCTTGAATTGCTTCCCAAATAGCAGTTATTTGAGTGTAACCTTCTTGATTTTTGCTGTGTGTTAACATTTTTGTTTTTAACCAGTTCTAAAGAGAATCATTATATTTTAAAGTAAATAGAAAATCTTATTTTGTTATAAATGCAGGGTAACCAAAAAAATAAGATGAATCAAAATTACATATTGAAGTTTATAAACCTTCTCTTTATTGAAAAAAGAAGAAATGTATACAATTTACCTGCAAATGATTCAGCAAAAAAAAAAAAAAAGTGGGGCCTCCCAGGTGGTGCAGGGGCTATTGTCTCAGCACTATCAATCTATTGCCAGCCTCTGCTGCACAAATTTAGTCCTGAGCCGGGGAGCTACCCACATGGCACAGCAGACCTTTCCTGTCCAGCTCACTGCTCCCCTCAGCAGTGTATTTCAACCCACCTGTTCTGCACCCCGCTCTGTCTTTGGTGAATACTCTTGCCCCTGATACCTCTGGCCTGTACCCGAGTTCGTGCATGCATAATAAATAAATCTTGGGATGCATAAATAACATTGTATTAGTATTCTCATATTCTTTGGGTATATACCTACAGGTAGTATTGTTGGATCAAATGGTTACTTGCATTTTTAGTTTTTTTTGAGACCTCTCCATACCATTTTCTGTAGAATTTAGGTTTGACACAATATTTACAGCATTCGAATGACTTTTTTAGAAAATAAAGTAGTTATAAAATCTTATGGAACCACAAGACTCCAAAGCAGCAAAAATAGCTCTCCAAAAAGAAAGGAGAAAAACTGAGTTATCACACTCCCTGACTTCAAACTATATAGCAAAGTGATGGTATCAGAACAGTAAGATAGGGCATTATGCTGTAACTCAGGCAAAACTAACTCAAGGGGTAATTCCTGATGTAAGGTCAGATGCAGGAGAAAACAAAGAACAAAAAGAGTTACATGTGTGGACAAATCTAAATGAATACTGTATAAAATAACAGTGTCTTTATATTGTTTTTTAATATTCAAAAAGTTAAAATACATATAATAGTAATGTAGAACTTGGAGGAATCTGCATTCTGTGAAAAATAAAGATTTTGTTAACATTAGCTTTTGATGAGTTAATACATTTTGTAATTTCAGGGACAATCTTAGTAGGACATATATATCCTTTGTAACAGATAGAGGTGAAAAAATAAGATGGGAGGGAGAAAAAGAGGGGGCCAAGAAGGAAAGAAAATGAAATGTAGAGAAGATGGACCAAGTCATAAATATAAGGTAGTTTTAAATACAAATATATTAATAATTAAATGTTAATGGCTTAAGAATCCTTTTAAGAATTTTAGGTACTTGATGCTTATAAGAAGCACTTTTAAAACATAAGGATACAGAACATTTTAAAGTAAAGGAATAAAAAGAAATACTAAACAACCAAATGAAAAATATTATGTAGCTAAAGGAAAATTAGACAAAATATTCTTTTTTTTTATTTTT
>NW_004567118.1:16249891-16294773 GCF_000260355.1 Condylura cristata | reverse complement strand
CTCAAAGGAAAGGCTTTCAGTTTTTCTCCGTTGAGGATAATATTGGCTGTGGGCTTATCGTAGATGGCTTTTATCATGTTGAGGTATGTTCCTTTAGACAAAATATTCTTTAAGGTAAGAAAACTTTAAAAGCCTAATGGTAAAGTGGGTCTTCCATTAATAAACTATATAAAAGAGAAATTGACAGAAAGAACAACAAAGAGAAACAGACAAATCCACAATCAGTAAAGATACAGGTTTCAACAATCTTAACATACTTGACTAATAGATATTAAGACAGTTTCATTCATAAAAATGATTTAGAAGGGTTGTACTGAAGTTACAGTTTTCCCTGATAATAAATCAAGGAGAAATTACTTTTTAAGCTTTTGTCTATTTTACCCAGGCAGGGATACCGATGGGACCGATGCCAGCCGCAGGAATGCCTTACCTGGGACAAGCACCATTCCTTGGAATGCGCCCTGCAGGCCCACAGTACTCTCCAGATTTGCAGAAGCAGTTTGCTGAAGAGCAGCAGTAAGAGACATCCAGGATGCAAAGCTAGCAAAGACACATGACAGTAGTCATTTAAAAAGTTTTCAAATATTCTCTCACGGAGAGCTGAAGTGAAACAGTCATGTTGCCTTTAAAAATAAATTTAAGTGAAAAGCCAGAAGTGACCTTTAGTGATTCTCTAGTTCAATTCTCTTATTTTACCTGAAACATGTTTCAAATTTAAATTGTGGAAAAACAGAATTGTCATGAGAAAATGAAATAGTAGAAATTTTTAGTTCTAAAAATGCTAGATAATGTGGCTGACACTGTTAGTAGAAATATCAGTATAACACAGCTGATAATTCCTGAAACTGGTTCTTTACTAGATTGTTTTTCCTTCAGAAAACGATTTGAACAACAGCAGAAGCTCTTAGAAGAAGAAAGAAAACGGCGCCAGTTTGAAGAGCAGAAACAAAAGCTCAGGCTGTTGAGTAGTGTGAAACCCAAGGTAATGTATTCCACTACGCTCTCCACAGCACATGTGCTGCAGGGTGTTCAGTGGCTCTTCATGGGGGCACCAGCCCAGGCTGAGGCTGTGGTTGATTGCTTTCATTTTGGTAGCTGTAGGTCCTGAAATAAAGACTTTTCTTTTTCTACAGAGATGTTGTGTTTGAGGGGAAGAGGCTATTAGCCATTATCTTTTCAACCTTGTCACTACAATTATAGGGACTATAATCTTTTCTTGGGAAACATTAGTGCAGGATACTTAATGTCTACAGCTGTGTCCTAAAATATTTATAAATAGGCCTTCCACGATTTTGATCTCTGCTGTGGAATGCCATTAAACCTTTGCTTTATAACTTAAAGTTTTCTGAGTTGGAAAATTCATTGTCAGAAGTATGTGGTAGAAATCTTGGACATAGAAAAAGAGTACAGAAATATGCCTATATTTATTGTTTCTTAGACAGGAGAGAAGAGTAGAGATGATGCTTTGGAAGCCATAAAAGGAAACCTAGATGGATTTTCCAGAGATGCTAAGATGCACCCCACTCCAGCGTCACTCCCTAAGAAACCAGGTAGTTTAAGTTAAAACTTTTGTTGGAAGGTGACAAAGTCCCTCTGTGTTTAATTGACTGCTTTGTGTGTGTGAACAGTGAGTTCTTTCTTCAAGCAAAGTACTGAATTGGATATTTAAACTTTATAGCGAGTAGGAGCTTCTGGTTTGGACAACTACTTGAGACTGGGAGAGAAAACTTCTTTGTGTTCTAATGTCTGTATGACAGCTTCTCTTACAAACTTCTGTATAATCCATTTATTCAAAGAAAATGTAAGAAAGCTTAATACTTCGTTTTCCTTGTTTAAAAATAATTTTTTTTTAAAGATTTATTTATTCAGAACTGGGGTACAGGCCAGACATGCGGAGGGTGAGAGGATTCACCAGGGAAAGAGTGGGGAGCAGAACAGGCAGATCAACAAAGTACACTGCTGAGGGGAGCAGAAGGCGGGTCAGGAGAGGTCTGCCACGCCATGTGGGTAACCTCCGGGGCAGGCGGGAATCGAACTCATGTGGAAGTGGTTTAAGCTTCTTAGTGCTGTGCTTTAACCCACTGCGTCACCAGGGAGGGCCCTAAAAATAATTTTTAACTTTTTACAATCTAGTTTGCTTTTCATTCAATATGGTTAAACTTGGGAATTCTTTAATGCTTTTTTTAAGTCATGAGCTTTATAATGCTTCTTAGGAAATTTTAGTTTCTTTGAAATATTTCTCTGTAGTTTTGTTATCGATTATCTTTAAGGAAGAAAGTGTCTATTTAATGCACCATAATGGGATACTTTTGGTTTTTGAACTGGTAGCAGTTGAAATGATTCTTGTCTTAACTGTTAATATATACTTTTAAAAAATACCGATATTATATTTTCAGCTAATTCCAGGAATAACATGCCATTGCTAGGTCAACCGTTTTTAGGTATCTTTTGGCTAACCAGGAAAATTCTGTTTTGTGCTAGTACATATTAAATTGATAAATTTTATCTTAACTCTTGCATTATAGTACTTTCATAGGTAAAGTGTCAAGAGAGAGCAACCTAAGATTTGCATAGTACCCTGTTGTTGGCTTTCTGGGACAGCTTTAATGTCATCCTATTAATTTTATCATTCCAAAACTATGCCCCAAGGTAAAATACATGCCAAGCTTTAATTTCAGAAAGAAAAAACTTACCTAAAAGTGAAAATTATAAACTAAAGCAATCTAAGAATACCTTCTTTGGAAGGCTGAACCCACTATGGATCTTAGAAAAAGGAGAAGCTGGAGAGGAATAGTATTTGTCATGTTAAATATTCCTATTGCGTTAAATAGCCATTTGGAAGACCAGGTGTGATTCAGCAAGTTGAATCAAAAATTTTGATGTTCAAAGAGTTGTCTCAGCACATATGCAGTTAGTTGTTTCCAGTTAACCACTTCATGTTTATCAAGAAAATATTTTGCTGAAGTAAGCCCATGGATTTCCTAGAGCTTCTCCAGTTAGGGTCTTACGATAAAATATGTAAAAAGAATTTCCAAGGTTTTTACCACCAAAGAGCTTTTAATTTTCCTCCATATATTATGTATATTAAAATACAAAGTGTCTTTTTATATAATTTTTAGACTATTAATCATATGTAGATAGCTGCAAGGATTTATGAACCAAATTTTATACCACATAAGTCTAGTCAAATGTAAAGAAGCTGGTTTGGTCTTTGCAGTCTTGTTGCTGGTAAGTAGTTAGGGTCCATTTAAAAAGCATTTCTATAACCCTCAGTTTTCTAGTACCACTCTTTTCTGCCAGTACTGGTCTGAGAATCCAAACTTATATCAGTACTCTGAGTGACCATTATTGAGAGGGTTGGAGTCCAATATAGAAAACTTTTTTCATTTTTAAAATAAAATTAAAGCATTAATTTTGCGTATTCATTTGGTATATTTTATAGAACTTTCAATGCTTCCAGGTTGTATTTTGTGACTCCAAAAGATAAGTATGTGGTACTTATCTCATTTTTCAAATGAGTCTTTTTATTTGATTTTTATTTTTTGAAAGCCATGGACTTTGATTTAATAAACTTACAAGAACAGTGACTATTCTGCCAAAGAAGGAGCAGCATGGCATAAAACAGATCGAAGGTGAGAGTGGGGTGAGGAAAGGACCCAGCATTCCATTCTGAATAGCTCGTAGTGGTTGACTTGAAACTGGCAGGCGTAGAAGAAGGGAGAAGCAAGCAAGAGCAAGAATCAAAAAAAGCAGCGAGGGAAGAAAACTCCCAAAAGACCCTTAAGTACATCGAAGTGGGTACAACAGCAGACTTGTCCTTTGTAAAGTACAGAGGAGTCCCCACTCGGCTGCAAAATTTGCAGAGCTGGGGAATTGGGGAGCCTCAGAGGGCATCCCAAGAAGGCATCGCACCATTCTCAAAGGCACCAGAGGAAGTCCAGGGACTGCTTGGTGTTGGTATTATGAGTCCTTCAGCCATTTGCAGAAGAGGGCCTCATCTTTCTTAGCACCAGAAATTGGCCAAAGACCGGAGAGATCTTGTCAAAGCCCCTTTCCTACAGGCTCTGCCTAGGACTTCACCAGCCCCTGAAAGGCTCCCCACTGGCTTTTTCTACAAGGGCTCTGCCTTGATTTCTTGGTGCTTTAGGGTGGTGGTCATCTTGGTCAGGCTTAACCAGTAACTTTTGTTCCTGTGAGGGCTTCTCCTGTTGCCAAGTGCTCCCACCAGTGCCTGAGACTCTGTTTACAAAAAGACTGCTTCTTGTGACTTTACACTTAAGTTAAATATTAAAGTAATTCAAATAGTTAAAACTACAAAGAAGCAGCAACTATTGTATTACTAGTGAGTCTTGTATTGAATATAGCCCCTGTAGAGGTGGTGTATTGCATAAGTGATGTTTATATCCTTTAGAACCAAAGCTCTTCTAAACATAGTCCTCAGTCAGGTTTACTTTAACGTGACTACTATATGACTTAGCCCTTTTTGGTGTTTCAATTTTGATGCACTTTACAAGAAAATATCACCTTGATAATGTGTTTAATGGTCTTTTGTAATTTTCATATCTCATATGGTAACTTTACTGAAATGTGATTGATGTACAGTCAGGCATAATATGTAAAAAATTTCAAGTGTCTGTCATGTATTTTTACTTATTAACATAATGAAACTAATTTCTCTGTACAAAATTTACTCAGCAGTATATAGGTGTTTTCTTATATTTTCTATATACTAACTTGAGAAAATATTAACCAGAAAAATGGATTATTTGGGTTTCAAAAATAATCACCAGTTTGATGTGAATTATTACTGGGGTCCAAAAAAAAAAATTAGTACTGGCCTAATAAAAGAAATTGTGATTTTTCATTTTTTTTCTGCTTTTGAACCAAATATAAAAACAAACAACTTTATAAGGACAGAAAATTATGACTAGACCCCAGAGTGTTTTGCATTTTTTGTATAATTCCACTTGACTGTTGTTATTTCTTGTTCGCCTCCACTGCTCATGTTTCAGTATGTTCTTTTGAAATTGTACTACATCTTTTTCCTTGTTGACTTCCATTTCCCTGTGTTTCATTGCCATTTTCCATTTTGCAGATTATCCCACATCATCTCATTCTACTAAAACTGTCTCCCCATCACCTGCCTTTCTTGGTGAAGAAGAATTCAGTGACTTTATGCAGGGACCTGTTGAAGTTCCCTCATGTGGGCCTTCCACTTCCCAGCCTTTTCAATCTTTCCATGCCACCACCCCACTTGGCCACTTGCATGCGCAGAGGGCTGGAGCCCAGCCTCTGCCTCCAGGTCAGCTTCCAGTGCCTTTGCCTTACCTGGTTCCCTGGGTAGATTCCTTATTTTCTACTATTTTAGCTTCACTCACACTGCAGAAAGTAGATAACTCCTAGAATGTTAATGAAAGCATTCTTAAGATAATCTTGGATCTTTTACTTCTCTTAAGGAAGTAAAATAATAGGTTAGCAAAGAAAGATGTACCTTAGTAAATGTGAATATGAGTACTTTTGAAATTCACCAAAGTAAGTGAATTTTTAAATTCCAGAAGAGTGATTTGAATTTTGGCTCCAAATTTAGGAACAATATAAACCACCTTCAAACTTTAAAAGCAACTGATTCTTAATGATTTTACTCATTTGGGAAAATCACAGACATCATTTCTGTAAGGGTAATACGAGCCAGGGAAGGCAGCTTGACTCCAGCTTGTTTGCTGAGAGAGCCATGGGCTAGAAATCCAGATTCTCTGCTTAAACTGTTTATCTTTCCTCAAGTCTTCAGATATTTCTGTACTTTGATTTTACCTCCTTTGAAATACTGGGGGGGAGGAGGGGGAGGAGGCGAGAGTTGTCATACCCTGTCTGAGAAGAGTAGGCTGAGAGGGATCTTATCAGACACGTGCTTTCACCCAAACTTTTTCAAGAAAGTTGCCTGCAGAAATGGACGCAGAGATGTTCTTACTGGCCAGAGGTCTCAGACCCCCAGTAGTTGGTGGAAGTGTCCGCATCCGGAATAGCTGGCCAAATTTCTAAGGTGTACTTTTTCTACTACACCATTCTACCTACTGGCTCATAGAATTCTTGAGAATTAAAATACATAATGTTTAAATCTTGTATAAGTACTTAGTGATTGAATTACCAGAATTTATATGTGGCAGGGTCTTCCCTTTTAAAGATACTGGTGGGAATGAGTGATAAAAAACTACAAAGTTACATACAAATAACCCTTCATGCTGTTTGTTTAGGCCCTTCTTTGGAAGAGAAACTCCTAGTATCTTGTGAGATAATTACATCTGGTCAGGAACAAACTAAATTAAACACTTCTGAAGTTGGGCACAAAGGCCTATATGCAGGTTCCAGTAAGAACCATCCCAGTTTAACAGCCAATAACGGGGGTGCCGTAGATGGATGTGTAAATGGTACCTCTACAGCAGGAAAGACTTCAGATCAAAACCTGTCCACTGAAGAGAGTGGTGAGCTCATGAAATATTAAGCAAAAAGTTCACTTAACCAGTTGTTGCTCCGTTGCTAACACCTTAAGTATTAATCTTAAAATGAATGCTGCTTGATTTTGCTAATTGAATTTTTTCTGAAAATATTTTAATACATTCTTTTCCTCCAATTAACCCTTAAGATTTTGCTCTGAATTCTTTCAATACACTTACTCCCTTTAAAACAATTGTTTTGATAACCAGCTTTTTAATCAGAATCATTCCTGATTTAAAAATTCTTTTCCTCATATTTTTTAAAACTATTTTCCCTTCTTATACTTTCTGTTCTTCTATAAAGATTGAAAAGTTAAGATTTAACTCGAAAAGTCACCAATGAGAATGTAGTTTCGTTTCTATAAAGAAAATCATAACATCATTGCCTAAAAGATCCAAATTTTTATAAACTCAGCTTGCAGAGATGAATTAGAATGTGGGTACCTAAAGAGGCAAATTTGCAGAGTATATTTAACTCTGCAAAATAAAAGCCAGAAGTTCTGTATATCTAAGGCAGCACTGTCATGCTGAGTGAAAAAAGAAAATCAGGTGTTGCCAAAAAAAAAGTGTAAATAAAGTTTGAGTAAGGTTTTTTAAATATATAATTTTTAAACTGCCATCTGACCTCTAGCCTGTTTTTTCCTTTAATTTGTAGTACATGTGAAATGGTGCAAGCCACATACAATTCAAAATGTTGACTTGCTAAATTTTTTCTTTAATCTGCTCTTGAGTACATAGTTGTGAAATAGTTATTTAGAAACCAAGTATCTTAGAGGTATTGGTGACTTTTTTTATCGTCTTCTGCCAATGCTCTTACTTTATAGTGATTTGACTATGATGTCTGCATGGACCCTTGTATACATCAGGCAATGTGCTTGTCTTCCAGGTGTGGGAGTATTTCCCCCACAGGATCCTGTTCAACCCAGAATGCCACCTTGGATTTACAATGAGAGTTTGGTTCCAGGTAAAAAAACCTCATTGGATATTTTGCTTTAAATACTCTAAATATAACTAAATATTTACTGTTATGGTTTCAAAATATGTAGAAGGCTGATTTTTTTTTTTTTTTTTTGAAAGGGTACAGAAAAATTTAGCACATGTTTCTTAGGGTTGCTTCATATATAAATAAAATAAATGCAGGAAAAATATTTTTAAAAAATAGAATTCCTTTATTGTAAGATTTGTATTTTTTTTTTATGTAGTAGAACTATGGTGTAGACCACTGGTTCAGGGTGGTGAGAGGATTCAGAGAGAGTGAGGGGCAGAACAGGCAGATTGACTGAAATCCACTGCTGAGGGCAGGACAGGAGAGCTCTATGGTAGCATGTGGATTAGCACCTGGCTAAGTGCTAATCAAACTCAGGCCCTTTGTGGTGGGAGGGCCTTCCTAGTGGTAGTACTGAAATTTAATCCCTATGTCACCAGGGAGGCCAGGAGAAATGGTTTGCTTTGTTTTATTGACTTCATGTACTTCTAAAAATTTATATTTATCATGCTTTAAAAGGCATTATGGATATTTCACAGATTATTAATAGCTTATCAAAAATAGTACTAATACATTTAATATAATTTTTTGCACTCATTTTTAAAAATATTTTTAATTTATAAAAACGATTTTTATAAATACTTTAACTTTGTCATGTGGTTAACTATATGACATAAACGTCTAAATGATGCCTTTACTTTGGAAAATGATGTTTACTTTTTTTATGCATATTATCACAAAGATGCATATTTTGTGGCAGTATTCAGTTGACTTGAGGAAATGAATTGTTTAAGCCACAGTTGATATGCATGATTACAGTAGCATGTGCTAATCAATCTTAATAAAATGTAATGTGTTTAATTTATGGTACCTTGCCAACCCTTGAAAACTATGTAACTTCATCAGATCTTTAATTTTCTAGGCTGATCAAAAACTGAAGTTACTGCACACTTGATTAAAACTTAGGCAGAATTCCTGTAGCTCAGCTGTTTTTTGAATGAAACCAGTTAATGTCCATTTTGCATCATAACAAAGTAAAAAACTAATTTCCAAGATAGTGCTTCATATTCTGAAATATTCTAAACTGCCTTTAGACAGTTTGCATCTTTTCCACTTTCTCTTTGTCTATAAGCCAAGTAAGCAACATTTAGATCATCTTATATTTTGGAGTGCTGTTTTCTGCCAGCTTTTATTTCTTTCACCCTCTTTCCTAACATTTGTGCATACACAATTTCCTAGTCTAAGTGTGTATGTGTATGGCTGGCCTACAAACCTGTAATTCATATTTAAATTCTAGATGTAAAAATAAATTTTAAACACTAATTGTTGTTGCTGTCTTCTACTGAATTAAGAATTTTTTACCTTTTGCCCAAATAGCCATCTTTAAAACAATGCGTCAGCCTCTCTTGTAATTGCTAAATATTTGCATTGATAGTCTCTATAGCAGTTCAAATCCTAATGTGATTTCTTTTATACTAAAGCATCTTGATTTAAAATTATTCTTAGAATGACAGCAAAAAGCTCAATCATTTATGTTAACATTTGTCATATGGTCTTTCTTGTAATAGATGCCTATAAGAAAATTTTAGAAACCACAATGACTCCAACTGGAATAGATACTGCTAAACTTTATCCCATTCTGATATCATCTGGACTTCCCAGGGAAACTCTTGGACAAATATGGGCTTTAGCTAATCGAACTACACCTGGCAAGCTTACTAAAGAAGAACTTTACACCGTTCTCGCCATGATAGCAGTAACACAGGTAGACAGTGTTTCTTAAGTTAAATCAAACTTTTCAATGTAAGTTAAAGGAATAGGAATCCTTTTTTATTACAACTTTTAACTCCTTGTACAATAAATTTTATTATTTTTTAATTCAATAATAATTAAACTTATTAATAAATAATTGCTTATTTCTTTTTAATATTTTATTTATGCATACAAGAGCTGGGTTGTAGACCACAGGAGTGGGAGGAGGGAGGGGAAGGATTCACCAGAGACCAAGTGGGGAGCAGAACAGGTAGATCTACTGAAATATACTGCTGAGGGGAGCAGCAAAACAGGCGAGGTTTGCTGTACCATGTGGGTCAGCTCCCTGGCCAGGGATAGCTTGGTGGTGCTGAGACTTAACCTCTTGTGCCACCAGGGAGGCCTACTTGTTAATTTCATACTGAGACACAGTACTTCAAAAGATACATTTTCTATAATAAACATATTAACAAAATAATCCTTTATTTGAAGGTTTTTAAAAAATATATTAACTTTCGATAGCCTAATTGTGTCCTTTCTGAACCCGAAAGTTAGTAATAGATGAAAAATTGTTTTATCTGTCCTTTCAAGTCCTTGTTTAAAATTACTTTGATACAATGTATTCTCATACTAAAAAATATTTTTTTAATTTTTATTTATTTATTTTTTTAAAGATTTATTTATACATATAGAACTGCGTTATAGGCCAGAGTTGCAGGGGTGGTGAGAGAAGTCACCAGAAACAGAGTGGGGAGCAGAACAGGTGGATTTGACCGAAATAATACTGCTAAGGGGAGCAGCAGGCGGGTCAGGAGAGATCTGCTGTGCCATGTGGGTCACCCCCCGAGCCTGGGATTGAACTTGTGCTTCAGTGGCTGCAATAGCTTCATAATGCTGTGCTTTAATCCCTTGCATGACCAGGGAAGGCCCTAAAAATTTCATTTTAATGACTTAATCAAAACTGAAAAATGGTGTTGCTGATCGGTGTTAGCCATGTCTGTGCTAGCTATTAGGTTTGCATTAATCTTGTAGTTCACTTACTTGTATCAAATTCATGAGTTTTGGAAGAATGAAAGTGAAAAATTACCAGAGCTACATATTTTACAATCAGGTCTTTGCGAGCTTTGGATTGCATTTGGTTTACAGTTCCCATAAATTTTTTTTTTTCTTCTTTCTAGAGGGGTGTTCCAGCCTTGGGTCCTGATGCTTTAAACCAGTTCCCAGCAGCTCCTGTTCCAACTCTAAGTGGCTTTCCTATGACTTTGCCTTCTGCTGTGAGTCAGCCAACTGGAATGCCTCAAGGCCCTGCAGGTTCTTTGCCCCTCAATCTTGGACAGTCAGTTATGGGCATTAACCATGTTGGACCAGTTGGGGGAGCTGCAGCCCAGGCTTCCAGTGGCTTCATGCCAGCTCACCAGGCAAATCAGGTAAAAGGAGCAGTCATGCACATTCCTGATGCTCAGTAATTCATGAAAGTGAATCAAAGCAACATTTTTTTCAGGGATGTATAGAGAAGATTGTTGAACACTAGAAGTGACTATTAAGTCACTAGAAGTGACTAAAAAATGCACATTTAATGTTTCATTACTTTAAAAGCATGAAGATATTTTTTAAACCTTAAGATATTTGAATTTTGTGTAAAAATTTAGTTCTTTATCGCATACACATTTTAATCATCAAGCCTAATAAAGCTGATTAAATTCTTAGGCTGTGTGTTTTGAGGAAACTGCTAAATTTGAAATTTTTTATTTTTCACTTCTCAGATTAGTAAAGTTTTAAATGCTTAATATTTAACTGTCAATAAAAATAATAGTTTTAAGTTTATTGGCACGACTTTTTTGGAAGGCAGGTTTGGAATAGCTATAGAAAGTAGTAAACTGCTAGGAATCTATATAGAAATAAACTCCTGTTAGAAACGATATCAAAGGATATTTGTTTTGGTCTTATTTATTAGAGTGAAAAATTAGAAATAGATAAATGTCCATTAAGAAAGTTAAGTAACTTATGGTTTATCTATACACCGGTAAACTGTTTCATCATTAAAATGAATGTGATAGCTATACATATAATGCATAGAAAAGAGTTAGTTCTATGTTATAAAATTACATTTTTTTTTAAGTGTAGAACCATTAGAAGCTCATTTTTTATGAATAAACGAACTGTTAATACTTCATGAGCATGAGATTAGGGGTCATTATTCATTCATTATTCATTATTCATTACTTATACATTTGTAATAAGTGTAACAAGTTTGTATCATTTTGTATTTTCCAAATGTGTGTAAATGTTTTTTTTAAATGGCAGATTCTCATAATCTATATGATTCAGCTACTCATATTCTCTCTTTAGACCAGTCTTTTACCATGTATGAAAGAGCATATCTAAAAACACAAAACGGGATTCTGCCTTAAGGGCTATATCCAAAGGGTGTTCTACATTTTATTAGCTTTACCTTAGTGGGGAGATTTCAAAGGCAGTTATTAAATTAACACTTGGAGATTTGTTATTTATTATTTTATCAGTTTGACATCTATTTAAATGTCCTCTGTAAATCTAGGTGGTAAAACCAGAAGAAGATGACTTCCAGGAATTTCAAGATGCTTCTAAGTCAGGATCCCTTGATGACTCATTCAGTGATTTCCAAGAGTTGCCTCCTCCTTCAAAAACAAATTCCCAACAAGGAAACAGGTAGAAAAAACTGGTTATCATTAACACTGTATTTAATAACTGAGAATGAGGAGTTTACAAGGAGAAGCCTGTTTATAAGAGAATTAAGATTCCTTACTCTCAAGTTTTCTCTATTATTCTCTCATTATTCATACTTCTCCTCTTTGAAGTTCTCTCCTTTTGCCCACCTTCTGCCTTTTTTTCATGATCCACTCCTGCTTGCCGTTTTTTTTTTTTTATGGTCTGTTCTAAATCTGACTTATTTTAGCTGAGTGCACCTGTGCAGTGATGGCTTTATGTTCTTGTAATAGAGCCAGGTCCCACTGTTGAAACCTTTTTGTCAGGGGCAAGTAATTAATATTTTTGTAATATAATGCACCATTGACTTCCCACCACAATCATAATTCAGAAACTTCCCTGTGATTATTCATTTGAGATCAGTGGCTCTTACACCTTCAGATTTACTTGTTTGCATTGAAATGTATAAACATTCTCTAGTGTTTTATGTGCTAGCTTACCTTTCAGGGTACAGTAACTGATTTGGCATGTCATGAACACCTTTCCACCTCATTTTTTCCCTAAGTGTTTGAAACTCTTCAACAGAACAGAACACACCAGACTTTAAGCAGCATGAATTTGTTTGGTTTCATTTTTGTCACTTGTTTTTGACAGAATACATATTCCATTGCTCTTGTTTTTCTATTAGTTCAACTTCATTACATCACTTACATTCATCACTTATCAATTTTTAGTTAATACTTCCTGCAGTACATGCTATAGCAATAACTAAGGGATAGACATTATATAGACACTATACAAGTTAGGTTAAGAGATTATGCCAATTTTAAGAATGCACCACTGAATGTATTCTTAATGTATTCTAAACCAGAACGTGTATATTTGACCTGATATACTTCTTTCTCAAACCTGTTCCTTTAAATAAAATTTATGTTCTTCTGCTGTCTAAATATCCCTCTCTGAATGATCCAAAGCATCTCACATTACCTGCATGAAATTAAATTCTTTCTCTATGTAAAGCTAGCATAAAATGATTAAATCATTCCTTTCCTTGGTGAATGTCAGTATATCCAATCATCAAATCAGAAGCTTTTTTTTTTTAGCTTGGACTCCTTTCTCCTTTACACTGTCAATTCTGTCATCTGCTTGACCTGGAAAAACAATGATGTGGAATCTTGCTCCACTATGCCTACTCTCAATTCTTTGCATTTTTTCCCTCTGCTTATACTATGACATGCCAAAACAGCTCCAGACTGATTGTGCTCTTTCAAGTTTGTGGCCTTCTACATTATTTTCTTCAGCCTGAAATTCTGTAATTCTAGCACAGTTAATTTGAGCATTGTCCAGCATTTGAAGCTGTAAGCATCATCCTCATGCTACCTCTTTTTTTTTTTTAAGATTTATTTATGCATACAGAAAAACCAATTTCAAAAAGCAGTGTAATGTGGAAACTTTTTACTAACCCCACTCCGCCAGTCCAGTCTTCACTTCCAAGATGAGTTTAGGGTCTCGCCTCTCACCTATAAGAATATTATAGATACTTGTGTCCTAATTCCTAATTAATTGATAATTGCTGGACCGACCTCACTGTTTTCCTGGTGATGCTCTTAAGTATTTGAAGACAGTTTTTCATGTCTATAGATGTAGTGCTTAATATAAGTTTATTGGAGGAAATTAATTTAAGTTTGTATTAATTAATATAAGTATGTTGGAAGAAAAATACAGGCACACCTTGAAGAAAGTATGGGTTCAGTTCCAGGCCACTGCTATAAAGTGAGTATCTCAGTAACATTAGACACACCAGTTTTTGGTTTCCATGCATTTGAAAGTTATGTTTGCACAGTACTATACTCTATTGAATGTGGTATAGCATTTCCCAAAAATGTGCATGTCTTAATTAAATGTGACATAAAGATACCAAGTGAGCCCATGCAATTGGGAAAATAGTGCCGGTAGACTTGATCCACACTTTGAATTTGTAAAAATCACAGTTATCTGTGAAGTATGCTTTATAAAGCAAAGCACAATAAAATAAGATGTGTGCCTTATTGTAGTGTGGAAGTTAGATGTTAAACTTATCAAATTGATGGTTCATTCCTATAGGGAAAAAACTTCTCTTGGTAGATAGAATTATATTCTAGACATAGAAAGTTTCAAGATGATAACCAGATGTGAGCTACATGGGCTATTAACAATTTCGTGTGTCATTTATCTCCATAGAATGACTTTACTTCCATGGACAGCCATACTTTGCAACTTTTCCTTTTCAGTTCTGACATGACTACTTCAATTTCTGTACCTGAAAACATTTTGCTCATGTCTAAAAATCCATCCTCGTTGTTCATTGACTCACTCAGAAACAATTATTTAGCTTTGTGGATAGGCACTAGAAATACAGAAGAAAAAGCCATTCCTCTTCTAAAGAAGCTTAGTTTTTTCTGGGTGTATTCTCTCATAAAACTCTCTTAGAATTAATTTATACCTTAGCTCTGTGTTTGTGTGTGTGCACGTCTGTGTGCGCGCACACATATAAAATTCCCCAGTTTATGATCACCTGTATTCCAGATTGTGAGTTTATTTTAAAGGGTTATTTTTTAAATTAGCATATGACTAGCTAAATTTAGATGAGGCCATTTTGGGTGTAATTTTAAGCAGAAAGTGAGCATTGTCAAAGAAAATGAAAAGGCAAATAAGTTGTTAAAACTTATTTGTTAGTCTGTGAAGAAGTGACCTTAGTTCAGGGTAAGATACCTTCAAATTTGTGGCATAATCTGTAAAACATTTTAGAAATATGGCCCTCCTTGGTGGTGCAGTGGTTTCAAGAGCAGCACTGCGAAGCTGGCCGTGACCACTTCGGTGCAAGTTCGATCCCCACCCCAGAGGTGATCCACATGGCGCAGCAGACCTCTCCTGTCTCGCCCATTGCTCCCCTCAGCAGTGTACTTCATCCATCTGCCTATTCTACTCCCCACTCTGTGATGAATCATTTCAATGCCCCTTCAAGTCTGGCCTGTACCCCAGTTCTGTATGCATAAGTAAATAAATCTTCTTTAAAAAAAAGAAGAGGTAGCATGAGGGTGATCCTTGCAACTTTGTGAGCTAAATTCAGCTGCCACAAGATGATGAGAGGTATCCTGGGTTTAGAGTTATAGACACTGAGAAGTTACTATCTGAATAATTGTTTGGGCTCAGTGTTAAACTGGTATCAAAAGCAAAGGAGAAATAGCACATAAACCTGCTGTTACGGCAGCATGAAAGGGGTCTGGAGAACAAAATCATTGTTCTTTTACTCGTCATGTAGCTGTGTGCCAGGCTCTGGGAAACTAGAGTGGTAAACCAGGCATAGATGCAGCACCAAGGATAGAATAGTTCAGAGAAGGTTAAAGGGGAGGGTGTTGGGAGTTAGCTTTAGCTAATTTATTTTGCTTTTTAAATGTCTGTTTAGCAGGGTAGAAACAATCCACCCCAGCCACATGGAGTGATTATAAGACACAAATGGGTTCACTAGAGAAAAAGAAAAACACATTATTGGATGACCAAATTCTCTAAAGTCTTACCTTTCAGTAGAATGCAAGTTCATAAGACTTAAAGATATGCCTCTCTCCCATGAGTACCTTTCATTGGTGTTGTAGTGTAACTGTATTCCTGTTCGGAACAGATCGTGACTACCTTAGGTAACTGGCATAAACACTTTCCTGGTGATTACAGTATTTTTTAAAATAACTGTCCAGAAAGAGCTGGGATGAATTATTCATTTGTAATATGTGTAAAATTGTGGTCTGTCATGGTTTTCTTTAAATAGAATTTTATTTTGTTGACTGTCAGCAATGTTTCATTACCATGAAGATAGTCCATTTTTTCCAATTCTGTAAAACTGTTATAGGGCAACAAATCTGTTATAGGGCACCTCAATTCAGAGAGAGGCACCCCTGAAGTCCCAAAACCTGCCTGCTCTAAGTGGGTTCTGCCATCCGCCGCAACAAGACAAAACATATAAAGCTTTAATGAAAAGTGACTTTAATACAGTGAATATACAATATGGAACACAAAGAATATAACTTCTAAATCAAACACCTGAAGTTACCCATCCCCTCGTGGGCAAAAGTCAACCCAAAAGGGATTGGCCCAAAGCAAGGCCTGAAAGCCTGCCACAAGACTAAAGCACCTTCTGGCTGGGACCCATGGAAAAGGGTCAGAAATGGCCAGACAAATCTGAGAGGAAAAGAGCAAAATCAAAATCAATATAAACACTGCCATGGTCACCTCCCTACAGGTATCTCACCCACATCTGCCTTAACCAGTCCAGGGTCAGGAAACAAGCCCGGTTTCTTCATCACATGCTTGCTGCTCCATGTGGCTTCCTTAGGTCTCCTTCTCCATCTGTCTTCTGCCTTCCTTCTCTCTTCTTCTCTCTCCTTTTTCTCTGCTCAGTTCCACCCTCCTTCTGGGTGGGGCAGGGAACCTGGAACTTCCCTTTTCCTAGGGAACACCCAGTTACAAAACTAATTCCAAAATTAATAATACTCAATTATGTGCCCTATTTAGTAGATATTGCCAGTGAAGTTCGTAGGTTGTGAAAAAGAAATTAATTCAATTTGGTGTTTTTTCCCCAGTGCATTAATTGCCTTTATTACTATGTATCAGTGTAACATTCTGTAAATGAGTTGTACTTTACTTAGGAAACTTGAAAAAATACACCTATAAAATATAGATGAAGACCTATTTGTCAAGATCAAAAAACATAGCTAACTGTTTGCTAGTAAGGTGAAATTACAATATTTGATAGCATTCAGTCCTAAAGCACTGTGGACTTTCATTAGCATACTTGGGTAAGAGCTGGGATTTTTACCTTGCTCATAGGCCACTGATAAGATTTAAATGACTGTGGAAAGATTTTTGCTCCAGGGCAAAGAACTCTATAGAAATCCATTTATATCTCTTGCATGTGTGGTGTTGAATGGCACTGGCTTGTAGTGGGTTGTAGTCTTTCATATGTAAAGGATATTCTCCCTGGGAACTGCCTCCACCTGATAAGGTGGGAAAGGGGGAAGGGGAAGCAATGCTTTCTTAGTCTGTGTTTAAGCTAAGAATTTCCCAAACCAATACTGCTCATTACATTATTTTTCCATCCAGTGTCGGGCAAAAGTATCCAATTTTAAAGTGATTGTTGCTTTGCTACAAAGATACCTTCCTTAGCCTCTGATCAAATTGTGTTAACTCTGTTACTTATCAGATGTGTGAACTTCTAGCAGTAAGCAATGGAATGTGATGAAAAGAATAATTTACATTTTAGCTTGAACATTTAATAAAAAGATTTTTATCTTATCTATTGTACCTGGGCATTCTGAACCCATTTTAGAGAATAATTTATAGTAAAGCTAACATAATTTAACTCTGAGATATTGGGTATATATATTTAGAGCAGTTCACTTTTGGAGTTTTGAGGACCTTCAGTTAAAATTGCAGGTCATACAATGATGTAAAAATACATAAATAAAAAGTAATTGCACGTCATCATTCCAGTGACATTCTAGTTATTTATTACTAGGCTAATAAAAGAGATAATTCGATGGTCAACATGGATCTGACCCCCTTCAAATAATAAAAGAATTACTGCTTGTGGGAGTATTTTATTTTCCAAGAAAAAAGGCTGTGTTTCTGGTTTCTATGTATTTTCTAGCTTTTGTCTTTTTGTTTTCTTGTTAAGATATATTTATGTATAAAAGAGCTAGGGTAGGGCCTCCCTGGTGGCACAGCTGGTTAAGGCCCAGCACTAAGAAGCTAAAGCCACTTCGCTTGAGTTCGCCTGCCCAGGAGGTGACCACATGGCGTGCCAGACCTCTCCTGCCCCGCCCACTGCTCCCCTCAGCAGTGTACTTCGTAGATCTGCCTGTTCTGCTCCCTGCTCTGTCTCTGGTGAATCCTCTCACCCTCTGCATCTCTGTCCTGTACCCCAGTTCTGTACAAATGAATACATAAATAAATCTTAAAAAAAAAAAAAAAAGCTAGGGTATAGGCCAGAAATGTGAGGGGTGAAGGGGTGAGTCAGAGTGGGGAGTAGCAAAACAGGCGGATCTACTGAAATACACTGCTGAGGGGAGCAGTGTGCAAGACAGGAGAGATCTGCCATGCTAACTGGGTGCTAACTGGGTCACCTCGCTGGCTGGGGATCAGGGGGGCTGCACTTGTGCTGTAGTGTCTGCAAATAGCGTCATAGTACTGAGACTTAACCCCTCCTACCACCAGGGAGGCCCTTCTAGCTTTTTTTTTTTTTTAAGATTTATTATTTATGCATACAAGAAATAGGGTACACTGGCCAGATGTGTGGGGTGAGAGGATTCAGCATAGACGTATTGAGGAGCAGAACAGTCAGACTAATTGAAATTCACTGCTGAAGGAAGCACCAGGCGAGAGGAAAGGTCTGCCTTCTAGCTTTTAAAGCAGAGAGCATGAGTTTTAACTTGGTGCTTGTTTGACATTTGATATATCCTAAGTTCCCACACGATGAAAAGGAAGGAATTCAATGTTCGAGTCATTAAGGAATATTTCTTTTTCCCTTTTAGTGCCCCTTCTTTGTTGATGCCACTTCCTGGAAATAAAGCATCAACTTCAGTGGATAAATATGCTGTGTTTAAAGGAATTACAGCTGACAAATCCTCTGAAAACACTGTTCCAGTTGGAGGTAAAAAAAAGTTTATAAATTCATAATGTAAATCTTTATTTTTATTAGTGACCTTTCATGGTAAATATGTAAAATGTTTGTGCCACCATTATGTATGTTTGGTCAAAGCCATCTATCTTCCTTAAGTTGTGATCTCAAAGTCCCTCACTTTAATTAAGTGTCTGTCTTTTTATCATAGAGCCTGGTGATAAATATAGTGCTTTCAGAGAACTTGAACAGACAGCAGAGAGTAAACATTTAGGTAAGTTTTTGATTTCTTAAATGGATAAACTATTTTATGTTTAATTAAAATATTTCATGGCTCTTTCAATGACACACCTCAGCTTTTAAAAAAACAATATTTAGCTTATTGGTTCTAGAAATTACAAGGAGGCGAATACAGTTCAGCTATTGGGAATTACTTTTCTAAAATTCAGAACAAGGCCCATGTCAGTACAATTTCCTCTGTGGGTAAGTTACATCCCCTTTTACTGAAAGTCTTCAGATCAAATGGGATTGTTGTCTGTCAAACGGGGTACTCACTACTTTTGTTATTTTAATGTACACAAGAGGCCAACTTGAATTGCTGACAGTACAGTACTCTGTGACCATGCAAAGTACAGTCTTTCACTTTCCAAGATTTTAAAAACTTATTATAATAAGATGGAGGGGTTTATGTTCATATATATTGTGCATATATATATCCCATCTCTGATAGAAGGGCTTAAACTGAGTTGAAGGGAATATAAAATGATAATTTAAGAGCAATATATATAAAGACTGAAAGTTATATCTGTAGTTAAATCACTCTGTAAACATGATGCAGAGTTCATATAATCCACAAGTGAAGTTGTGTCCCCAGTGTCTAGTTGTGCATCCTGTAAGATTTGTATACTCTAATGAGGCTTTCTTTCTGGGAACAGTACCACATTCTGGTTTTGTGTACTCAATGTTTAACTTTGGAACATTGTCAGCAATCATTTATTCTCACCCTGCTGCCCAGGAGCTGGAAAGTTATAGAAAAGCTAAAATAAAGTATACTGTTTATCCACCTCTAAAAATGGAAAATCCCCTCTTTTAAGAATATTCCATGCCTTACAGCTCTGTGGTTCTAAAAATGCTTCCTTATGTTTCATTCAAACCTTTAGGATGTAATAATTATCTCTTCCTTAGTGCTAGCTCTAGGCACTAAGAGTACAAGGATAAACCCTGGAGAACTTTTGGCTTAAGTTGTCATTTCTGAAATTTGTCATTACTGGCAATGCTTTTATCAACCCTTGGCTGAGACAAGTTGGAGTAAAGAGCATGGTTGACATCGGGTTCTTTGTGTAGTATGGTATTAGTGATCATATGCTATGCATGTTATTCCTGGGAAGACAGTGTTGCCACCAACATGTAAGTAGTACCTTGGTCCTGCTTTCACAGTACTTTATTAACGGAATCCAGATTGAATGTCATTTTTGTTTGCTTGATTTCATTCCTGTCTTAACTTTATTTAACTCTAGGACCTTCCAAATAGAGATACCAGGTTTGCTCAGTTTAGGAGAATATAGTCTATTTTATTAAAAATAGACCTAATTCATCAAACCTTAAGAGTTCATGCTGAAGAATCTTTCAGCATTCTGAGCTGTGGATTTCTTAAGTGACTAAATAATAGAATTTAATAATATTTTTTTTCTATCCCTACAGTTGAGGAAAATATTCCTTATAGTACAGTAACACTTTCTGTTTGACCAGAAACTGATCTCTTTTGCAGTGAAGGTCTTGAAAGCAGTCACTTAGACCATAGATCTGAGGCATCCAGAGGGTGGAGGTGGGGAGGAGCAACAAGGGACACTGGTAGATGACGGGGGGCGTTTGGTGATGGGAGACAACTGCGACCACATGGTGACCGCACCAATGGAGAGAAACGCTATTTTGTGAAAAAACAAACAGGATATAAAATATTGGTTTGTCATTTTAGAAAATAATAATTATACAATTAGTAAGGAGAACATGACAGGAAGGGATCAGAATGTCTGATCAGCTAAGGACATCAGCTAAGGACTAAAAAGGTTTCAAATAAAACCCATATGAGTAGTGGGAGGGGGCGGGGGGGATGCAGTTATTAGAGAGGGGGTCTTGTGAGGATTCAGAAGTTTACTGAAAAGCTCCCGACATACAAGCTTCTAGTGACTACAGTGAATCTACTAGCCAAAAAATTCTTTGTTTTCAACTTGCAAAGCCTACCCATCTTTATTTCTCTTTAATCCCTTAACCCAGCTTACATTTATAATGAAAAGTTTCCAAATCAGTAAGTTTATTTTGCTGTGGTGATTTTTTTTTTTAATAAAGAAGCAACATGTCAATTTCACAGATATTTCAAAGCAGCTCATCAAAAATTTGGTTTGTGATAAAAAAAAATTGGCTGCTTCATTACATTTTCTATTTGCAGAAATAATACAGATATAATTATCAATACACATGCCTAAAATTCTAGGGTGATTTTTTAAAAAGTTTTACATCTGCTTCTCCTGTCAGTTTGTGAAATTGACTTTATTATTGGTATGTCTTAAAAAACATTAACATAAGAATTCTGAATGCTAGTCCTCTCTTTCTAAAATTCCCTAATATTAATAGATTTTCCCCTACTGGGTGAATTGGTTAAATATCTCAGGTCAGGAGGAAAAATCAGTGCCCATTGTTTTCTGTATTTTTTCACATGATATATAAAATATGTATCCTGATAAAAGCACAATGTATTTAAAACCTACATTTTAATGTCAATTTTAACAATTGGCCTTTGGGCTTTAAATAAGCTTTTATAATTTGTATAAATTTATAGTTCATTTTTTAGGGAAAATTAGAAATTAAAATAGTGGACAAGGAAATTCAAGCTTGCTTGTATTTTAATTTATAAATCTCTGTAAGGTACCTGTATTTTTACAATGTTATGTTTACTGTTTTATCTCTTATGCATTACTGGCATAGGCTTCTGGATTTTGTGGAAGGCTTATTTTTAGCTTTATTTTACTATTTTACTTTAATTCCTGCATTTTTGGGTCATATTCTTATGCAGTGAATTTGTTATGCTTATTGAGTGTTAAATAAAATAAGGAATAATTTAAACCTGCCAACAATTCTAAATTTTATTGTGTCCACTTCTTTTCTGGTTCCATTTAAATGAGAGACCAGGAAAATTACCAGGTAAATCTTAATGTCAGTGTAATATATTGCTTTGTATATGTCAAAGACCATGCATTTTTATAAATAACATGATCTACCTTTTTGTCTCTAGCACCATGAGTTAAGAGTCTTAACTCTGCACTTATCCCAATATTTGGAGCAAATTAAAAGCAAGGTTGTTTTTTTTTTCCCATTGAGGTGACATTGTATATGATTTGGAGGCAGAGAATCTCACCTCACACCCACCACCAATGTACCATAACCCTCCACCATAGACCATTATGTTGCACTGGCCCACTGTAGCCTGGATTCCACAGTCAGTTCTAGGGTTTATTATTGGTTTGGTTTTAATAGCACTTTGTTTTATTTCTCTGTACTCCACATATAAATGACCATCCAGTATTTTTCTTTTGCGTAGCATTATCCCCTTCAGTTCCATCCATGTGATTGTAAATGTCAAGAGTTGATCATTCTTATCGCTGGGTAGTATTCCTGTGTGGGTGTGGATGCATCGGTCTGTATGCATACACACCACATTTTTCTAATCCACTCCTCTATCCTTGGGTACTTGGGTTTGTTTCTATAGCTTGGCTGTTGTAAATAGTGCAGCAGAGACTATAGGAATGCATATATCCCTTCAAATTAGTGTTTTTGCATTCTTCAGACAGCTCCATAGGAGTAGAATTGCTGGATCATATGGTAGATCTGTTTTTAATGATTTATTTTATTTATTTATGCATACAAGAGCTGGGGTGTAGGCCATAGGTGTGGGGTGAGGTACAGGATTCACCAGAGACACAGTAGGGGACAGAATAGGTGGATCCACTGAAATACACTGCTGAGAGGAGCAGTGGGTGAGACAGGAGAGGTCTGCTGCACCATGTGGGTCAGCTCCCTGGGCGGGGATCAAACTTGAGCTGCAGTGGCTGCTAATAGCTTCGTAATGCTGAGACAATCCCTTGTGCCACCAAGGATGCCCCTATTTTTAATACTTTGAGAAACCTTCAAACTGGCTGCGCCAGTCTATATTCCCACCAACAATGTAGGAGGGTTCCTTTTTCTCCACATCCTCGCCAACAATTGTCTTAAAAGATCTTTTTTATGGTATTTTATGGAAGAGCTTCAAACACCATTAGAAAACCGATCATCTGCATCCTAATTTATGAATGATAACATTACTGTGACAATAAAGAATTAAAGCCCTACTAGGAATCATAGGTCCAGATTTTTATCAGTATCTTTACTGAGTGTTAAATTATTTATGGAAAGTACCTGTTTTCTCTTACGTACAATAATATTCCCTCCAAGAATACTTTTAGTAATCCCAACCTCAGAATGACAAATTATAAGCTGAAGTCTAAATTATATCCTTTGAAATTTTAAATAATAGTTCTTATTTATTCAAATCTCTTTGAATTTTAATAAATAAAAACCATGTACTCATTGGTATAGTGAGATAGCTGATTTCAAGGAAAGCCCAAGTACTCAAGATTTTTTTCTGTGAGCTTCAGTTTATTTGTTTGAGTATAGGGAGAAGCTGCTTTAAAACATGCCCTTAGCCAGACGCTTTGCAAGTAACACTTGAGCAAGACCACATGGTATGGTCTTGTTTGAATGGCCATATACTTAAAAAGTACCTTATGCAATGTTATATGTTATAAATAACAATCTTTCATAATACTTCGTTGGCACCTACACTTTTTTTTTTCCTAGTTCATCATCATATAACACATTTTATGTTGTTTTGTTTTTTTAAAGATTTATTTATTTGTGCATACAGAACTGGGGTACAGGCCAGAGGCACAGGGGCGGCGAGAGACTTCACCAGAGACAGAGTGGGGAGCAGAACAGGCAGATTGACGAAGTACACTGCTGAGGGGAGCAGCGGGCGGGTCAGGAGAGGTCTGCCGCGCCATGTGGTCACCTCCGGGGCAGGCGGGAATCGAACTCATGCGGAAGTGGCTTTAGCTTCTCAGTGCAGTGCTTTAACCCACTGCGCCACCAGGGAGGGCCTAACACATTTTATCTTTAAAGGGTCACTGCTTTAATATGCTACTCTTGAGCAACCTTCAGCATCTTCTTAATTCTTTGTTTCTTAGCTGACTGACTGTTTTCAAGTCACAAGGGCAGTGACTTTGGCTCCCTGAAGGACCTGGCACTTTTGGGGACAAGCCACACTAAAATGGATGCAAGTTGTACTGTTCGGTGCTTTCACTTTAATTTTTTTTTTTTTATTTCTCTGTATCACTAGCTGTTTTAATGTGGAAGCATATATTTTCCAAAGGTATCTGATGAGATTTCAATGGTAGTTCAGTGATGTCAGGCCAGTGGTGGGAAAAGTTCATAAAGTAATCCTTATAATTTTTTTTTTCTTAAAGATTTATTTATTTGTGCATACAGAACTGGGGTACAGGCCAGAGGCTCAGGGGCGGCGAGAGGCTTCACCAGAGACAGAGTGGGGAACAGAACAGGCAGATTGACGAAGCACACTGCTAAGGGGAGCAGCGGGCGGGTCAGGAGAGGTCTGCCACGCCATGTGGTCACCTCCGGGGCAGGCGGGAATCGAACTCATGCGGAAGCGGCTTTAGATTCTCAGTGCTGTGCTTTAACCCGCTGCGCCACCAGGGAGGGCCATCCTTATAATTTTAATATGCTTGCAACTGTACTATGCAGTTTTCAGTTCAATGTTCCTATTTATGTTTTTTCCTCTCAGGAGAAAACTTTGCAGAATTCAGATCTGCAGGAACAGATGATGGTTTCACTGATTTTAAAACCGCCGATAGTGTATCGCCACTAGAGCCACCAACAAGAGACAAAACTTATCCTACAGCCTTCCCCTCAGGAACTATGCAGCAGAAACAACAAGCACAAGTGAAAAATCCCCTGAATTTAGCAGATCTAGATATGTTTTCCTCAGTTAGCTGCAGCAGTGAGAAATCATTGTCCGTTTTGACCACGTTCAGTACATCGAAACCTGTTTCCACACGACCGCAGCCCACCGGGTCTGCTACAACTACGACAACATCAGCATCAGTTAAAACCTCTAGTTTGGCTGATGAATTTGGAGAATTCAACCTTTTTGGGGAATATTCTAGCCCAGCACCTGCTAGTGAGCAGGATGACTTTGCAGATTTTATAGCTTTCAGTAATAGCGCTATTTCGTGTGAGCAGAAGTCAGATGATAAATATGATGCCCTTAAAGAGGAAGCAAGCCCTGTTCCTCTGACCAGTAGCTTGAGCAGCACAGTGAAGAGTGGACAAAGCTCAGTTGCCATGTGTACCAAATATGATGTCTTCAGACAGCTTTCTCTGGAAGGATCTGGACTCGGTGTTGAAGAACTGAAAGATAGCACCCCTTCAGTAAAAAGTGATGATGATTTTGCCGACTTCCACTCCAATAAATTTTCTTCTGTGAACTCTGACAAATCCTTGGGAGAGAAAGCAGTGGCTTTCAGACACACCAAAGAAGACTCTGCTTCGGTGAAGTCCTTGGACCTCCCTTCCATTGGCGGCAGCAGTGTTGGCAAGGAGGACTCTGAAGATGCACTCTCTGTTCAGTTTGACATGAAATTGGCTGATGTGGGAGGAGATCTTAAGCATGTCATGTCTGATAGCTCTTTGGATTTGCCCACAGTTAGTGGCCAGCATCCTCCTGCTGCAGGTGAGGAATTGGTGAGATTGCTCTGGTGATGGTGATGTAGATTTCAAAGATGGTTCTGTGGGTGTTCATAGCAGAGTAAGGCCTTGGCCCTTAACCTTTGTGACGTGCTGATCTACTAACCTCTTCATTGCCAGTTCCCTTAATATCCTGAGGATACTTGGATATACAGTTAATACAGTTACCATGAATACAGCGGAACTTAAATTGGTAGCTAAAATATTTTTATTTTTGAACTCTTAACACCAAGTTGGTGTTAGAGGCACATAAAACCCACTGCTCAACGAACCCCACATTGACAGAAATTGCATAAACTTTTCCAGTATCCGTGATGTCCCTCCATTCCTGGGAGTAGAGCAGTGTGATCCTCTCCTTTTCTCCTCTTGGGTTTATTTGGCACCTGCCAACATAGTATTGTCTTTGGTTTCCAGACACTGGCTTTGGTTAGGCCAAGAAAACGAAAATGTCCCTCCAGTTGTTGCCATTTTCCATGTCCTTACAGGAGAAGAGGGAAAGGAGCTTCTGTATGGGTGCCCTGGCAGCCACGGTCTGGCAAGGAGGAGGGTGTGAGTTGTTAGTGGATTCCAGGTACAGTTTTCAGTCTTAACTCTATTACCCGAAGTATTGTAGCAAATCTGTAGTTGGTAGAATAGGGTAACTACTAACTTTCTCATAAAATGTTTGAAAGCATCTCATAAGGAGCCCTGTTTAAATTATGTATGGATTTACATGGAGTAGTTTATTTTCCAAGTCCAACTTCCTGTCACAAAAAGTAGATTCCCAAGTGTCCTAGTTTTTATTTTTTGCTGTTTTTTTTATATGTACATAGAAAGATAAACCTATATTGTGGCCTTTAACAACGAGAAATATCTCAGTATTACTGTATTCTAGAAAACGTATTATGCATACGAAGCATTTGTTGTTGTTTTCTAATAAGAGAGAGACATAAGACACGTCAAGTTTACAGGTCAGGCAGAAGTTGTAAAGTATCAAGGCTTTTGCGTATGTCAGATTGATAAGTCAGAAAACAAAACTGCTTCCCTCCTTGGCTGGCACAGTGTTGGAGGTATTCTTAACCGGTGCTGAGGCAGAGCGCGTCAGCAGACAGGCAGCAGACAGGCCCTGTCCCAGCGCAGTGGGCAGTCACAGGCCCTGGGCCCCTGATACTTTTCTTTCTTTTTTGTGCTTTTCCTCAGATGTTTTTCTAGCCTTTTTTGCTGCTGTTTTTGTGGTAGAGTGATTTTAGTCCTTTGTGTGTATGTGTGTGTGTGAGCTGCTTGAGCCACAACAGTTGGTTGCAAAATGCTCCCATTTTCTGAACAACATTTTGATTTTAAAATCTCATGACATGTATTCTACACTTTTGGACTTGTTATTAATTAGAAGCTATTTTTCTGAAAGTGAATCTATGTTCTTTCACAGTGCCAAGCTAGATATCTTTATGAGATGAGTCTAATCCAGGTTTAAGATGTCTTTGGATTTTTTATTTTAAGGGATGGGGAGGTTGATTTTTTTACTCAACTTGTCCTGACTGACTGTTAAAATATTCTCCTGTGCTCATGTTCTTTTTATGTATGTTTGGAACATTCCCATCTTAGAACCTGTAATGTTCAAGGCAAGTCTCTTCAGTTTGAGGATACTCTTAAAAGCAGATTGTTTCCTCCTTTTTGATCTGTAAACCTTCTGTCAGAAAGGAGCAGTATCCCTTTAGAGCGGTTGTTAAAAGGGGCTGATGTCTGACCAATGAGCTATATTGCTGTCGAGCAAATGTACCTCAAGAGTAAATGGCAGGGACTTTGACACAATTTGGTTTTACTTGGTCCTGGTGTTGACACAGTATCTCTTGCTCTCTTAGTCTGAGCGTTAAAGGTACTTCTTATTAGATACATAAGTGGACTGATGAAGAAAGAGTAAAACCTAGTAGATTGCAATCACTAGACCTTAATCCTATTTGGAAACCCTAACTTAACTCTGAAGGGGATACTGACTCTTTTAACTCTTGCTATAATTCTTTGTATGGAAGGTAGATAATACTAATAGCATTGCCTAATTCCTCTGCACAGTATTATATTTAACCCTTTGAGCACTTGCTGCATTAACTTCCACTAGGCTGCTTTTGTCCCCCACTAAATGAATCTCTGCCCTGAAGCACTGTGATGTGCAGTCCTACGGTCATCTGGTTTGCTGGTAGCAAGTGCTCACCCTCCTTCATGACACTCTCAGAGTTAGCGAGACTTCTCTAGCCAGCTCCCCACTGACCTGTAAAGTAGCTCTTTTTTGACATTGAAAAATCTTTGTATTTACCAACACCTTTTTTCTTTTTTGGGGGGCTGCTTTTCTGATGTCTTTTCTTTTTTTTTTTTTTTCAATTTAGACATTTTCTGTGTGAATGTGCCTTTTTGACCTTGCTTTGGTATATTCTTCTGCAAATACTGATCTGCATGCTTATTCTGATGACTTCTTTTTCAGCTCTTCTGTACCACTCTCTTTTGTGATCTGTAAGTCTTACGTTAATAAATAATTCTTTGGCCTATTTTGAAAGTGTGGGGATGTGTGTAATTTGTACTTTTTCAGGTTGTACCTAATCCATGTCAAGTTTAAAGCAGTAGTATTTCCTGAAGAGGGTTTTTTCATTTTGTTTGTTTCCTCAAACACCTTGCTCCTAAGATAATGTTGGTACATTTTAACCTCTTCCTGTCAGAATTCCATTGATAATGCATTCATAACATGTCACTGAATTAAAAATATAACTTTGAACTTTTTAAAAAAGTGTAATTTTTAGTCTTTAAGGCATAATTTACATAGAAACATTTATTCCAGTTCCTTCTAGGAGAGCCTGTCTACATTTTGTAAAGAGAAGGCTAAATTAAGGAGGAAGACCTGAGTGGGGCATCAGGGAAAGAGAGACGCAAATTTGTTATTAACCAGCTTTAAAGTGATGAAATAGCATTGAGATGGACTATGGAGCACATAACTGTAAACCTAGATTAAGATGATCATCTCTTTAATGAAAAGACCTCAGTGTTACTATGAGGAAATCTTCAGGGCCGAATTTGACTTGAGTTGATATTGGGTATTCCGTTCTCTAAATTGTAAAGTACATTATTTTTCCAGCTTCGGAATTTATGATAACGCCTCCTTCAGTCTTACCGTCCATAAATCAGGTTCTTAAAATGGCTTTAGATGTCTCAGAGAAAATAAGTTTTAAACCATTAAACCAGTAAGCTTTTAAACTCATTTAACTTTTTTAACTTACTTAAACCAATAAGCTTTAAAGCATTGCTTTTAAGAAAACAGTTTTAGAAGCACCCACAAAAATTAGCTTTGAAGCATGCCAGACTTAGGAAAGTGTTTTTTCCCCCACTGTGGAATATAATAATAGTTAAAAACCTGAGAGTGATATTGTTTTTTAATCGGAAACCGAAGTCCAATAAAATCCTTGGGGACAAAAGGGCTATTTCTGTGCTTTAAAATTTGTTTTCTTACATTTTAAGGGTTTAATTTGTTGTTCTTTTTTTAAAATCTGAGGAAGAGAGGAAATTAAACCATGGAAGATGATGATTTTATTTTAAATAGGATTCCTCAGAGCATACTGATAGTATCTGAAATATGCCATTTGAGAAAAAGAGTTTCATACTGAGGTTTAGATTAACTCCAAGAAGAGCTGAGCCTGACATTCAAAATACCGTCTTTTCCAGAGCATCATGCATTTTGGAAAGTTGTAGCTTGGTTTCAAAAACCTTGTTTAAATGCATTATGTTTTCATTACAATGTGTGTGGCTAACAAATTTGGAAGAAAGATCTGTAAGACATGTACAAGAATGTGTAAGACTAACCTTACAGTGGCTTTGACTGAGGAATGCCTGCATCCACAGAATTAGCTAATGCTGGATTGGTCCTTGCAGAACAGTATTATTTCAGCTCATTTCTGCATGTATTTGAGCAAGCTGCAGAAAATACCTGAATACAACTGTGTATAAAATATAATCACATTCACAAGTTGAGCAGTTGTTTCTAGTGTAAATTTACCTTTTAGGGAGATAGTTTTAATAGTAATATAAACTTGTTATACATACTTCAAGAACTCTATGCTATAGGTTAAAGCAAAGGTCAAAAAGCTGAGTTTCATTTACTGCCTCTGCTAAGTAAAGTAAGATACAGTTAGTTCCTGACTTCGTACATAAGTGCCTGGAAATTATACCAATGTAGTTACATTCTACAATCACTATTGTTCACAGTAAAATCTCCCCTGATTTTTTTAAATAGCAAATGATTATGGAGGGGAACAATCTCAAGCTGGGCTGTGCTACAGTGACTCAAAGAATCAAATGATGTTTAAAGCACTGCATCTAGCCCTTGGTTCCAATATCACCTGAGTGCTTTTGGAAGGTGTTTGGGGAAATGATGCCCCCATAGCTGTGAGAGCACAGCAGAGTCATAAGCATAGAAGGGTCTGCCGTGCTGCTCTCTCCTTTGTGTCACCAAGGCGCCCAGTTGTAATTGGCCTCCTCTGTGCTCGTTCAGTGTTTTTATTGTTTTTTAATGAGATTTTTTATGATGACCACAAGTAGTCCCACTGACACCATTTGCTGGCCTTCCAGTCTCCTCTGACTTAAACTATTTACAGGATTGTCACTCTTCTTTATTGAACTTCAGGCACTGATACAGAGACCCAAAGAGGCTTGTGGATATAATTTAAGCCATAGACTTTTGACTTTGGAAGTCGGTACCAATGAAAATGGGAGGCTTCTCTACAGATTAAGAAACATCAGAAAACCTGTACAGCCTGTCGTGTTCACACACTGATCACTTTCATTCCTGTTTTCCTTAACAGTGCCTATCCAGGTGTTTGAGACTTACAGGACTCAGCCTGAGACCAGGATTTCTAGTTAGTCACGGAGGTGAATGGACTTGATTTCAGAAGGTAGAATAGGGCCAGTGGTGGAAAGAAGTTGAAAAGTATAAATAGTTCAGTTTATTTTGGTAAATGAAGTTTGAATTAAATCAGTACTTGGAAACAGAGATGTCTTCCTTAGTTCAACATTTTTATTGCCATGTAAAACACTAGGAATATTGGAGTTTGAACATGCTTTTCTTTTTATCCTTTTTCTTTAAGCTCCTTTCCCAAAAGCTGGTAACTCTTAATCACCTGGTATATTTTGAAGGCTTTAGAAAATGCCCAGGGAATCAGGAGGGCCTTCTGTATCCTGGAACGGCAGCTCACATTCTTTGTTCCAAGAAAAAACCTTAGTTTTTGTTGTACAACATCCATTCAGAAGGGATTTGAATAGAGGTTAGGGGAAAGAAGGACTGATAGAGTTACTTGCCAACATCAGCACGAAACCCATGTCTTGATTTGAAATCCATGATGGAAAGCAGATTGTATCATTTATCCCTTTGGCCCCTATGATGGAACTTTGTTGGTTGCAAACGAATACTTATATTAAAGCACACAATTTGGCCTATGCTCTGTGTGCAGTTGCCACTCATCCCCCCACGGCATACAAGCTCTCCAGCAGGGTTGGAAATACAGTGCTAAGTAGTTCTTTATTCATTTTGTGCGTGCATTTTCAGTTTTTCCTTTTTTCTCTCGCAATTTTCAGAATTCAGCTATCAAATTGAAAACCCATCTGCAGTAACTTTAGTGATCAAAAAAAAAAAAAGGTGTGGGCTAATCCATCCCCCTGACTGGACTATTACTTACCTTGTAGGTGTTACAGGATCTTGAATATTAAGGTCATCATACAATAATGCATTTAATTTGCTCAGAAAGCACACAACTGTTAACATGGAAAATAAGGTGTTTTCCATTTTAACCTACCTTCTGTGAACTGATCTACTACATTTTTCTCAGAAAATGGCTTATTAGTACTACTCTATTTTACTTATAAATACTAAGGTTTAAGAATAACGGTGTTCTCACATTCCTTGTGTAAGTTCAGCTTTAATACTTATATGTTCAAATGAACTGCATTTGTAACTAGTTAAAACTAGTTTTTAACAATCACTGCCAATAAAAAAGCAAAAGTAAAATATTAAAAAATCAGCCTTAAGGCTTGATTTTGGTATATCTTGAATATTTACTGTCTCTTTTTTTCTAGATATGATTTATTTAAATCATTACTTTAAATCTTTTATGCTTTCATTGGTCATTTCTATGAATTGTTCCAAAAGGCAAAATGCTATGTGTACCCTTTTTAGTAAAAAAATGACATTTACTGAAGACTTGCAGTGTTACAGAAATACTTAAAAGCTCTTCAGCTAAGGTGACCCCCTTATTGCCTAGAATTATATTGCCGATTATATTGCAATCAGTTTTGCTTTTAAAAAATTTTTCTTTTTGTCTTGTTGCACAAGAGGGCCTTTTTATTACCATAGCAACTTGGCTGTGATGTTTGAACTGGTGTTTAACTTTTTGTTAGATTTATCTTTGGTCTCTAGGAAAATTGCTACCCTTTTAGTAAATGACACTCTGTAAGTAGTTTGTGATACAGCTTTCCCAAAAAGCTTTCTGTAGGATCAAATAATTAAATATCCATGTTGTAAAACATCCTTCTGAATGCATAGAAACCTTCAAGACTAGTCAGTGTTTAACCAGAATTTCACTTCATTTTTAGTCAAGGGACCTTCAGACCCCTTTAAATAGTGGGGAAGACAAAACACTAGCCAGAGACTAAGGAAGGGTTTTGCCTAATGCCTGGTTTCATGCATTCTAAACTTACACTTTTTTACCTGAATCTTTTCCCCCTTCTTTAATGAGGTGAATTTGAAGGGACCGTTTAAATTACAGAATTTTAACGTACACTTGTTGTTCTGCAAAAGATATCTGCTCTTTGCTGAGTTGGCTTTTTTTGGGGGGAGGAGGGGATATCAGGATTTTCCATTTTTATTATTCAGCCCCTTTTTCTAATAGGATTGAAGGAGAGAGAGACTTCGGGGCTATACTATTAGAAGAGCTTTGGAAGAGTTTTAACTCTGAAAACAATGTAATGTTGCTGTCGGAGAAAGAAAAAATGACCCAGCCTGTTCACTTAATTATGAAAGTTGGATCACAAATGTTTCGAGCATTTTTCTTGTAAACCATGTTTGTGGATGTCAGAAAGGAGACTGGCATGCAGTCTCAATATATGTCTGAATGAAATCAAATGTGCCATCTGCAGGCTGAAAGCACAGGGTTGCTGAAAAGGACACTTCGCCATCCCCACGTAATCCAGCTTCCACTAGCGTTGCCTCTTGAAAATGGACAAGAAACTTGTTCCCTAGTAAGACCCCTACAATGATGAGTTCACTTTTGTACTTTTCCCGTGAATTAATCCACCTTAGGTCTTAAAGCAGCAATTAGATGTCACATTCAGCTGGTGGCAGCTATGCTTGGCAGTCGCTGAGCCAGGCGGTGCTCATGTAGCAGCAGGTGGCTGCACGGCACGGCCCTCATTGCCCTTCGCATGCACGGTCTTCTCCAGTACAGAGATGCACACTGAAGTTAAGAAATGTTCAGCAACTTGTGGCAGGGCTGGGAGCTGAACCCAGGTCTGTTTAAAAAAAAAAAAAAAAAAAAAAGCCACTGTATTTCTGCTCTTCTGTGCTACCTCTGAAGTTACTTAAATGTACATTAAGAATATTTTGTACAATGGGCCTTCTAGTCCAGCATTCTCTCCTTTCCTTTATTGATTTATTGATTTAAATGAGGGACTGACACCGAGAGGAAAAGCACGAACCCAACAGTGTCCAGACTTATGATTCTGTTTTTTAGGGGCTAAAAGTAGATTAGATTGACCTTTCTTTCCTCATAACATCACAGCAGTATGATGTCTGTATTGCCCAAAATAACAACTAGGTAAGTAACTACTTAATTAAAATCTCATGTTTGGCCTTGTCAGAGATAAAAGCTTTTTATAATTGATTAAACAACTAGGTGATATTATATTTCACTTTAGGTTTTTGAGAAATTGTCAGGTTTTTTGATCATGTATATTTCATATGTTTTAAAGGAACATTTTCCAACAAAGTCAAGGCAGGAGAGATATGTTTTAGGTAGGAAATATTGAAGTACTTTTTTTAAGTTTATAAAATAGTTAATGACCCTAATCTTACATCAATAATGTATATATTGGCCCTCCCTGGTGGTGCAACGGGTTAAAACACAGCATTGCAAGCTGGCCGCAGCCACTTCTGTACCAGTTAAATCCCGGGCCCAGAGGTGACCATATGGCCCGGCAGACCTCTCCTGACCCGCCCACTGCTTCCTTCAGCAGTGTACTTTGTCGATCTGCCTGTTCTGCTCCCTGCTCTGTCTCTAGTGAAGCCTCTCATTGCCCCTGCACCTCTGGCCTGTTCCCCAGCTCTGTATAAATAAATAATTTCTTTTTTTAAAGAATATATATGTTGGTAGATGAGCCTTCTATCTTTTTTAGTAAATTTCTTTGTAGCTGAACATGAATGTCAACTTAAGAATAATGTGGGTTTTAAAGATCACATTTTACAGTCCAACTTAATATCTACTCTAAATTTAGTTAACTCCATCATAACATAAAACTAGTCAAGTATGCTGGACATTTGCAGAGGTTAGGGCATTTTGCCTACATTGTGAGCTCACCTCTAATTGTGGGGTCTTATTTCCCTTTCAGATATAGAGGACTTAAAATATGCTGCTTTTGGAACCTACGGTAGCAATTTTGCAGTGAGCACACTTACAAGCTATGACTGGTCAGACAGGGATGATGCATCTCAGGGCAGAAAACTCTCTCCATTTGTCCTCTCAGCAGGAAGCGGATCCTCCTCTGTTGCCTCAGTTCTTCAAAAGAAAGAGACTTCATTTGGCAGTTCTGAAAACATCACCATGACCTCTCTCTCCAAGGTAACAGCTTTTGCAAGTGAAGATGCCCTCCCAGAGGCCGCCTTCCCAGCATTCTCTAGTTTTAAAGATGCCACACCTCAGACCACTGAGCAAAAGGAATGTGAGAGCAAAGATTTCACCAGGCAGGACCTGCCTACTGCTGATCAGAACCAAGAAGTCGTGTGTGCAAGCCCAGCTTCCAGCAGCGCTTCTTTCGATGCCCCCAAGGAATGTTTAGATGACTTTGGAGAGTTTCAGAGTGAGAAGCCCAAAATCAGCAAATTTGACTTTTTAGTGGCCAATTCACAAAGCAAAATGAAATCCAGTGAAGAAATGATCAAAAGTGAGCTGGCAACTTTTGACCTTTCTGTCCAAGGTGAGTGGCTTTCACATAGATTTTGCTGTCACAGTGCTTTCCACCGAGATGGTCCTTTTTAAGAATAAATGTTGGGCCCTGGTTTTGCAGGAAGTAGTTTTTCTGACATTTGGAATTACTGCCTGTAAGAGATAGCTCTCAGAGAAGTTTCCCTGAGACTGAACTGAAATTAAGCTTCTCTTGGGTAACTGCTTTGGGGCTAAAGGCAAACATGGCCCACAATTTGTAGTTAGTCAGAGGTGCATTGTGTTAAAAGGGCTGGGGAAAGGGACTCAATCCGTTTGTAGGCAAGTCAGCTTTGCTTGTGTTTATTGTCTATGGACTATTTCTTTTCAAGAGTTTTTTTTTTTTTTTTTTTTTTTAAGATTTATTCATACAGAACTTGGGTACAAGCCAGAAGTTCAGGGACAGTGAGAGGATTCACAATGACAGAGTGGGGAGCAGAACAGGCAGACTGACAAAGTACACTGCTGAGGGGAGCAGTGGGTGGGTCAGGAGAGGTCTGCTGTGCCCTGTGGCATCTCCGGGGCTGGGGATCGAACTCACACTGAAGTGGCTGTGGCTAGCTTACAGTGCTGCACTTTAACCCTTTGTGCCACCATAATTATGCGTACAGAACTGGTATAGGCCAGAGGTGTGGAGTAGGTAAGAGGATTCACCAGAGAGGGAGTGGGGAGCAGAACAGGCGGATTGACTGAAATAAACTGCTGAGGGGAGCAGCTAGCTGGACAGGAGAGGTCTGCACACCATGTGGGTCACCTCCCTGGTGGTGGATTGAACTCGTGCTGCAGTGGCTGCAGTAGCTTCATAGTGCTGTCCCACCAGAGGGGACCCTGGATTGTTTTCTTTTAATCCAAACGCTACACAGGGTAGCTGTGGATCTAGATCCAGTCTGCAGACCTGTTTTGATTGACCCACAAAAAAATATGTGAAGCAACTGCCAGTACGGATTCCTAGCTATTTTGAAAAGTGTTATCTGGCTACACTAGGCCTGAATTCTAGTTCTTGACAATCAACTGGAGCTGAGTAGCAGTATATGGGGGATGATCTCCGCAAGGTCACAGTCTCCCGTCTTCCTTTCTCCAACTGACCTCAGTCATTTACTTTACCTGCCTGTTGTCTGAAGACATCTGAGTTTGCCACTTCTTCTTTAATCCCATCCTAATAGAGGAATCACTGCTTTCTGTTAGATTCAGGGAGTATGTAGAAGCTCAGGGCAAATTTATGATGCCGAGAAAAATAATACAACTCTTCTGCATTGATATTGAGAAGGGCACTTTTGTCCTCTAGACTTCAGTGATTCTGAATGTAGAATTATGGGAGAATGTGACCAGAGAAGAGCAGTGGAGAAAATTAAAGACAGGAAAGCCAAGCAAGAAAGAAGAGTTGAAAGGATTTAGCATGTGGCCTTCTAGACAGAAGGGGTGAGGATTGTGCTTCTGGCTTGACAAACATCTAAAGAAGAGGGTGATGTCAGCAAGGAAAAGCCTCTGCCTAAAGCAAGGTGAGTAATCAAAACCTTTGCTTGTGCCATCCATTTCTCCCAGGATCGCACAAGAGGAGTTTGAGCCTTGGTGATAAAGAAATAAGCCGTTCTTCTCCTTCTCCCGCTTTGGAGCAACCCTTCAGAGACCGTTCCAACACGCTTAGTGAGAAGCCGGCTCTGCCTGTCATCCGCGACAAGTACAAAGATCTGACCGGCGAGGTGGAGGTGAGTGGGGTGCTTTTCCACAGGGGCAAATAGAAGACTAGCTGAGCGCTGAGGGCCCAAAGGTAAAATGCTTTCAGTTTTCACCTGAGGGTAATGAGTAGTGGGAAATCACAAAGCACCATGCATAAAATAAGCTGTTAAAATGAGAGAATGGTGACATTAACCCTGAGTGAAAATGCCCCCACTACATGTCACCCACTAAAAGTGGGTCAAGGGACTTCACAAGGAGGAAATGCTTTGAGGAATTCTTTTTGAGCACTTAGACCTTGTCATCTTAATGACTCTTAAAATGTCACAGTAGAGAAGAGGGGGCAGTGTTCTGGGTCTCTCTGCTTGCTGCATCCTACTCCATGCTTGCTTCCCGACAGCCACGCTGAATCTCCCTTTTACACTTTCCTCATCACACAGTGCACATACACATACACACATCGTTACTGCCAAGTGAAGAGCTGGGCTTTGGTGCTGCTCTTGTGCTAGACACCTAGGTCAGGAGGGTCACTGCTGAAGTTCTTAGTTTGTTATGGAACAAATTTTTTTTTTATAATAGTTTATTTTTTAATTTTATGCCTTTTTCCATCTCAATTGTAATCCCTGTGGGCCTCCCATCACCAAATCACCCATGTGCCATCACTGTTAATGGAACAAATCTTTAAAAAAAAAAGATTTATTTATGCATACAAGAACTGGGGTACAGGCCAAAGTTGTGGGGTGGAGTGAGGTGAGAGGATTCACCAGAGATGGAGTGGGGAGCAGGACAGGCAGATTGACTGGAATAAACTGCTGAGGGAAGCAGCTGGACAGGAGAGGTCTTCTGTGCCACGTGGGTCACCTCCCTGGCCGGGGATTGGACTTGTGCTGCAGTAGCTGTGGAGAGCTTCACAGTGCCTCACTTTAATCCCTTCCACCACAGGGAGGGCCCTTGTTACAGATTTTAACTAGTGGGATCTAACGATGAATTGTTTGAACTAGAGTGATTTTGATAAAAAGGAAAATCTTCCTTAGCTCTTCAAATTGACAGAAGTCATAAATACACGATTCCCGGCATGCCCAATTAACCCAGTTCTTTTTATAAAATTCACAGGAGAGCGAGAGATATGCATACGAGTGGCAGAGATGCCTGAGAAGTGCACTCGATGTGAGTATTCTAGTATATGAGTCTTTTGGGTCATTTTGCTGCTGCTTCAGTTCATTTGAATGGACAGAGGCAGAGTTGAGGGGCTCTCTCCCTTTATGTTTTTGTGCAAAGTGAGGTTCTAGAGTGACCATCTTCTGCACCGCATCCGTCACACTTCTGATGGCCAGGGTGGCGCCCACGTCGGCCGCGCCCTTGCCGTCATTGTGTGTGAGACTTAACGATGATACAGCTAGCTAGCTCTGCCTACATCAGGAGGGTGGGTTAGCCCAAGGACCCCTGTCTTTTCCAAAGAATTGGAGACTTCCTCCTTGAAGATCAAAACTAAGTTGTCAGATTTGTTTCAGCATAATCATGTGCAGACATCAGCTGGTTGTGCCTTTTCCCACCTGGCTTTGCTGTTGGGTTTTCTAATGGTAAATTGCTTTTCATTGGCTTTTCTTGATTATATAAGGTGATGTGATTTTATTTCTTATAGGTCATTAAAAAGGCAAATGACACCTTAAATGGAATCAGTAGTAGTTCTGTTTGCACAGAAGTAATTCAGTCAGCTCAAGGCATGGAATATTTATTAGGTATGTTCTTTTATATGTCGCTTATTCACAATCACAACACCGCTGTATTTTCAATGTTCCCTTGCAAGTATTTTAATCCCTCAAGCTACATATGACTTAACTAAGTAGCATCTGCATTTGTAGATAAGATGCTTAAAGTCACAGATAGTGACAATTATTTAAGGTCTTTGTGACTAAGTATCCCAGTTGTTATACACAGACCTACAAAATGTAAAATTAGTGTCACTGCTTCATCAGAGTCTGAACTAAGGACATCACGGATTCCTTAACTTCCCGGCCACCTCAGCTGCCAGAACGTCCCACTCTAACGTGAAACCTCAGGCTGTCTAATTCAGTGTTGGCTTCCCTCCCATGGCTCAAGGGCAGCCAAGCTAAAGCCCCATGTTGTTCAGATCTTTACTCCAATGTCACCATCTAAACTGAGGCCTCCTTTGCACCTCCCTTTTCTGCCGGTACTTCCTTTCCCTTTTCCTTGCTTGGTTTTTCTCCCTAGTCATACCACTTTCACTATTTAAACACTTTGTGTTTGCTTAGACTCTTCTCCTCCACTAAGGAAAAGAAAGTGTCAAAGATTTTGGTCTTTTGGTTCACATGAATCTCCAGTACCTAGACTAATACCTGGAATGTTGTAGTCACTCAGATTTATTTGCTGAATGAGCAGCGAGTGAGGAAAAGTAAGGATGTGCTCTCAGCGTTACTTCTGCTGTCCCCCTCTGGTTCCTCTTTCCTGCTCACACAGACACAGTCCTGCTGCATAAGCAAATGGTCCCCAGGTAATGGGGTGTTTGTCTTTCCTTTCTAGTAGGTTTCCTAGTATCTTCCAAAGATTGTCTAAGATGCTCCCTCACTTCACTATGGTGGGCAGTAATTCCTGCCATCTGCCTGGGAAGGGAGCAGAAAGCCACGATGCTGTTACACATGATGATAGCCATGGGCCTCTCTAAAGACCCAGAGTCCCCATCCCCAAACTACCACCATCACTCCTCTCCTTAGGAGGTAAGGGGTGTGTCTGGTAGCTGTCTTTAGAAAGCAAAAGATACTTGGCATCTTGCTTGAAGAGCTCAGCCACAATGTAGAGGTTACAGGGAAAGAACTTTCCAATGTCCTATTAAGCGTATAAAAGGTACACAGACGTGAAGTCAGAATTCGTGAATCCTTGGACATTCACAAAAACGAGATATTCTGCATTACTTTGTGATGATAGTGACATTCAGTTTATTTTAAACTTTTAAAGTTCCCATTTTCAGTCATTTTAATGGGGTTGCCCAAATTCAAACAGAGGAGCTCCTACATAAGCTAGAAAACAACAAACAGCTGGTACTTGTGTAATACCTACTCTTCCACAGGCACTGTTCTTAACTTTTTACAGTATTAACCATTTAATCCTATCCCAGTTTGACAGATGGGGAAACTGAGGCACAGAGAGGATACATGTCTTGGCCTAGGTTATACAGCTAGTAAGTGTCAGAGCTGGGATTTGAACCCAAGCAGTGTGGCGCTAGAGTCCAGGTTTTGTTTTGTTGTAAAGATTTATTTTTATGTTATGTGTACAAGAACTGGGGTGTAGGCCAGAGGTGCAGGTGAGAGGACTCACCACAAGCAGAGTGGGGAGCAAAATAGGCAGATCCAGAGAAATACACTGCTGAGGGTAGTAACAGGTGAGACAGGAGAGGTCTGCTGGACCATGTGGATCAGCTCCCTGGCTGGGGTTCAAACTCATGCTGCAGTGGCTGGAGGCTTTAACCCCTGCGCCACAAGGAAGCCCCCTAAAAACCTGTGTTTTTATCAGAGGGATCAGTGCCAAGGAACGGTATGTTCCCTCTGTCCATATGTAGCCCTTAGTTCCAACTAAGACATCAGCAAGTAGTAATCTCTTGTCTTGCTCATCACCCTCTGCACCTCTAGCAGCTAACTCTGTTCTCTCACTCTGTCAGGTGTTGTTGAGGTATACAGAGTAACTAAACGTGTGGAGCTGGGAATAAAAGCTACTGCCGTGTGCAGTGAGAAACTCCAGCAGTTGCTAAAGGACATCGATAAAGTGTGGAATAACCTAATTGGCTTCATGTCGCTCGCCACGCTCACAGTAAGTGCATTATTCCAGCAGTTGTTTCCTTTCCACTGACCTAAGCAGTAAGGTGAGTGTATAGTACCATGTGGCACATACTGGAGGGTGCAGGGGCCTGCGTGTCATGTCAGGTTAAAGGAAGGAGGTAGCATCCTGCAGTTAGCCGAGTAGTACCAGCCTGTCTTCCAGATTGCACCCAGGCCACTGAGAATCTAGGAAAATGTCCATTCTGTCTGCGGCTGGCTTAGTCACAGAGAGGAGTCTGCGTGTTTTACAAAGCATTGTTTGAGTTCTTCCCTTTGCACTTCTAATTATGCCCCTGTGTGTGTTTTTAAAAAGTTATATCTTGCGGCTATCATATGACTTAACCTTTCTATATTTTTAGGTTTAGGGATTATTTTAATTTTTGCCCTAGTATAGATCTATGCTGAATATCTTTAAATAAATATTGCCCCCCTTTTTTCCTCCAGCTGGACTTAGAGATCAACGTGCTTGTTTACACATACATGCATGTAGCACGTAGAGCTATTGCTGCGTCTGTAACTTGGCTTTCCAGAGGGGGGTTGTTGACCACCCTATTGGCACTCCACAAACTTTATATTGGGTTCTAGCTTTCTTTGTCATTTCCTTAGCGAGTACATAATGATTCCCTAAGATGTTCTTCCATTTCTTTCATTTTATATTCTGTGCAGTATCCCACATGTTAATTTACTATTTCTATTTCCTTTATGTGTAAACCAGTCATCTGTCTCTTTTGATCACTTGACCATTTTATTCAATGAAATATGGTTATAGGCCTTACACATTTTATATTTGTGAGATTTCTACTCACGTGCACATGCTAGTTAGCTATGGCAATTATTTTCTTCCTCCTCTATTACTTCCCCTTTTCTATATTTCATCAGGCAAAACTATTTTATTTTTATATATTCATGCCTATTCAGTTTGTCTCTGATACTATCCTCCTTTCTTTCACAATAGTCAGAAATTTATCTTCCTTCCACAGCTGGAGTAAATGTGTAGCCTTTCCATTTTCCATTTCCCCTACTGTTAACTGCATAGCCCGTCTGAGCAACTGGGCTATGGTACAGAAGGCAGTTCTTTTTTTTTTTTTTTTTAAGATTTATTTATTTATGCATACAGAACTGGGTACAGGCCAGAGGTGCAGGGGCAGTGAGAGGATTCACCAGAGACAGAATGGGGAGCAGAACAGCAACAGCAGATCAACGAAGTACACTGCTGAGGGGAGCAGCAGGTGAGACAGGAGAAGTCTGCCGCGCCATGTGGGTTGGCTCTGGTGGAGGATCAAAGCAGTGGCTGCGGCCAGCTTGCAGTGCCACACTGCCGACCAGGTGCATGCCCACCATCCCAGCATGTCCTAAGCCACGAATCCTCTCATCATTCTTACGTTGCTTCTAGCCATAATAGTAACATCTTTAAAACTTTCAGTCATTTCCCAAATCTCTATTTTGGCTTTTCAGGCCATTTTTCAATTTATAACTTAAAATTTTACAGTTTAAGATGATTACGTTTTTTGTTTGTTTTTTTTTAAGCGTGCTCTGGTCGGACCCTCCCTTGGGGTACAGTGGGTTAAAGCACAGCACTATGGAGCTGTCTGCAGCCACTGCGGCACTGACTTTGATTCCAACACCAACTTTGATTCCCAGACAAGGGGGTGACCCACATGGCATGGCAAATCTCTCCTGACCTGCCTGCTGCTCCCCTCAGCAGTGTACTTTGTCAGCCTGTTCTGCTCCCCACTCTGTCTCTAGTGTATCCTCTCAGCCCCTGCACCTCTGGCCTGTACCCTAGTTCTTGTAGGCATAAATAAATACATTTTTTTTAAAAAAAGAAGAGTGCTTTGGTCAAAAAGAGGAGAAAAATTACATTTTTTGTGATTTAAAAATAATTCTAGCAACCTGTACTCAAGAAGTTAAATTTATTGAACTGTACAGAAATTCATATAGCATTCTTACACATTAATGATGACTAGAAAATATAATAAAAATGGAAGCTTTTTTAATGTGCAAAATCATTCAGGTCCTTATCATTCTGATCACATAGCAAGGACGACTGGTTCGGTGTTTTTTAAACCCCTATCAGTCTGTCCTGCATGCTACTACTGAACATTTCTTTGCAGAGAGCAAATCTAATGATAGCATTTAAAAGCCTGCAGTAGGCTTTCAGGCCCTCAGGATCCAGTTCAGACTCCTCGGCCTGCTGTATATATCTTTTCATCACTTGGACCCCCTGTGTGTCCCGCACTCTACTGGTCGGCTTTTCCCTCCGGCGTCTGACCACTCCCCACAGAGGCCCTCCCGGGAGCCCCTCTGTCTGAACTCGAAACCCTGCCTTTGCATGTCCATAGCACATTTCCCTCTAAGTGACATTTGCCCACTTATTGGAAATTATGTGCTTGCGTCTTTTTGCCCACTACTAGCTTGTCAGCCCCTTAAAGTAGGACTGTGTTAGTTCTTTGTGTGCTGATGGTGTTTGTTGGAACCTGCTACTTTTGTTTTACAGGTGTCCCTCACTATCCAAAAGTAGACTTTCCTATTTGGTATGATTTGGAGGGTTGTTTTTTGATTCTGGGGGTGCTATTAGCACTAATTTATATGGGAAAAAATTTTTGAGCATCCCCCCTAAAAGTACCTACCAAATCCTGCTAATTAGGAACATTCTACTTGTAGATGGTAGGGGAAACCTGTGTCCTTCTGCACCTTCCAATTTTTTCAAACTGGGTATGCAGTGCTTGTAAACATCATCATTTTAATAACTATTTTAAAGTATTTAAATAAATGAATAAGGAACATTGAAACAAAAGGAACAGGAGAGTAGGGGGCATAAAATAAGCCAGGAATGAAGTTAAGTATAGAAAAACGTGTGCTTTTTAAAGTGCTTGCATTGGCCACTGGTGGGCTATACAGCTGACTTGACTCTGTTCTGGGAGCCAGTGTAAAGATCTGTCAGTCCCATTAGTCACTGTGCTCATAATGGGAAGGTGACCTGCCGCTCAGGAGAGCCATAATTATTCCTGGTACTAATATCAGAAAGCACATTCTGTTGTGGGATCTCACAGAGAAGAAACGGATGTGACTTAAATTATCTTCAAAAATGCCCTTTCCATGAAAAAAGCAACAGGTTTCAGTGAGTAGTTCCTTATGAAATCTCTCCATACAGGCCAGGTGGCATAGCTCCAAGTGCAAGTGAGCGAAAGTCATTCTAAGTGGAAAAAAATAGAGTAAGCGGTAAACCAGAAAAACATGGAAGTGCATACTGATGGGAGGCTTATGTCTTTGCTCTACAAAGAAAACATACAAATCAAGGAGAAACATGCCAGCGTTCTGTAAAATCTGAACAAAATCACAGTGACTCATAAAGGAGGAGGCACAGCTAGTCAGGAAACTTTAATTCAGATTAAAACTCTTCGTGCAGGACTGGAGGAAGTATACTGCATGGTTATGGGGCTGTGTTTGGTTGGGGAAACCCATCCAGTATTTTTGTAGTATTTCTAAGCTCCAGCCTCAGGTGAAGCGGTTCGCCAGGAAGGAGCTGCGGGTGCCAGAGCCACGGGCTGGGTCGCAGCTGTCAGCATTACCTTTGCGTCGTTGGCAGCACCCTTCGCCAGAGCCCCTCTGTCCTACAACGGTCTTACTCAAAATCTGTATATCCCACGTTTTTATAGCAACAAGATCTCTGAGACCAAGCATGAGGAAACTGAGAGCAGTGTGTGCCTGGGTCCCTCCTGACTCCCCCACCCTCCGCTTCCCACTCCTGTGCGGACATGAGCCAGATTAAGCCTGAAGAGTAACCCTCACTGGCCACCTTGTCATGAGTGCTCACCACACGCCGGACCTTCTTCTTAGCTGTCTGTATAGATTTAGTTTAATGTTCACAAAGATTTTGTGGCTAGCTACTACTATTGTCCCCACTTTTACAGATGAAAACATGGAAGCACAGACGGGATGCTATCTGACAGGAAGACGTCTGGTGTTTTACCCACTACACACACTCAGGCCTCCTTGAAATGGGCAGTCTGGGTGGGGACAACCAGAAAGACGCAGAAGCCTTTTGGGGGCTGTTACTTAGTACCAAGGTTAATGAGATGAGGCACCAGGAGTTTGTCCTGGCAGCAAGGAATTAAGTCAGATTTTTAACACTGTCTCCCTTTTTTGTACTCTAGGACTGTGGTAGCTTAAAGCTTGTACTTTCCACTTAAGTATTAAGGGTCTGTTGTGCGGGAATCAGTTTCTGGTAGTTACTACTTTCTCCATTAGCACTTTCTCCATAAGCCTTCACCCAGGCCACCCCTCCCTTTCTTCCGGGGCTGTTAGGCACTTTTCTCTGCCGTGAACTTTCGAAGAAAAGATAACACAGAAGAACAGACACATTAACTGACCCATTTTGTAGCTGTCAATTTTAATAATCGTGGACAAGCCCACCTGGGCGCTGCCGTCTGTTTCTTTCCAAGGTGGCTGCTAGCAGCAGGTGAAGTAACGTGGCTCTGCCCCCTGTGCTCCTCGAGCTCCGCAGCTCGCCTCCTACTCCTCTGCTCGCCGCCTGCCTTTCTGTTCGTTTTCCCTTATGACCATTATGTAGTAAAATACAAAACTGTTACACCACTCATGGCGTGTTTGCCATCCCCATAGTCCAGGCACTTCCCCTCCCCCCCATTTTTTACCCCATTCCCCACTCCACCCCCATAAAATGTCTCTGGTATATGGTTGTTCATCATCATTATTATTATTATTATTACCCCTGGTCCTTTATGCTCCTGCTATGAGTGAAAC
>NW_004567118.1:16223339-16249791 GCF_000260355.1 Condylura cristata | reverse complement strand
AATTACATTAGCTTGTATAGACTCTGTGATTCTGCATTCTCTGTGATAATGTAAGTTATTTTATACTTTCCTTCAGTGTGGAATAAGCAGTGAATCTCTGGTATATGGTTGTTCATCATCATTATTATTATTATTATTACCCCTGGTCCTTTATGCTCCTGCTATGAGTGAAACTGTCTGGTATTTCTTTTTCTTTCGGGCTTATTTCACTAGCATGATCCCTTCCAGCTCCATCCATGTTGCTGCAAAAGGCATGCGCTTATTTTTTTCTTTGGTTGCTGAGTAATATTCCATTGTGTATATGTACCACATCCTTTTAATCCAGTATCTACTTTTGGGCATTTGGGTTGGTTCCATGTCTTTCAATAAGTTTTAACAAACGTATGCTCCATGCCACCATGCCACTCTCAGGAGGAGGAAAGCCCATCGTTCCAGAGTCTTCACCTCACCCAGAGATAATCATCCCCGTTCTAACTTTTTACACCAATACAAGTGATTAGTTTTGTCTGGACTTTTTTTTTTTTTTTAAGATTTATTTGTGCATACAGAACTGGGGTACAGGCCAGAGGCTCAAGGGCGGTGAGAGGCTTCACCAGAGACAGAGTGGGGAACAGAACAGATCGACGAAGTACACTGCTGAGGGGAGCAGCAGGTGGGTCAGGAGAGGTCTGCCACGCCATGTGGTCACCTCCGGGGCAGGCGGGAATCGAACTCATGCGGAAGTGTCTTTAGATTCTCAGTGCAGCGCTTTAACCCGCTGCGCCACCAGGGAGGGCCTGTCTGGACTTTTTAAAGGAAGCCAGGGAATTGAACTTTAACTTCAAGGAAAGCCTGTTCATTTGAGGTCACCCCCTAAGCTGGAGTTCACACACAATTCTAAACTCCTCAGTGTGGGGAATGTGAGGTGAGTGGACAGTGAGTAGTGTGCCACGGTCAAGCTCCACTGGGGCCACTCACTTAAGCTGCTGGAGAGCAGTTTGCCTGGCTTCTCTCTAGATGCCGAGGAAGGGTGTGAAGGTTTGTTAGCTTGCAGCTAAGCACCACAGGGGTGCACAGGCTGCTTGTGAATGCGTCTCCTGTGACCCATGCTTTTCCAGTCATATTTGATTTTCCACCAGGTTAGCTGTGATGACAAAAAAAATCGTTCTCGTGCAAATATTTTTCCTGTTTATACATGTCATCCCTCCTGAGCTATAAAACGTTCCTGAATGAGCCACTCCCTGAAGAATGGCATGTGTTCTACAAAGGAGGTGTCAGGTGTGCCTTGTCCTGGAGCTCTTACTCTGAAGACACATGTGTCAGTGTCAGGGACTTGCAGACCAGCATCTGTGTAGTTCAGTTGCAACAAAGATACATGAACTTGGAGGATTCTGGATTAGAGGCTCAGAGCAGAGCAAACATTACTGGAGAGAGGCAGGATTAGGGCAGCAGAGGAACCTTAGCACTACACACCATTGCTTCATGTTAGTAGAACTTAGTTTCTTAATGAGTCCAGTTGCCACAGGCTCCTTTTTTACTGCTCATTTTGCATCTAGGACCTGCCAGGCATTGTGCTGTGCTTTCTGTTCATTCTCGTTTAATCCTGGTGACAGTTGTCAATAGTGTGATCCCATTTTTGCAGGTGAAGAAACAGATCTGGGACTTGAATGTGCATCAGTATAAAAATCTGTTCTTCCTGTTGTGTTAGTCCCAGCTTATAAAATGCCAGAAAGGACTTACTTGTTCCTTCTCATGAAGACTCCATGAAACAACTCCCAAGAAGTGGCTGCGTCTCGCTTCTTCAGTGAAACAGACCCAGAACATTGGTGCTGGTGGCAGTGGGGATGGCAGGGCTCAGAAAGCAGAGTGTGGTCTTAGCTCCAGACTGTGCTCCCTCACTTAGGCATCTCAGCTGGATTTGACAGTAGCCATGTTAAAAATTCCCTTTCCCTTTAATACTTTTTCCCATGGACTAAAACACCCTATGGTGGCATAGGCTTATCTCCTCTGCGCACAGGCTATGAGGAACCTGGCTTTTGTTGGGAGAGAAAAGTCATTTATTTTGGTGAGCTGAGATGTGTTTACTGGTTAGTCCCCTGAAGAAACTGTTATGAAGGCTTTCTCTCATGGGTGTGGGTAGGTGTGGAACAAAGTCAGTCCTACAAAAACAGACTAATCCATGGGAAACCTACAAAAAGAAAAAGGATTGTTTATTCTCCTGATCTGCAGTCAGCTGAAAATTACATTAGCTTGTATAGACTCTGTGATTCTGCATTCTCTGTGATAATGTAAGTTATTTTATACTTTCCTTCAGTGTGGAATAAGCAGTGAATTTCAGGGTAGTTCCTATTGCTGTGGCACATCAGAAGACTGGTTTAACTTTAATAGAAATAATGTTTCGTCATTGTGCTGACTGCACAGTGTGTTTAGAGACAGAATCGTCATGTGCTGCATGGCTGTCCCCAGTTGACAGAGCTGGGTGTGGCAGACTGAGGAATGGTCCCCCAAAGGTGTCCTGATCCCTGGAACCTGTGAACGTGTTACTTTATGCCAAAAAGGGGACTGTGCATAGTAATTATCCCTAGATGGTAAACTTTTCCCAGCTCTCCAGGTGGACCCAGTGTTGTCTAAGTGCCCACCAGGAGGAGGCGGGAGGGTGAGAGGGAGAACAAGTGAGGAGGTGGAAGCAGGGAGGAGTTGGCAGATGTACTAATTAACTACAGGGCCAAGCCAGAACCAAGTTTGGAATTGCTGTGGAAACTGTCTGGACACTCCTATCAGCAGAATGAGGGGAGGTCATGCCGTGGGGGCTCTCACACATGGCAATGCAGAACAATAAAGATCTGTTTCTTGGGCTTGCTCCATGCCCATCTTGTGTTAGAGGGGCTCTGTGCCCTGCTGGCCTCCTCAGAATCCTGGGTCACAGCCTCCACCTCTTGGAGCATGGAGGGACGGCACGAGGTGTTAAACATGGCAGACAGCACTTGAGCTTAGCTTCCTTCCAGAAGTGACATGTGACTTAGGCCCAAGTTCCATAGCTATGCCTCACTGAGGAGGAAAGGGAAGGCTCACCCTACCCACATTTGTTTGGAAGGAGAAAGACAAGAATGCCAACTACCAAACTTTTCTTGCTTAATAGTTATTTTCTTGGACATCATTTTAGCAGTTTATTATTGGCTAAAGATTTAGGATTATATACCCAGGTCTGACTCTGGTACTCATCAATCTGTGCAGGTCACGTGTGATAGAACTTTTTTTTTTTTTTAACTTTTCCTAAGTGCATGAAATACTTGCCAATGAAGTAGTGTTCAATTTAAGATGGCCTGTAGAGGGTGCACCTTCTTGTAGAATTGTGGCGGTTGGTGGGCATCACTCTGTTACGGTGTATTACTGTAATACAGCGACTTGGAGGTGTGTATTTCTTTTTTTTTTTTTTTTAAGATTTATTTACTTATGCTTACAGAACTGGGGAACTGGGGTACAGGCCAAAAGTGTGGTGGGTGAGAGGATTCACCAGAGACAGTGGGGAAAAGAACTGATCATCGAAGTACACTGCTAAGGGGATCAGTGGGAGGGTCAGGAGAGGTCTGCCACGCCATGTGGGTCATCTCCCTGGCTGGGGATCGGACTCATGCTGCAGTGACCTCTGACAGCTTCATAGTACAGTGCCTGTTGAGCAACCAGGGAGAGCCCTTAGGTGTGTATTTCTAAAGGTCAGTTTTATCATTTGAAGAATTTAATTGAAGGGTATTTTATCCAAAGCTCTGTGACTTTCACTGGAGATTACAATATAACCTTTTCATTTGCTTCCCTCATGCCTGTAGTAAATATACTAAAGGATTTTATTAATTTGATTTCAAGATTCCAAAATTTCCAAAATAGAAAATGTCGTTCTCAGATAATCTATATTAATTTTTTGACAAATAGCTACAATGCGGGTTATAGAAGTGTTATTATGACTTTAACCTCTTCAAAAAGCTTGTTAAATTTTGTCAGTGAATAATTGGATAAGTCAGCATATTTTATCCTTTTCAGATAACCCCCCTAGATAACAGGCGTGCACCTGCGTGTGTACTGTTCCCAAACTAAGAGAAATAGGTAGCAAGTGAAATTGTGACTGCTTTACATACAGATGATAGAATTGGATAGCAAACAAGGAATTGTACCCCTGCTTCTAGGTTTAACTAAAGTGGCCATGGTTTGCATGGAAAAAGAAAAGAAAAATCCTCTGTCCTGGCTAAAGCCTTGTAGGTTTCCTTTATGCACTGGTGGGAACATTCCCATCTCCTTTTCTTTGAAAGCTGTGTATCCTTGCTAGGTGCGCTCTGAGTGGATTCAGTTCAGGCTCATTTCAGAAAGATAGTGAAGCTAGTACCTTGTTATTTCAAATTAGAAAAGAACAGAGACATATCATAAACAGCCAACACATTTTGGGAGGAGAAGTCATTTCTTTGCCTTAGGAAAGAAGTAAAATTTTGTAAATACAAAGCACTATAGTATCCCCTCAGTAGTTCTGCCTAATTAACTTTAGAAAGTACAGCTATTGCTCTTGGCTTCCAGTTGGCCACCAGAGATCCTGGTGTTGCTATCCGCTACGACCCCACCCAGTGTTCCCAGACTCATAAAAAGAAGTTGTACCCAAAGGCTCACTTCTGCTGAGGTGGCCCTGAGGCTTAGATACCAGTCTTTGACCTGAGGCAGAAAAAGGCAAAAGTGGGTGAGTTCCCCCTCTGGCCACATGGTGTCATGAGCAGCTCTCCCCCAGAGGCTGCCTGTATTTATGACAAGTGTGTGGTGAGAAGCTGCGGCAGATCTGGGCGCAGCTCCACCCTGGCCAAGTCATCTGCATCAGCAGAATGTTTTCCCCTGCTGGGGCTGACAGTGTCCAGTCGGTGGTGCAGGAATGCCCAGGACACAGTAGCCAGGGTCCACCTTGGCCAAGGCATCATGTCTGTCTGCACCAACCTGCAAAACAAGGAGTATGTGACTGAGGCCCTATGCAGTCCAGTTACCTGATAGCCAGAAAAATCCACATCTCCAACAAGTTTAATGCAGATGAGTTTGAAAAAAGGCAGTTAAAAAGCCCAGGTGGCGGCCCTCCCTGGTGGCGCAGTGGGTTAAAGCACAGCACTAAGAAGCTAAAGCCACTATCGCTTGAGTTCGAATCCCGCTTGCCCCGGAGATCCACATGGCGTGGCAGACCTCTCCTGACCCGCTCGCTGCTCCCCTCAGCAGTGTACTTCATCAATCTACCTGTTCTGCTCCCCACTCTGTCTCTGGTGAATCTTCTCACCCCCCACATCTCTGGCCTGTACCCCAGTTCCATATGAACAAATAAATCTTAAAAAAAAAAAAAAAAAAGCCCAGGTGGCAGTGGGCTCACAGACACCCCACGGCTTGACCCCCGGACAAGCAGTGGGCCCTACACTCAGGGGAGAGATGCCCACCCCACACCCCTTCATCTCACAAATGAAAATCCACACCTTATTATTTTGCTATTATATAGCTCTTACTTTGCCAGAACTTTGCCATCATCCTAGGAGACCTCAGGGCCCATGAAGCACGTCAGCCATTGCGCCAGGCTCCCAGATCCTTGGCCTCCTGGACATTACCTCCATTTCACTTGGTCGCTCACTTGCAAGACTACACTGGATTGTGTCATCTCGTCCAGCTGTAGTGTCTTTGCAGTCTTAAATTGAGACTTCTTGACCTCTGAGCCCAATGCGGTAGCCCTCCAACTTCCTCACATTTGACTTGTGCTACTCTTGTGTTTTGGTTTCCAAGATAATGGTTTGCCTTTTGCTGTCTTTATCAACTCCCATCCTTCTTTCTTTCCCAACTGCTTCCTCCTTAGTAGAACACAGCAGGTTCTCAGAGAATGTTTGGGAAATGGAAGAATTGTATTGATGGTACTAACGTACTCAGTTTGCCCCTGGGCCTACTGAGGATGAGTTATGAGGGAAGTAAGCCAATAACCTTTGCAGTGACTGTGTTCTTACTGATGTGTCTTGTCCTCACAGCCTGATGAAAATTCACTGGATTTTTCCTCTTGTATGCTACGACCTGGGATTAAAAATGCTCAGGAGCTCGCTTGTGGGGTGTGCCTTTTAAATGTGGACTCCAGGAGCCGGGTAAGTCACTAGCCTTTCCCTGTAGATGGCAAAGCACTTCCCTAACATGACCTAGAAGATGGCCCCATCTAGCCCACTTCACTGCAAGGCCTGTGACCAGGGCTGGGGATTTCACAGAGCCCTGCCATCTGTGCACAGAGCAGACAAGTTCTTTCACACGGGCTGGCGGGGGAGCTGCGGAGAGAATGGACACAGGTCTTGCCTGTGGAACCAGCACGCTGCTTGCGTTGCACCTGCAGCACCCAAGCACATGGGGTGGTAGAGAGAAGGTTAAACCTGTAAGGATTTGTTGGGCGGCTGGAGGCCCTGTTCCGGGAAATTTTGTTGACCTTTGGTTTCAACGTTATTTCAGAAAGAAGAGAAGCCTGCAGAAGAACATCCTAAAAAAGTATGAACCAGTTACATATTTTTCCTAGCGTCTCCATCTTAATTTTGAGTGTAGAAGGCAAATCAGATGATTCCACTGTCATCTTGACCTGCTCCAATCATGAATCTCTTTACCGAGTCATTTTTGTTCCCATGCATTTGATTTAATCAGCTAATGTGTCTGTCTGGGTCCACTTGTGTCTTGTTTGCATGCTCGTACTTCATAATTGGCTTCTGATGATGTGGTTATTTCTCTCTACAATGAGCATGGTGACAGAATGAGCAATTCTAGGAGGCTGGAAGCTGTAGTGACACAGAATAAGATCAAAGAGCCTCAGAATTTGACTGTTACTAAACTAAAACAAATTGGATAGATCTTATGGTATGTTGTTTTGTTTAATTGTATGTAGTGCTTTAGGGAATGGCCCAGGGGGGAGATGAGGTTAGGACCAGCTGTAACCATTACTCGCCTGTTTACCTGTAACCATTACTCGCCTGGAAATTATTTTTATGTGTTTAATATCTCTAGTTTTTACAAACTCTTATTTCTGTTTGAATCTTTAGAATATGTTAGGTCAGCTCCCAATGGCCCAAGACCCTAAGAGATTTTAATCTCTCTTCTAACTCTCTTGTAATTCTTTCATGTAGGACTACATCAGGCACAGAAATGTAAGGGATTACGTGTATTGCAGTCAGATGCCAGCCTTAAGAGGAAGGCTGCACAGTGAGGGATAAAATTTAACCCTGGCCCTTGGCTGTCTTAATTGCCCATGTTAAAGATACTTTCTGCCCCCACCGAAGACTTTGCCTTTTATATGAAAGATTTGGCCTTGCTTTTGCTGAAACAGGAGTTAATGGTAAAGATATGTTTATTCCTTTATTTAGCAGCAAAAACCTTTCACTTGATTTCCTGTGGCCTCCTCAGCTTGTGTGTTTGCCAGTTTGACCTCAGCCTCTGTGACCTGGAGAGGTCCACGTGCGGGTTGCTGGGCAGCAACCTGACTTGCTCTCTTTATCTGCTTATTTCTGGCAGGCATTCAACTCCGAGACAGACAGTTTCAAGCTGGCATATGGAGGACACCAGTATCATGCCAGCTGTGCCAACTTCTGGATCAATTGTGTTGAACCAAAACCACCTGGCCTCATACTGCCTGATTTGCTCTGAAAAACTACAAAGTGGAGGGTGGTTTTTTTCCATCCCACCCCATGGGGTGAAGAAATCAAATTAAACAGAACATTTATGAGTCTATATGAAGAATTCCTCCAAGAGGTTGGGGGACCAAAGTGTGCAAGTTCCCAGTCATTTCTAGCCCCACTTCGTCCCCCACTGCCAGTGTTTGGGGCTGAGGTAACATCACCCTACCCCGGCTGTGGCACAGATGTTTGCTAACTTATCATAAGATGTTTTAATATATATGGACTGTAACTTTCTTTAAGGGATATTTGCTGCTGCAGTATTAAAACTGTGAAGGATTGACATTTAATGAAAATAAATTATTGTAGGACTGGAATTGACGATGTTTCAAGCCAGTGTTTACTTATGTCTAGAGCTTTGATTGCATAATATTAAAAGTAGAATGTATTTATCCACATTTAGATTGAGCATTGAAATGAGCCAAGAGAGGAAACTGTGATTAAACTGATATTATTTTTATAGAAGAAATTCTGCTCACCTCCATTGGACAATGGCAGGTAAGGGTGGATTTATCAATATTTCTGTCAAAACTGAACCATTTCTTCTTTTGTTCATTTCTAAAACTACCAGCTTTCAAGATCTTTTTCTCAGAAGGTGCCTGGACTTTATGCAATGGAGGAAAATATCCTTTTTGCCAGAGGCAAAAATTATCCTTCCTCTGAGACTTCACTGAAAACCTATTTCACCTCTCACAAAGACTGTGAACTTGATTTTTTTCAGACAAGATTTGGAAAAGCAAGTGAATGAAATCTCTTTGTGATAGCCTCTCCAAGTGTCCAAATCAGACTGCTGAGGGACCAGTACTGCCTCACTTCACAGTGTATGTATGAGAGCACTGAAAATTAGTTCAGATGGGCAAGAGGAGTTTCTGGCCTAGTGAGGCAAATGGTAAGATACATAGAGCAGAGACATGACTTAAAAGCAGTGGAAAAAATATGTTCAAAAACAGCTCTGAATTTTAGACGACAGCTCATGCTCCAGTATAGGGGAATTTTGCCAATTTAACTGCTTAAAATCAGAAAGAAAGGAAAAAAGGTAAGTGGTTAAGGACTGTGTTATTCCTAGGACATGCCCACATAGGCCACATTTCAAAGTTGTAGCTACATACTTCAGGAAGAGATTTGAATCTTGTATGTTTCACTTTGTACAACTCAGGACCTCTGACCTAGTCGTAGTACTTACTGGAAAAGTGGATTTGGGTTATGTAATTTCTTGTTTACAAAATTCATTTTCTCGGGATAAAACTTGAGAATTTTATATTGTTACACCTTTTACCTCCATTTTCAAGAAAGGTCTAGAACGTTTTCATTGAACAGCTATGGTGGGACTTCCGCTTTGCCTTATGTGCATCAGAATGCAGAGCAGTGTTGCTGAGGTAAATGTTTTTATTTGCTCCACATACCACCTCCAGCTACTAGTGAATGGGACAGCGGTCTCCAAGTTGTTCCCTTCAGAGCCTTTGCCTGCAGCAGTGCTGGGGGAGTTAGTAACCCACACAAGGGAGCCAGGCCAGTCTCCAGCAGGCCTCTCCCAAAGCCTCGGTGTGCACTTCAGCCCGAGCAGCGCCTTGGGTTCCAACGTGGCATTTTAAAAAGTATGCTCACTTGTAACTTATTTCCACGTCTAGGTATACTCCAAAATATCTCAGATAAATTCTGAAGCATAACTACTGCTGACTTTACCAAGCATGGTAGATGTTAGTCACTCTTTGGAAGGCTTAAGAGGAAAATGCAGCAACCAACAGAAAGCCTTTGCTATGAAAAGTGTTCACTACTTTTTGGTATCTGTTAAACAGGGTAAGTGTTTTATTAGATGCCACCAGTAAGGACTTGGGGAGTGTGGAATATCACTGCATTGTCTGTCTTCTCTAATGCAAGTTTATTAAAATGAGTCAACATTGCATTCAGCTTCACCTCAGCTCTTGAGTCAAGAGCCCAGTGTCCTTGGAAACGGTAACCACGGTTACTGATTTCATACCTCGAGTTGTGCAGGCAGCTTCACCCCCACTGCCTGAGTGGCGATTAATAAGCATGTTTCTTTTTTGGTATTCTCTTTTACCTTTAAAATTGTTGTAGCTTACTGTGTAATTTTTGTCTGGACATGCTTGAGATAGAAAAGGTACAGGGTATGTTACCATGTTCCTGACTAGTTTGCACTCCAGATAGGCTTAATTTGAGTATTCTGTGGGTTTGTTTATGTGTGTGTGTATACTGTGCGCGCGCACACACACACACTTTGCTTCAAAATGCCTTTTACTTTAATGACTAATGTGTTCGTAAACTTTGAAAAGTCTATATGGCCTTTATGTTATAGAAATTGGAAGTGCTTGGGGATCACTACAAAAATTCCCTACACCAAGGTACACCTTCCTTTGTGACAACTAGTAAACTCTCTTGACATTTAGAGAAAGGTCAAGTGCAGGCTTCCCAAGTGCTAAAAATGCTCTTAGTTATAGCCGAGTGTGATGTCTGCCAGGATTTTTATAGGAAATTTTCCTTAATTAGCCAGGATTTGTCATCACATGTGTTCTAACTATAGTAGTGTGAAGCATGTTATTCTCCAGAGACTACCAGCTAGCTTACCTTCATACTAAAGACACTAAGAGCCTCCTTGGGTTATTAGGGCTTTGTTCTGTTATTTTTGATCATGTAGCATTTATGGGCACTTCTGATTTTAATTTCCCTATTTAGACAGTGGTGCACACTTGTAAAAGCAGATGTGTTAGGAAACAAAAGGTAGAATTTAAGTGCAAACTATGGTCGTTGCCCATTTCTGAAAACATGGTTTATATAAATGTGCAGCCACTGGCAGCATATTTATGGCCCTTGCCAAAATAGACCCAAAAAATCTAGAAAACTGTTGCTCAGATAAGGACACCCTGGTCATTCACTGGTTTCCCAGGAGCGCAGAGTCAGAAAAGAGCTAATTAAACGTCTAAGTCCCAGGTAAGTGGGGTTGTCGGCTGTATTGGGGCAGTGAGCGGGGTGACCCTTCCAGGTTTCAACAGAGGCGGCCATTCCTATTACTTCTGTCTTGCACTGTGGTTTGGGCTGGGGCATTTTTGTGTGCAGATAGTCAACCAAAAGCAAACCTTCTGTTAAAAAGTAAGTGATGTCTCTGATGGAGGACTTGCTTTGGTGCCCTCCTCTCACCAAGAGACAAGTGGACACAGCACATTTCTTCAGAGTGTATATATACGTTCTGCTATTTCCCCCCTCAAATTCTCATTAGTAAAAATTCTAATGTGTTATGCAGATATTTTTATTAAAAATAATGCTCATATAGTAATCTTGGGGCACAATGATCCCGAGAAGGTTTTTGCAGATATTGTAACTCAACAGCTAAATTTGTTTTAATTTACAGAGTCACTAAATAATAGAGGAAAAGAGTAAGGTTACTCCCCTAGAGACTGAAGCTGGTGCCAGTCTTCCCTAAGCCATTGTTGGTGGGCAGCCTGGGAGAAAGCTCATCTCTAGAGGGCTGACAGGGCCCAAAGTGGTTTTTGCACTGAGCTCTACCTGCCCCTGCCCTGAAGTCAAAAGGCATGGGTTTCAGAATAGAGCAGAACTAAATAAACAGTTTACTAAACTGTTCAAAGTGTTAAAAATGATTAAAATGATTAAAAGCCAGTTAAAGATTTTCATAAACACTATTCCAAAATGTTAGTTTTAAAAATGTGACTAGCAATGTATGCTTTCCCCTTATGTTCCTCCCCTCTTTAAAATAAGCTCGAACACCCAGTGTAGAAAACACTTCAGGAAGAACCAAAAGTCAACTATTTGAAAAGAAAGGTGAAGAGGGGAGCAGACGGTGTGTAGCAGATGCTGGTACTGCTCAAGGGGCTGCTGATGCAGGCTGTGGTGGCATTAAATCCCCCAGTAAGGCATCAGGTGGCGGGACTCTTTCTCATAAACGTCTGGAACTATGCCATAAGGTGTCTGTACCATCTTAACTGTCGACTTCCCAAAAAGCTGGCGCTCATAGTCTATCAGCTGCCTCCAGAAGCCTACGTTGGGCCTGATGACAGGCCTCCGGGCTTTCACCCAGTTGTATGCCTCCAGCAGGCACACGTTATGGAATTTCATCAGGTAAGCGATGCAGAGAGTGGCCGAGCGGCTCACCCCTGCAGCACAGTGCACCAAGGTGGCCCCATGCTTCCTGCTCACACTATGGATCTTGTCAGCCACGGTGTCAAAGTACAGTCCAATGGGGGCATGAGGCATGTCGGCCAGAGGCACTTTAACATATTCAAACTGGGGCCAGTTGAAATTGGGGATCTCAATGGTGGCATTAACGATGCAGGTGATCCCACGAGACTGCAGGAGGTGCCGGTTGGAGGCGACACTGCCTCTGCCCAAGAAGAGAGAGGAGGTAATTTGAGCAATGCCTCCTAGGTCCCCCTCAGAAATCATCCGGGGGGCCATGAGAGTCCGTGGCAGCGTGCTGTGACCTCTGGAGCTCATGAAGGCGCCGGCAATCACACTTGCATCCTTGGAAGCGAGGCCACAGTGGTTGGTTTCCTCCAGCAAGGAATTTGAAATCACTCACCTTCCTGCAAAATACAGGTATCTGTCAGTACTGTAAATGCTATTGCTTCATCACAGCTTTCTCTCTGCGGGATAGGGAACAGTTATTTTTTCAAGGACATAGATAAATTTTCTATTGATTAAGAGCTAGGAAAAGTAGCCAAAGACACCAATATGGAAAGTAATGTAAAACCCAACTCTCCGGTGATTTAAAAAAAAAAAAAATAAAAAAGGATGCCTGTAGTTCCATGTTTTAAGTTTAAACATGCCCAGCAGCAGGCTGGTCCCGGGCTCTTACTGAAGGGAGTTCCCCCCTGTAGGCACCTTCTTATAAATGGTATCACCTTAGGTAAAACTTTTATGGCAAAAGGGGTTAAGTCTCAGCACTATGAAGCTATCCATAGCCAGTGCAGCACACGTTCAATCCCAGACCAGGTAGCTGACTTCTCCCTTCAGTCTGACTGTTCTGCTCCCCACTCTGACTCTCGTGAATCCTCACACCCCAGTTCCTGTATGCATAAATAAGACATTGAATTGGACCCATTACAGAATAGTAGGATAGACTGTCCTCAACCCTTCATTTTTTAAAAAAGAAATAACTTTTGCCATATTCATGACCTCTGAATGCTCTGGTTTATCTTGTACTGTGGCATTTCTTTGGAAATTCTTCTAAATTAATGAGCAGTTGTATGGTTTAATAATTTCCCTATGTCAATTCTATATTCCAAGGTGAATCCCACTGGTTTCAGATAGATGCTGGAATTACAACTAATTGTCAAAGACATTCAACATTATATAATGTCTATACTAGTCCCCACAAAAATCACATGGCTTTTGTAGTCTGCTCGCTGGGGGCGTGAGGGTACCTGCACCCAGGGCACCTACCATGGGGGTAGCCAAAGTGACCTGAGCCGGGTGAGACCATCTCCACGTACAGAGGCAGTGCAGGGGCTACTCACTTTGAGAAGTCTGGAGTCCTGGTCTGCGTGGACAAAGTCCTAAAGGGAGAGCTGATCTCAGTGCAGACAAATCAGATCTGCAAGAAACAAGGAGGCAAAGCTGTAACCAATACAAAAGTTAAAAACAATCCGGGGCTTTAACTATTAACTTGGGTTTTACTGGAATAAGTATTTCCAGATGCACACATTGAGGATGCCAGTAAGAAACAACTCAAGCCTCAGCTTTTCACTAAAGACACATAACCTACAATGAAACATAGGTTTTGATTATAACAAACAAAAGTTTTAAAGAAGATTCAGCCAAGAGCGCATTGATTGTAAGACTGCTCACGTGGCCTGTGAGAGAGGAAGGCAAGCCAGCGCACCAGCGCGTGGGAGACGGCGCCAGACACCACACACGCAGCAGCAAGGAGCCGGCGCGGACTGCAGGAGGGGCTGGCCCTGGTCAGGTGCAAGTGTCCTCCTCGCTCCCTTTCTTCCCCCAAATAGCTTTTGTTCAGCTATAAAGAATAACAATGAGTTTTGACTGTGCACATATTTGAAACACCATGACCTCAAAATATAATATCCGGCCCCCAAGTTTTTTTCCATCTTATAATCTATTCTCCCTCTCCCCCTTACTAGCCCCTTTCCCAGGCAATCACTGAACTCTCTATGGTTTACATTTTATGGACTTTTATATAATGGGCCATACACTCGGGGAGGGGCAGGCAGTGAAGACTGGCTCTTACTCAGCACCTTATTTTGAGACTCATTTCTTTTTATTGCTCACTAGTATTCTATTGTGTAGCTAGACCATAACGGACACTCGTCTGTTCTAGGCTAGTACAAGTGGAGAGGTAGAGAAATAACTGGGGTGTAGACCAGAGTTAGGGGGGTGAGAACATTCACCAGAGACAAAGGAGGAGGCTGAACTACACTGTCAAGGGGAACAGCAGGTGACAGACGGGAGCGGTCTGCTGTGGCCCAGGATTAAACTTGGGCCATCACAATTCTGAAACTTAACTCCTCGGCTACCCAGAGAGGCCCCCCACATGTACAGGTCTTATGTGAACATACATGCCTGCCTTTCTCTTGGTGAAATAATTAGAAATGGAAGGGCTGGGTCATGACATGTGCATACTTGACCTCTGAAAATCTTGATAGCATTGTAGTTCAATGGTTCTCAAACTTGTGTGTGGAGTTAGCTGGAGGATTTGTTGAAACACTGATGGTTAAGCCCCACCCCAGAGTTTCTGATCAGTTCTAAGGTGGGGCTCCCAACCACTACCGATATGGATGCTGGGGTGTGACACCCATATCTCTGCCTTCACTGAGGCACACGAGAGTGATTGGTGCTGACAGATGACATCCACCCCCCAGAAACTGCCCATGTCTAGAGAGCCAGTGCCTCATCTGAGGATGCACCACTCTTTGGAGACCTGGCACTGATCACTGGTTAATGCCGGAAGCACACAGAGGTGAAATCACATCAGCAGGGAGAGCAAGGAAGTAGAAAATGCGTTAGATATAAATGGAAATGGGCAGATATTGTGAGAACATTCAGTCCTCCAGCAAAGCAGTCTCGTGCACTCCCAAGTCTTCCTGGCAGAATCCTAATAGTGTGAAAAGCAAAGTCACCGTGGTAATAAATACAAAATTAGCTTTCAAACTGCTGGTGATAACTCCATTCTCAATATGGAAAATCTGAAAGATGCTAATCAAATTTCCAATCAGGTTATCTAGTTACCATCTGAGTCTTGACCTGTGACCAATGCAAATCATCATTCTGCTTGGGAAGCTGTACCCCTGGGCGGGGCGGCAGGCCCACCTGCACTTTCAGCAAACTGGTCTTCATCGGGGCTAAGGGTAAATAATGGGCCCCAAGCCTGTTTTTTTGTTAACTCTTGTTAGCAGAGAGAAAAACAGATTGTGAGTTCTCAAGGCAAAATACAAGTGAGACAGACATCATGCTCCCGCCTTGCTGCGCTTGTCAGTCTGGTGCCATAAATGTGGCTTAAAATGCCAAAGCTGGGTCCAGGGCTTAGAAAAACATTCTGCCAGGAGCACTCAGAGGGCAGAGTATAGCTGGTCCTCTGACAGACACTGCTGATCCCTCTGTAGAAAATACAAGGTTCAGCAAGGACGAGATGATTCAACTTGGGGAAGACGGACAAAACGAGGAAAAGACCCGAGTGTCCAGGCACCTCGCAGGAGCCACCCTGGTATCACTGCCTGCCTCACACACCAGCAAGCACCTTCAGTGCACGACGGGGCCTTGGCTCTCACTCAGAACATGTTTGAGTGCTACTTACAGAAGCAAGGACAGTGAACCAGTGGGGCTGAGCTGCTCTAGTCTCCCCTGTTGTCCGACAAGGAACATATATATTAGCACTGTTCTGGAGGTGCAGAAAGCCTGACAGCAGTGGGAGCCCTGAAGGAACTCGGAAGGAAGTCCCAACAAAAAGCCCTCGTGTGGGTAGTGTTCAAAAATGAACTGAGTCTGATCATAAAGATGGATCAGAATCTAGTAAATGTACACTGAAAGACAAAGGACTCGCTTAGGAGGCTGGATGGAAGGGAGCAAGGCGCAGTCTCACTGCGCATGCTGGTCCCTGGGATGAGGGTGGAGGGCACTGGGGAAGGGAATGTCCAGGTCGCTGTCCACAGTGTTCAACTCCACCCTCCCAAGCCATGCTTGCAGTTGGATTGACTTCCTGCTGGGAAAAATGTTTTCCTTGCCAGGTGAAGGCAAAAAGGAAGAGCTGTCCTAAACCAAGCAGCCCAGAAGGTTTTTTAAACAAATTATTAATCATTTTGCCAGATGAATGCTGATCTCTGAATTATAAGCACAAAGTGCTAAACAAAGTGCAGAACTGGTGCATGCCCAGACAGCCTGTGATCTGCAAGCATACGCTGTGAACAGCTGACTGTACCTGCACTGGAGAGCAACGAACTCGGTGCTGGCCCAGGACTGGCCTCTGAGCCGGCTATGAATGGGCCAGTCAGTAAGGAGCATCCACTCCAGGGCCAGAGGTTGCCCATGACAACCAGTAGAATCAGCAGCTAAAGAAATTAAATTCTATCTACATTTTTCCTCATGTTGAATAAGCAGAAAATGGTCATGATGGTGCTACAGATGACTGTAAAGTGAGCCAACATTTATTTTTAGCTTAAGAAATTTCAGTGGCTCATACAGAAGGCCACACTCACATTTTATACAAAGGAAACCTGTGTAATCACCTTCCATCAAACTGTACAGTTCTTTTTTTTGGGGGGGGGGAAGCCTTTTAAAAATAATATTTGGGCCCTACCTGGTGGCACAGCAGGCTAAAGCTCAGCACTGCAAAGCTGGCCATGGCTGAGTTTGAGTTTCAGCATGATTTTAATCCCCAACTTAGAACTGACCCACATGGCGTGGCAGACCTCTCCTGTCTTGCCCGCTGCTCCCCTCAGCGGTGTACTTCGATCTGCCTGTTCTGCTCCCCACTCTGTCTCTGATGAAGCCTCTTGCCACCCCTGAGCCTCTGGCCTGTACCCCAGTTCTGTATGCACAAATAAATCTTTTTTAAAAAATAGTACTTATGGCAATATAGGCAAAAATATTTCTATTTCAAATTAATTTTTGTTATTAAATCTGTTCCATTGGGAGAAAGTGTTTAATGCTCTTCCAAGTTAAAAAAAAAAATCACTGATTGGTAACCTTTTATTAAGGGAAACTATCTGAATATTAAGAATAAAAGTAATATTCATGTTCAAGTAAAATGAAACAAAAAAAATTCACTGTATGGGCCTCCCTGATGGTGCAATCGGTTAAAGCACAGCACTATGAAGCAGTCCACAGCCACTACAGCACAAGTTTGGTCCCTGGCTTGGGAGGTGACCCACAGGGTATGGCACACCTCTCCCATCTCACAGTGAATTTCAGTAGGTCTGCCTGTTCCCCACCCCACATCTCTGGCCTGTACCCCAGCTCTGGTATACATAAATAAATCTTTTTGAAAATACTCTTTTGCTAGAACACCTCATATCTGAAGGAAGAGTTTCTCCACTTACATATAAATTGACTGAGGGGATGAGCATCAATACCCAGAAACTAAAGACAGTCACCATGCTGGTTTGGCCACAAAGTCATAAGTTACAGTAGTGCAACTGCTGACCACCAATCTAATGAGTGACTAAGCTTAACAAAGGCCAATCATTTTAAGATAGTAGCTGCTGGGTGGAGTATATGTCCCACCCAAAGGAGAAAAAACTCCACTTAAGGGAAAGAGAAAAATGCATGCCAGGTAGTGACAGATGCAGACTAGATTTAGCTCTGTATGATCATATATTCCCATTAGTACAAAAGTATCAGTTGCTGGCCCTCCCTGGTGGCGCAGCAGGTTAAAGCACAGCATTGAGAAGCTAAAACCACTTCCGCATGAGTTCGATTCCCGCCTGCCCTGGAGGAGACCACATGGCGTGGCAGACCTCTCCTGACCCGCCCGCTGCTCCCCTCAGCAGTGTACTTCGTAGATCTGCCTGTTCTGCTCCCCACTCTGACTCTGGTGAAGCCTCTCACCACCCCTGACCCTCTGGCCTGTACCCCAGCTCTGTATGCACAAATAAATAAATTTAAAAAAAAAAAGTATCAGTTGCTAGCTATAAAAGGTACAGGTAAGTATTTACTTGGATACCATGGGGTAATCCATTTATACCTGGAACTGAATTTCTGAATTTGATCCTCACATACCCTAGTGTTTAAATTATCTAATTTACACAATGCTAAGTTCATGCAGAGTTCAGTAGTATCCTCAGTATCATCAGATACTGTCAGAATGCATTTACACATGACCACAACAGCAGCTCCTGTCCAACGTGACCACCTTAGAATGTGACCTCGACATCTCCCATCAAACAGTGGGTGTGATGTTCCTCCTTCCTGCGAATCTGCAAAAGCCCTAGAGAGAAACTCAAACGAGTGTACACCATTAACATTCATACTCTTGTACCTTGTTCTCAGGAACTGCTCCATAACACAGGAAGCCCAACAGTTACCATATGGAGAGGTCCCATGATACAGTCCAGCAGCGGCCCAGCTGAAAATCCAGCTGATACCCAGCATTAACTAGTAAATGTAGAAATAAAGCCATTTCAATATGCTTCTAGCTCCTAGCGATCAAGTCACCACCAGGCTTTGAACTTCCCAGCACAGGCACCTTAAACTTTGTGAAGCACAGAGAAGTCCAAATTCCTAATCTACAAGAGTCTGAGCAGGGCCCTCTCTGGTGGTGCAGCGGGTTACAGCACAGCACTACAAAGCCAGCTGAAGCCGCTTCAGCATTAAGTTCAATTCCAGACCAAGGAGGTGACCCGTATGGCACAACAGACCTCTCCTGACCCGCCCACTGCTCCCCTCAGCAGTGTACTTCCTCCATCTGCCTGTTCTACTCCCCACTCTGTCCCTGGTGAATCATCTCATACTCTTGCACCTCTGGCCTGTACCCCAGTTCTATATGCATAAATCTTTTTTTAAAAAAAGAATCTGAGCAAAATAAAAAGGCTTTGCCCCACTGAGTTTTGGACTGGCATGCTATACAGCAATAGCAAATGGAACACAATGTAAAGTTAACCTAAAAGATAACCTTGTTCTGGGATCTAACCTTACAGGACACAAGATACACATGTAAAAATAACAGAATACAGTGAGATTTAACAGCAAACCAAATGAATAGCACAAAGGGCAGGTGCCATATCAGTGCAGGGAAGGCAACGGGTCAAAACAAAGTAAAAGTCTGTTTCTTGGCAAGGTATCTTACAGATTACATTACCATGTTTTTTTCCTCTAATCCATTTAAAATGTTGTCTTCAAGAGCCTATGGAACATGATTCTGTTTAACAAGATCCCAGGTGACCTGTATGCACACTGAACTGTAAGAAGCACCACCCTCATTATGTCCCACTGGACTTGCTAAAGCAAACTCCAGGGCCTGATTTGCTTAAACCATACTCAGCCTCTCATCATCAGTATCATTCAGCTGTCACAGTTCCCAGGTGAGGAAGCAGGTAAATGGAGGTTAAGAAGTTCTCTCTCAGACTCTACCTAGAAAATAACCTCAGTGGGACCTGACCCCCTCGCTTCCATGAGTTTGTTGATTAATCATCAATCTGACCACAGAACTGATCAAGAGACTACCAAAATGCACATTTCACCAGGGAAGAAAAGCTACAGTCTGACTGTACTTTATCTATAATCTAGACATTAGTCTAAAAATCCAAACTGTTCAATGGTGTGAGATGGTCTTTGCATGTGAAAAATCTGGTAAACCTGAACCAAAAAATATTCTATAATCACATGCATTTAAATTTGTTTGAGGTTAACAAGAAATCAATTTGTACTACAGCCTATATAAATAGTACTTGAGCATCTTCAAGAAGTAGTAAAAATTAAGTATGAATCATTGATTCTTAGCTAAATGGTGAACTCAATAGCACAGGACACCTATATGCAGTTTTTTGTTAAGTTTTTTTTTTTTCATGTAAGAATTGGGATGTAGGCCAAAGGTGCAGGGCGTGGTAAGTTCCTCTATAGATGGAGTGGGGAGCAGAGCAGGTGGATTACTAACTGCTAAGGGGAGCAACAGACAAGACAGGTGAGGTCTGCTGTGCTATATGTGGGTCACCCCCGCCGGCCAGGGACAGAAGTTAGGTCATCAAGATGATAGTGCTGAGACTTAGCCCCTAGGCCACCAGGGAGGCCCTGTATGCACAGTACTTTTTTAAAAATCCCATCAGCAATAAAACCCAAGATAAGTATAATACTGCCTCAAAGCTGCCAAGGTCAATACTACCCTTTAAGAAACAGATAATGAAATCTCAGAAAACACAAGTCTGTTCATAACTAAGATCTCAGCACTTTATAGTTTATTAAGGAAGACAAAAAAGAATTCAGAAATTATAATATTCATAGCACAAAGCTCAATAGTTGATCACCCTTTAATCATCTTACCCTCTGACCGCTCATTGGATTTAATCAGAATCTTTTAAAAGGCATAAAAATCCTTAAAAAGGAAGTGAAACCCAACTATACAAGAATCCCTTTAACATACTTTTGACCCAATCCCCATTTTGGAGGCTTTCTACCAAGTTAACTTCTTTTGTCAGTATTGCTACATTTCTCTTTTTTTCTTTAACAAAGAGAGTGAGAGAGTCTGGGTGGTGGGAATCTGGTGAAGTCACATACCCTTGTCATTCTAAGAGACAGTGGGCCTACTGCATTTGAAGGGTAGCTGGGGTGTGTCCAGCCCCCTACAGAGAGTGGAAGAATCAAGTTATTAACTAAAAAGTAGTCACCTTAGATCCTGAAATTATTACTTTTGCCCTGTCTCCTGAGAGTCTTAAAGAATTCTTTTTCAATTGTTTTCCTTTTTTTCCCACATGTGGCAAGAATGCAGTGGCTTCTCAACCTCACCCTGCTTTGTTCAAATCAGTCAGCAAACTATGGCTGACAGGCCATGTTTTTATACTGCCCATTAGCAAGAATAGATTATGCATTTTAAATGGTTAAAAAAAGACTATTTCATGGCACGTAAAAATTGTATTGAATTAAATTTCAGTGTTTTATAGACACACTCATTTGTCATATTGAAGAATGATGCCTGGTTATATAATACGAAGCTGAGTTAAATAGTTGCAACAGAAAGTGTGTATAACCCACAAGCCTGAAATATTTACTAACTGGCTCTTTTACAGAAAGTTTGCCAACCCCTGGCTGAAACAATTATCACAGTATAGTGAAGGAGTACTTTTCAAAGTGATCCCAGCATGAGAACCCCAAGAGCTCCTGGTTAGAATGCAGATTCCCAGGGCCCACCCATCTCAGAACTAACTTATCCTGGGATTTACATTAGCAAGTAGAAGGAATTTAAAAATCACATTATTAGGGGGAAGGGGTTAAGTCTCAATGTTGTTATGCTGTAACTGCAGCAGCCTGAGTGTAATGTGCAGCCAGGGAACTGACCCATATGGCACAGCAGACCTCTCATGTCTCTCCCACTGCTCCCCTCAGCAGTGTTTTCCAGTACATCCACCTGTCCTCCTTCCCACTCTGTCTCTGGTGAATCCTCTCACACCCCGTACCTCTGGCCTACACCCCAGTTCTTGCATGGGTAAACAAATCTTTTTTTTAAGTATTAAGTTATGGGCCCTCCCTGGTGGCGCAGCGGGTTGGAGAGCTGCACTATGAAACTATGCCATGGCCGCTTCTGTGTGAGTTCGATCCCTGCCCCGGAGCTTACCCACAGGGCACAGCAGACCTCTCCTGACCCACCCGCTGCTCCCCTCAGCGGTGTACTTCGTTCATCTGCCTGTTCTGCTCCCCACTTTGTTTTTGACAAATCCTCTCGCCACCCCTGACCCAATGGCCTGTACCCCAGTTCTGTATGCATAAATAATTCTTTAAAAAAGGTACTGTTATTGTTAAAAAGATAAACTATATATAAATATATATAAAACCATTTTTTAGGATAAATGGAAAAAGAAAACACCATATAAATTTAGTATTTTTAAAAGAATTACGTTCAAATATTTAAGTTACAATTCAGTATGAAACAATTCCGATTTCATTTACCTTTTAGCTCCTCTTTAAATGAAACTTTATACCAAGTAACTGAAACTCTATGAAACACTGCATACTTCTCTGTTGATAAGAAACATCATGAGAAAGTATATAAAGTATATACAACCTTTACCCCTGAAAGAATTCCATTCCCTAAACACAGAACATATATATCAAGTAAAATTAAAAGATATTAAAGATCTTTATATCCTTTTGATATTCATTAAAAATGCACTGTTTAGGCCCTCCCTGGTGGCGCAGCGGGTTAAAGCACAGCACTAAGAAGCTTAAGCCAATTCCGCATGAGTTCGATCCCTGCCTGCCTTGGAGGAGATCCACATGGCGTGGCAGACCTCTCCTGACCCGCCCGCTGCTCCCCTCAGCAATGTCCTTCGTCAATCTGCCTGTTCTGCTCCCCACTCTGTTCCCGGTGAATCCTCTCACCCTCCGCATCTCTGGCCTGTACCCCAGTTCTGTATGAATAAATAAATAAATCTTTTTTAAAAAATGCACTGTTTAGGCCCTCCCTGGTGGCGCAGCGGGTTAAAGCACAGCACTGAGAATCTAAAGCCGCTTCCTCATGAGTTCGATCCCCGCCTGCCCCGGAGGTGACCACATGGCGTGGCAGACCTCTCCTGACCCGCCCGCTGCTCCCCTCAGCAGTGTCTTTCGTTGATCTGCCTGTTCTGCTCTCCACTCTGTTTCTGGTGAATTCTCTCACCCTCCACATCTCTGGCCTGTATCCCAGTTCTGTATGCACAAATAAAATCTTTAAAAAAAAAATGCACTGTTTAATTCAAAAAATAACTATTTAAATGAAATGGAGAGAAAACCTATCAAATTTATGGGGCAGCTCTCTCAGTGGTGAAAGAAGAAAAAGTGTCCCGAGGAAACTTCAAGTTTTATAAGAATTTTTAGCTTTTTTAATGAAATAAAGTGTGACCAACAATTTTGAGTGGAGGATAATTCTTTCGGTTAAGTTTTTCTTTGTAATTATTTATGGGCTGCAATTTCTAAAGCTGAAAATGATTTATAATAGAAGAAAATTAATTATAAACATGGCTGCTAGTTAAGCCCCTTTTCCAAGCACTGGCCCGCACCTAGAAGTGCTCTTTACGGGCAAGTCAGACAGAGGACGTCGGCTGGTGACAGAACTTGGCGAGGCTGAGTGTGGCACAATGGCTGGCAGACCAAGATTCTTCACAGTGGATCTTGATTACAAACTTACATGTAATCTATATGCTGCCAGCATGCTCCTGGAGTTTTTGGGCTCTTTCTGGCCAGTTGGTTTTTTAGCCAATGCTTCCTCAAAACTGCTGTCAAGCTCACCTCAGGGTCTCCATCCTCTAGGCAAGGAAAGGCTGGCACTTTGCTTATTCTCATTGCCATAGTGTTTTCTGGCCAACAGAAGCAACATGATCTCACTAATGAGTTTCTCTTATGTAACCATAAGCTCAGAGATGTAAGGCGTTCAAAGACCTGTCATGGGTCACTGGTGTCTGGGACAAAGGCAGAAGTAAGCCCAGCAGGAGCTTATGAGTTTCATTATGCAAGGCCTGGACCCACTGAGACATCAAAGGCAGGGTGGGTGGGAGACCCAACGGAATGGGTGAGCATTGTCAGTGTAAAAGAAAAACTGGGAAGTGGGGCCAGGCGAGCCGGGAGGGCCAGAGGCCCTATCCTATGACACACAGTGATGCCTTGGGTCCCCCGGCTTCCCTCTCCCTGCAACCTGTGGAAAACGGAGCCCCTCCATCGTACTCCCACTGGAAGAGTCAGTAACACAAAAAAGATTTCCACTTACTCTTTCTGTAACTCTTTTCCCGAAAACTTCTAATGTGTAAATAAGTATTTTTATTAAGATTTATATAACTAAAAACTGAAAGTAGAGCAACTTAGCCATTTTCCAAGAATGCCATACAAGAAATGAAAAGGAACCTTAAATCTCACTTTTTTGGGGGGATAAAGGATTCCCCAAGGGTTATTTTCTAAATTCACACAACTGTAGAACTTTTTGCTGTAAGGACAGAAACAGACTACTAGCATATAATACAGGCACACAGGAAATAGCCAACAAATACCTGGATTTAATAAATTAATAACTGTCCTGAAGTGACCTCTCCATCTCGCCCTCTTTCTTTTTTTCTCTTTAAGATTTATTTATTTAGGCCCTCCCTGGTGGCGCAGTGGGTTAAAGCACAGCACTAAGCAGCTTAAGCCACTGCCACATGAGTTCGATTCCCGCCTGCCCCAGAGGAGAACTACATGGCGCAGCAGACCTCTCCTGACCCACCTGCTGCTCCCCTCAGCAGTGTACTTCATCGATCTGCCTGTTCTGCTCCCCACTCTGTCTCTGGTGAAGCCTCTCACCCTCCGCATCTCTGGCCTATACCCCAGTTCTGTATAAATAAATATTCTTTAAAAAAAAAAAAAAAGAGCATTGATTTATGCATACAGAACTGGGGTACAGGCCAGAGATGCGGAGGGTGAGAGGCTTCACCAGAGACAGAGTGGGGAGCAGAACAGGCAGATGGACTGAAACTCGTGCTGCTGTAGCTGGGAGAGCTTCATAGTGCTGTGCTTCAACCTGCTGCACCACCAGGGAGGGCCCTCGCCTTCTTTCTTACCCACCCACTCTTTCTCCCTCTAACCAACTACAATCACAAAGCCAAACACAGGCCTTTGAAGTTCACCTGGCAACTGACTACTCAGGAACAGGAATTCTTTATATCAAACCCATTTCTAAACAACCTTCCTCTTCTGAATACAAGACAGTTTGGAAAAAGCACATTTTTAAAAAACAATACGATAGTTTATTTTTACATCATTTTGTGCCTTTTTCCATCTCAATTGTAATCCCCGTGGGCTTCCCTTCACCAAATCACCTGTGTGCCATCACCATAGTCAAATGGAAAAAGCACATTTTGTAAGTGACAAACAAGTTACTCCCACAACAAAGAAACTGTGGTTCCTTTGGAAGTGCCAAGGGTGGGCCACAGGCTGTGCTTGTTGCCTTTCAGGGCTCTACACATGTGCACGGCGTGTGCACGCCTGTCCTGCGTGTGCCCGAACAAGGACTGGCCCAGGTTCCTGCACAGAGCGTCCTCTAAAGCGATCATGCTGGCGTGATAATCAGGTGGGCAAGGCAAGCACCAACCAGCACGACGCAAGTCACCAAGTCAGGACAGCTGGTGGCTGAAGAGGTGGGGTTCATACAGGGCTTTTTCTTTTTCACTCAAGACTTTTAAGGCATCTAGGAACTAGACACTCATCTTTAATACTCTATTTCCCTGTAACTACTAATTAGTTCAAGAAAAAAAGTAGATGAAAAGATCCTATTAGGGATTTGCCAACCAAACTATGGAACTCCATTTCTGGCCTTTGAATGGTATGTTAGTGCAAGTCCTATAACTAAGCAGAAACAGAAATATGCAAGGGCTGTGCATCAGAGACCTAGGTGACATTCACTCACTCAGGAAATGTCCACACACGGTGTGGTCACACAGCAAGTACATTACATAAATGTACCATAACTGGACTGGACTGGGGTATAAATTGGAGACTGGTACAACCACTTGGAAAACAGGCACAGAGAGTGAAGCTGACCACGCATACACCTGGACCCAGCACTATTCAGAGCCCTGGGACTGACAAAACCCAGAGGTCCAACAGGGGATGAGTGACAGCCTGGAGCATGATCACACAGAAGTGAATCAACCAGTCACAGGCAACAACACTTACGAGTCCATAAAAAAATATAATGCTACAGGGCCCTCCCTGGTGGCCCACATGGTGCAGCAGACCTCTCCTGACCCACCTGCTGCTCCCCTTAGCAGTGTACTTAATAGGCTGTGCCTCCCACTCTGTCTCTGGTGAATCCTCTCACGCCCCTGCACCTCTGGCCTGTATGCCAGTTCTGTATGCATAAATAAGTCTTAAAACATATGTAATGCTACAAGAACTTAAAACAAAATGTCTGCATGATGTTGACCAGAAGAAAAAAGGATTTAAAGAATACTTATATTTTGAATCCATCTGCATAACAGTGAAAAGCTATGTTGTTTAGAGATTTGTATTTAAGGTATAAAAAACAAGGAAGTGATTTCCAGAAGCATCAGGCTAGTTGCTGACTAGGTTACCTCTGCGGTGAGGGGAGAGGGTGTCACTAGGAAAGAGTGGCAGTTCTAGGGTCTCCCTGGCAGCCTAGGGGTTAAGTCTCACCGCTACCACCTGCAAGGCCGGTGTTCACTCCCACCTTCAGTGGACCCACATATGGCACAGCTGACCTCTCTGGTCTCCTCCACTGCTCCCCTCAGCAGTATTTCAGTAAATGCTCTTGTTCTGCTCCCTACTCTGCCTCTGGTGAATTCTCTCATCCCCTGCACCTCTGGCCTGTACCCCAGTTCTTCTATGTAAAAACTAAAATCTTAAAAAAAAAAAAAAAAGTGGCAGTACCCTGTAAGGTGGTTCCATTTGTTTTCTTTAAAATAAGTCATTATACCACCTCACCCCAGTGAGAATGGCACATCTTAAAACAACTAGCAACAATAAATGTTGGCGAGGATGAAAAGGAACTCTCCTGCACTGCTGGTGGGAATGCAAACCAGTACAGCCACTATGGAAAACTGGAGGTTCCTCAAACTGCTAAACATGGAGCTTCCCTACGACCCAGCAATCCACTCCTAGGTATCTACCCAAAAGACACAAAAACACTGATT
>NW_004567118.1:16220554-16223239 GCF_000260355.1 Condylura cristata | reverse complement strand
GATGACTGGATTAAAAAGATGTACATATACACAGTGGAATATTACTCAGCAACCAAAAAAAAAGAAACACATGCCTTTTGCAGCAACATGGATGGAGCTGGAAAAGATCGTGCTTAGTAAAATAAGCCAGAAAGAAAAGGTAAAATAAGTCATTTTCAAAATGGTTAATACCTTTTTTATGATTTATTTTTTAAAATGTCAACATTGATTTTCAAGAATTCAAAATCATTATAATTGGGGAAAGTCCTTTTTTGTTTGTTTTAAAAGATTCTTTAATTTATGCACACAAGAGCTGGGGGTGCAGGCCAGAGGTGCCGGAGTGTGAAAGGATTTACCAGAGACATAGTGCGGAGCAGAACAGGTGGATCTACTGAAATACATTGCTGAGGGGAGCAGCAGGTGAGAAAGGAGGTCTGCAGCGCGATGTGGGTACCTCCCTGGGCAGGACAGAAACCCTGTGTTGCAGTGGCTGGTGGCAGCTTGATAGTGCTGAGACCTAACCTCTTGAGGCACTAGGGAGGCCCCTGGGAATTCTTTTTTGAATATCACTATTAGCCTGTCAGTTCCATGAGGTCAAGGACCTTATTTGCCTTTTACCCCGAAGCACAATACCTTTCACATGGCAAAAGTCCTCATTAAAGATTTAATGTAAAAGCACATAAACCCTTAATGTGATTTTGTTTTAACTCACTCATCTCCTGAAATTACCAATTTGAAATGTGCCCACATTAACACTTCCCTTTGTCGTCACACCAGTGAAGCTTTCATAAATAACTAAAGCTACCACCTTAAATGTTAGCCCTGTAAGTTTATACCCACACTTTGTTGCTGTAGCAACTCTCCCAGCCTTTCACTGCCTTTAATGCCTCCTTAGTAAATAAAGGTGAATTCACCAGTGCTCCAGGATTTTTCCTAATGGGAAAGTTTTCACCTGCAACTAAGTAACTTTAGAATCTTAATGACTCAACTGATTTGAAATTGCTTAAGAAGGGGGTCTTCTACCTATGGTCTTAAGAAGTGATCATACTATTAACAATAAAAAGACTTTACAACCAATTGTAATTCAAATTCACGCTACCTGTTCTAAACCGAACCCAAATCTCTATGAACAGACCATTTTTATAATTTTCAATTAAAAATTCACTTTGTACAGAGACCTTTCTGAAAATGCTTACAGAAATCTAAAAGAGTACACACCAACCAATAGAGACACACACCGCAGTTATTTCTGGGAAAGATGCTCGAAAGGAAACTTTACAGACTTATCTGGAAGATTTGAATTTTTACACAGGAAAAGCATGATTCAAGTATTTAAGGTGCCGGGGGAAAGCAGGTTCAATCCATTTTGCCTTATAATAAAATTCTAATTGCAAAAGTATTCACCAAAAAGATACCTCTCTAAAGACCATTTAAAAATGCTAAAGTCTTAAAAGATTTTTCTGGGTTTACACACTTGGTCATTGTTTTGCTGCAATATGAATATACATTTATGCTATTAAAGAATATCACAGAAACCATACCTGCATTAAAAGATTTCGGATGAGAGCCCACGTTCAACACTGACGTTAAAAGGATCTGAAATGAAGGCAACTGTCTCCATTTTATGGGGGAAAGCCAAAAATATCAAGCAACTACCTCTCCTCCCCCAAGCGTCAGAAGATGAGTCAGAGCCGGAGGCAGGAATAGGGCCCATGTGTCAAGTCGCCTATGCAGGGCTCCTTCCCACCTCCACCCCTAAAGCCTCTCTCCACACCCAGGGCAAGTCCCTGCCCGGCCTGTCCCTGCTGTGAATTTTCAGGTGTCTCTGTCAAAGAGGCAGTTATTCATTCTGGGGATCCCCCTAACCTGTGTTCCTAAGGGGAGCCCAAGAATGGAGGCTTTGTAAGTCCAAACAAGTCACAATCACCAACTGCAGCTTGCGCGTCCAGACACACTCACAACTCTGCACAGAGTACAGCACCTTTGTTCAGGAACTACCCAGAGAAGCCGTGACTAGTCCAGTATCACTTAACCCTGACAGCTCAGTCCCAAGCATGGAATCGCTGAGGGGTGAGCAAGTCTGACTTTTCACTGTTTGTACCATCTCAACATCGGTCGTGCTTCTGAGTGGCTTTAAGGATTAGTAATTACAGGTAACTGGGTTAAAGCTCTCAGTCACGTCCCTTTAAGGTGAATAAAGAATCAGGACTTGGCGCTTTGCCTCTGTTTTTACATCTGTAAAATGGAACGGTAATACTCTCTGCCTACCTCTTATAAAACCATAATGAACAGCTAGTTAACACATGCTAAATGCCTGGAGGTCCTGCTGGATGGCACAAGGTAGTTTTTGTTTTCGTTTTTAAATCCCTACACAGTAGAAACTGTTTTGGAAGTCACTCTTCCTTCTCTTGCCTCCGGATGCCAGTAACCATAACACTGGCTGGTAGCATTGGCAACATTCACCTAAATAAAATAGTTATACAATCCACGAAAGGCAGCGACAGCGCGCGACTCCGCACACACACACAGCTCAACTTCGGAGCAAGGGTACTTCGGAGAAATAAAACGACACGTTAGCAAAGTGCACACCGATCGACCACCGCAGACAAATACTCAAGTTGAATACTCGGCATTGCTCAAAGTCAAGTTGCGTCTATCGCAGCATCGGAAAACCTTTGCAAGATGCAAAAAGCCGCCGCGGGCTCC